>NW_023596420.1:1548390-1565890 GCF_011947565.3 Pollicipes pollicipes | reverse complement strand
GGGTGGGCTTGTTTATGCATGCTACTATTCAAACGTGGAATTATAAAGCATAACATTTACTTTATCGCATTTGGAAATATTGGAAATGATGTCTTGCCTGTTCAACGAGTTAACGTTTTTCATATTCCGTAGGTGTTTGTATTGTAGGTTTTGTTTTTCATGAGCTATGGCAAAACACAAAGCAAATGCAGCCTTCATATGGACAAGGCAGTTTTTGTTGACTTACAGTCATTTCTGGTTGATTTTCGGATGGCGTGATAATTGATAACCTCGGGTGACATCCACTGGTGTATAACTTCTGATATACCGCTGTAATCACTTCAAAATAGCACCATATATGTCAGTGGCAGGCTCGCTCGCAGTGGTGGGACTCGGCAACCCATCAAACGTCCTCTACCACCATCCCCCCGGTCTTTATCGAATCATCCGACGAGCGTCTTAAAAGAGACCACTCGGCGCCACGTCTGAGTCCGATGACATCCCCATTCAACCCGCGTAATTGGCGCCTGACTCGGCGCGCCCTGTCGGACATCTAATTAACAGCGGCCAGTAAATGACAGAAGCTGGACCAAAGGAAGCGTAAAGCTGCGTGATCGCGGGCAATAGTTGTGGGTGAGCGATTTTAGTATTACGCCATGCCTTGAAGCTGAATAATAAATGATTAGTTAAATAATAGCGGTTGCATGATGAGTCAGTGTGACATCAACCTGTTTGTAAGTGTGTTCAATTTGAAAAGCCACTATTTCAGCATATGTGGCTTGCCGGGGGGATCAGTTTGGGCTTCCTGCCCGGTTCACCTGAATGACCGTACAAATCGCGAACATTGCATCAACATATATCAGTCAGCCTGCCGGCCCCAGACTTCGTAATTCGGCCGCCGGTGTTTGGACCGTGGGTCGTGTGGTCTTTATGCTGGATGATTCAAGCGCGGGCAGATGAGATGGGGACTCTCAGGGAGCCGTCCTGGGGACCGCCAGACTGCTAATTTACGCAGGCGGCCTCCTGCTGCGGAAGCGGAGAGGGGATTTCTACGTAATCGCTGTCGATTGTTCGGATTTGTTACACGCCTCAATAATTCATCAATTGGCCCGATATTGCGGGTCCGGGTACGGGGCGAGGGGACGGGGCTGGCTGGGGTTTGGCAAGTTAATCACCATCAGCCGGTGATTAAACAAATGGCAAGAATATGGGCAGCGTGACCTTCGCTTTTTCCTTCTTACCTTGCTTTTACCACTCGCTCTTCGGAAATGCAACACCGGTATTCACATTCATCAGCGCAACTGCACTTCTTTACGACGTAATTAAACTTCCTCAGCATATCCGTGACCCCACTCAGATGCAGGCACGCCTACCCTCCACTAATTAAATCATTTCCTTAAAAACGGCCCAGTTAACTGCGGCCGGCGCGCGGCCCCCGGTCGGCGAGTCGTGCAGCAGCGCCTCATCGGCCGGAGTCCGCCATCCCGGGCAGCCGTCTCCAGACAGGCGGCGCGCTGAGCGCCCGGCCGGCCGTCGGCTCTCGCCCCCGCCGACGGCCGGCCGCGTCGGCGGCGTTAATGTTAATCCAATGACAGTGCCGAGCCGGTCCGCCAAACACAGCGCCGCTGGCGCGCGTCCGAAACGGCCGCCAAATAGCGAATTAAGGGGCGCCGGCTTCGAAGGGCCCAAATTAACGCCGGGGGGGAGCTGCAGTGCGAATTGTGCCTGGCCGCCAACGCAATCTCGGGGCCGGCGTGCCCTCGGCGCGGGCCGCGGCCTGGAATTGACTCGAACGACCCACTTGGAAATGTCTCTCAGGGTGGTGATAACTGGTCTTAGCGTTAAATCTGCGGCAAATGTCCAATTATGCCAAGGTGTTTTCATCTCCTTGAGACATGTAGCGGTGTCGAGATTCGTAAATGTGCGACGTTTGTAGCGATCCCTGCGAGTTGCATCAGTGAAACACGCGGCCAAGTATACAATGTACGTCTGTGTGCCCACTCCCGAGCACATCCATTTTTTAGGAATGTGTACATCTCTCTACACCACGGACATGCGCAGGGCTACCAGTTTCCGTACCCACTGTTCCTACTTCCATTCCTACTGTTAGTCATAACAACGAGGCCACATGGCGAGATAAAAAATATTTGTTTCCAAGTTAATGTCACGTCGAGCAGTGGATTTCGTCGCCATGTCCGAAACACTTAATGGGGAGGAGTAGCATCTAAGGCTCCACACACCAGTGATTTCGGATCCTGGTTTCAAACGACCCTGTTTGCTTTAACGGTCATCTGGGGCTCGATAAAGTCGAGGGAAGGCGGTGTAAATGGTCCTGATCGCTGGCTTGAATTGTATAGGATAACAGACGCGGATGGAGCTTAGCACAATTTGTAACAAGGTCCATTGGAACGAGGTAACTTGTTCAGTGTTCAGTTTACAAATCGGAACAAATTTCGACAGTTATGACAATTTTGTCGAAGTCGGCAGTTGGCTCAGCATAATCAAGCGTTTGGGAAATCTAGAAATCCTTTATTATCTTCTTGGCTTCGTTAATATGTTGTTGAGGCATGCTGCCGATATTCATAGCTCAGTGTAGCCAGGTACTTTTGTAACCGACACCAATGGCCTTTATCTGGCTTCATCAGTGCGTTAAAATTCATTCTTTCAATATGGCAAGCGTATATTCAGTGAAGCCGAATTTGCACCCTTATTCACTAAAATACTGCATGAAAAATAGCCGCCTCTGAGCCTGGTCAGGCATGCAAATTTTTATCGAAGGCACCGATGGATTTGCAATTAGGCATGGTGTTTGCAATAAGGCTAAAGTAATGCAGCATACGCAGGTCGGTTGTCCAAAGGCCAGACGGCCGAGCGCCACCAGGTAAATTGCTCAGGTGAAACATTTGTAGGTTTTGGCGTGTTAAACAGAGCTACGTGCTTGAAAAGCTGGACATTTTTTATATTATCTATATACATACATACATATATATATATATATATATATTCATATTTTGGACTCGCATTTTTGGCCATTTTTTTAGTGTGCATTACATGATGCAGTTCTTTGAGCTCAATCAAATGATGTAAGTGGCTCCAGTTCCGCAAAATGAAATTGAGGGTTTTTTACAATTGAACGGCAGAAATACTTAAGGTGGATATTACTCACAATAAACGATACTGAAACCAACTTAACTTTTTCTCCGTATTGAGCGGCGGCTGCCGAACCCTGCAGGTATTGCTCACCCTTTTTTAAAGGTGGAGGTTATACGTGGAATGGGTTTAGCCCAACCACCTGCCGAGTGCCCTTTCCTCGCACAAAGTGTTAGCCTTAAAATCTTACTCTTGTGAGTGAATATCACCGTGAGCTCTGTGTAATTCAATGTGGCGATCGTTACTGCAGTTGCTTGAAGGGTGCCTTTGTCTGACTAAACACTTTGCCCGTGGTTAACGCCTTGTAGTTGCCCGTTCGTGAAGGGTGAACACTTCTCCACCCGCGGTTTACGGAATAGTATTAGCAGTTCAAAGAAGTGTCAAAACAGCGATCAAGGTGTTTATATACCGGCGAGTGAAAAAAGTCACTTCTCACTTAGAATTGGAGTGACCAGCCATGTACCTAAAGCATGGCTTCTGCCTCGATAATTGTGTTCATGAAGTGCATGAAATGGCTACCAATGTGGGCCGTGGTACATGCTAGAGGTAAAGCGTCATGTAATCCGTTTACGCGCGCTCGGATGGGGGTCAAGTTGACCCCTCCAAAGGTTTTTCCAAAATGGTTTCCGAACGGCGTGGCGTAGCCACACCAAATTTTGTATAACTGTAGACAATTAAATAGCGGATCGTTGCAAATCAACAATTTAGATGTACCTTGTAAGGTCGCTGATCTATGGCAGGTCAAAGTCAGGCCATGGTTTCAGGGAAGGCAATTTCTAGGGAATCCTTCAATCTGATCCAACAACGGAGTGTTAGACGAAGCCATGCATATCTGTGATGTTTTCTTAGGCAACACAACAGTTGAATGAGCAAATTACATTGACCTATGGTCAGGTATAAAGGTCACACCAACCTGGTTTATTACTCTAGGGTTTATTGTATGGGATAGTTTCTGGTCCTCATTTCGAGTTTATTGATGGCTGGAACCACATTGTGCATCTTCCATGGACTTCTTAGAGGTCAGAATAGGTCATTGACCTGAAATGACCTAGGTCAACATTTTGTTTTAGGAATATACTGCCCAGCGTATCCTTTGTCGCCTAGTCAAATGCAAAGCTCAAGGCAATTTTGCATGATTTCCGTCACCTTGACCTTAAAAAGGTCAAAGAAGGTCACTGACCTTAAATGAGAATCTGACCTCCCGCTTAGAAACGGTTATCTACGTTCTGGGGGCACTTTGGAGACCAACCTGGAACTTGGCATTGTTTGACCATTTTTGACCCGAAGATCATAATCTAGGAACCTGAAAATTTGACCTAAGTGAGTTCATGTATAGGTTAACACACCCTATAAATTTGGTGTTTCTAGCTTTCTTAGTTCCCGAGATCTCAGGGGGTTCAAATTGCCCCCCCCCCCCCACCCGAGCGGAGAGAATTTAGCCGGCCACCCGGGCGCGTGTTAATGGGTAATAATTGTCTTGCTTTTATTTGTCTAAATTATGCAACTCAGACCGATCACCAGAAATTTATGTTAGGTTTTCTGCACCATGGTTCTTCTCTTAAGATCTTCACGTGTGTATTGTATGACATAAATGATTATTACATTAATTCATTCTACGACCAGTTACGATGAGAGCTGTCGCAAACCCTTTTCCGTCAGTCGGTGAGCCCTGACGCCCATGGGCGATGATGTGCTGCGTCATCGCACATGATGCAGCACATCATCATGTCTGATTTCCACTCCAGCGCATGCATCGGGTCTCAGTGGGTAGCAGGGCAAGTGCCGCACTATTCCCCACCACGGAACGCGCCCGGGGGTGGTGTGGCTCTGTTGATTGACGCTCACCTCGCAATCACAAGGTCTGGGATTCAAATCTGACTCCCGAGGGATTCTGGCCGAGGGATTCATCGCTTGCACGAAAATCAGTGTTAGATGTTTTGACGATAAGTGACCGGAGGCGTTGGATGGCTCGTTGAACTCCAGTTACCACAACAACTCCGGAATTGGCTTATTATGGCCTGGAATTTGTAGGCACTGTTCCATAACTCGTCAACGCATTGCGGAGGAACACGATTTATGCATTCGATTGAGCTTGAGGAGTGTGCTGGATCGCTTTAATTGGAACCATGGATGAAACTTTAAGAGAACTTAAACACGCGCTCCGGTGAGGGGTCAAATTGCCCCCCCACCGAAGGTTTTTCCAGAATGGCTTCCGAACGGCGTGGCGTGGCCGCGCCAAATTTTACGCAGATGTAGACAATTGAACAGCTGATCGTTTGGTAAAACAAATTTAGATGTGCCTTGTAAAGTCGCTGACCTATGGCAGGTCAAGGTCAGGCCATGGTTTCAGCGAAGGAAATTTCTAGGGAATCCTTCAATCTGATGCAACAACGGAGTGTTTGACGAAGCCATACATCTCTGAGATGCTTCCTTACGCAACACAAATATTGAATACGCAAATTGCGTTGACCTAAGGTGGGTTATGAAGGTCAGACCAAGGTGAAAACCAACCTGTTTTGTTTCGCTAGGGCTTGCTGTATGGGATAGTTTCTAGTGCTTATTTGGAATTGATTAATATCAGGAACCGCATTATACATCTTCCATTGACTTCTTAGAGGTCAGAATACGCCATTGATTTAAGATGACCCAGGTCGACACTTTGTTTTTAGGAACATACGGTCTAGCGTAATCTTTACCGCTTATTCAAATGCAAAACTCAAAGCGGTCTTGTATGATTTTGGCCGCCATGACCTTCAAAAGATCAGACATGGCCACTGACCTTAAATGAGCTTGTTTCATTTCGCTTAGAAAGTTATCTGGGTTTTGGGAGCACCTTAGAGACCAACCTGGAATTTGACCTTATTTGACCTTATTCGACCTGAAGGTCATGACCTAGGAAGCTCAAACTGAGGTGTGTGTTCACGTACAGTGAGTTCACGTACAGGTCAATGCATCCTGTAAATTTGGTGTCTCTAGGTTTCTTAGTTCCCGAGACCTCAGCGGGGTCAAATTGACCCCCCATCCACCCGAGCGAAAGGTATCTAGCCGGCCACCCTGGCGCGTGTTAACCCTCATCCTTGAATGTACAAGCAGCCTTTCCCGAGTGTTTGGTGAAACATGCAGTTTGACCGACCTGGCTTATCGCATGCCTCTAAGAAACCAAGTTGAGGACACATCTTCTTATTAACTCTGATACGAGATGGATCCGTCGATATGCTGGGTGCTGCTCCAACGAATTCTGCGACCTTCCTTTCTCTGGATCATCCTATCTCTTTCCCGTTTACCGCAGCAACAAATTTCAGAGCTCACCCTCCACCGCTATAGTTTCAGGTTTGGAGTAACACCCGGCGGCCTCTGGCTATTGCCCACCGTGTCGGAAGTGGTGCTAGTGCGGACCACCCCACATCATTTGCTGTAATCACCGCCCTTATTGCCCGCATAGCGCACAAGAAATACCCAGCGGAAAATACGGCTGGGGGACCAGCGAGACGGTTTGCAGTCCCATCGCCCACACCCTCTCCCCAGGCGGGGCGCCGATGATCAACGGCAGTCTCAGCATCTCCCCCATGTTTGTCGGCTTTGCGCGCGCCGCCTCGGCTCGTGGCCTGCCTCCGCGCTCCTCTGCCCCCCCCCCCCCCCCCCCCCCCCCCTCCGCCCGCCGGGTCTCTAAGATTCGACCGATGTGTGCTGGCGCGGCTATGGCGGCGGCATCCGGATGACGCAGCAGAACGGCTGGCATGCTGATGAAGCGCCTCTTGCCACAGGTTGGCCGTGCGGGAGCAACTGAAACAAACGAGGCCTTTATCAGGGCCTAACGGCCGGGGTTAGGACCTGACGCGACATCAGGTGGCTGCTTTATCAGGGCCTAACGGCCCGGGTTAGGACCTGACGCGACACCAGGTGGCTGCCGAAGGATGATGTAAGGGCTGCCGAAGAAAAAAGGGTGTTACAGATCTTGGTCTGCTATAGCTAAGAGATCAAGGCTCCGTTGAACTAACGTCAATAATTGCAGGTGTTGAAAACTGAATAAAGCAATGCTTGCTTTCCGCTTCATCTGATAGGAGCAAGATATGCTTTCGCGTCTTTGTATTTGGGCATTATGAGTTTTAGGCTGGCGACAACTGACGTCCAGTGTACCTGTGGGTGGCGGTTAAATGAAGGAATGGAGCAATCAATAAACCATGTACTAATGCTGAACGTTTCCAACGGTGTTAAGGAACAAGGTTAACACGCGCTCGGGGGGGTCAGATCGATCCCCCTCCGAAGGTTTTTTCCAGAATGGCTTCTGAGAGGCGCGGCGTAGCCCCGCCAAATTATGCATGGCGGTAGATAATTAAACAGCAGATCGTATGTAGATATACCTCGTAAGGTCACTGACTTCTGGCAGGTCAAGGTCAGGTCACATTTTCGGCTAAGGCAATTTCTGGAAAATCGTTCAATCTGATCCAACAACGGAGTGTTAAACGAGAATAAACTGCATTGACCTTGGGCCAGGTATGCAGGTCAGATCAAGATCAAAACCGACCTACTGTATTACTCAAGGGTCTACTGTATGAGGTGGTTTCTGGTGTTCGCTTCGAATTTATTGATAACAAGAACCGCACTGTGCACCTTCCATGGACTTCTGGAAGGTCAGCATAGGACACTGACCCGAAATGACCCATGTCAGCATTTTGTTTTTAGGAACATACTGCTTAGCGTAATCTTTGTCGCTTATTCAAATGCAAGACTCAAAGCAGTCCTGTATGATCTTGGTCACCATGACCTTTAAAAGGCCACACAAGGATACGGACTTAAAACGAGCGTGTGACCTTATGCCTTAAACAGTTATATAGGTTCTAGGTCCCTTTGGAGTCCAACCTGGAATTTGACCATGTTTGACCTTATTTGCCCTGAGGATTAGCATCTAGGAACCCGAAACTTTAACCTAAATGAGTTTACGTACAGTTCAACACACCCTGTGAATTTTGTGCCTCTAGCTCTCTTAGTCCGTGAGATGTCAGGGGATCAGTTGACCCCCACCCGGGCGAAGGGCATTCAACCGGCCACCCGGGCGCGTGTTAAGCAAGACTGAAGATGAGACTCACGGCTGCTGAAGACACGAACGATTAAGTCCCTGGTGGCTCGCACATGATATGATGCATATATATATATATATATATATATATATATATATATATATATATATATATATATATATATATATATATATATATATATATATATATATATATATATATATATATATATATATATCTATCTCTCTCTCTCTCTCTCTCTCTCTCTCTCTCTCTCTCTCTCTCTCTCTCTCTCTCTCTCTCTCTCTCTCTCTCTCTCTCTCTCTCTCTCTCTCTCTCTCTCTCTCTCTCTCTCTCTCTCTCTCTCTCTCTCTCTCTCTCTCTCTCTCTCTCTCTCTCTCTCTCTCTCTCTCTCTCTCTCTCTCTCTCTCTCTCTCTCTCTCTCTCTCTCTCTCTCTCCTCTCTCTCTCTCTCTCTCTCTCTCTCTCTCTCTCTCTCTCTCTCTCTCTCTCTCTCTCTCTCTCTCTCTCTCTCTCTCTCTCTCTCTCTCTCTCTCTCTCTCTCTCTCTCTCTCTCTCTCTCTCTCTCTCTCTCTCTCTCTCTCTCTCTCTCTCTCTCTCTCTCTCTCTCTCTCTCTCTCTCTCTCTCTCTCTCTCTCTCTATCTATATATCTATATCTAATATATATATAGACATATATATATATATATATATATATATATATATATATATATATATATATATATATATATATATATATATATATATATGTCTATATATCTATATCTATATCTATATCTATATCTATATCTAAATCTATATATATAAATATATATATCTATATCTATATATCTATATATCTCTATATCTATATATCTATATATCTATATAGCTATATATCTATATCTATATATATCTATATATCTATATATCTATATATATCTATATCTATATCTATATCTATATCCATATCTATATAAATATATACATATATATATATATATATATATATATATATATATATATAAAATAGCTCCTTCTAAGAACACCAACGACGTCATTCATACTCCCACATCCCAACTTTTAAGACGTAGCCCCGTTCTAAGGGCCGCCCGCACGCAGATGCAATGATGAAGGCTAGACAAAAAAAGATATATTGAGCTTTCGACCGCAATCATTTGTCAACACAGGGCAACAAAATGCAGTAAATGTATCAACAACGACCCTAGGTCAGACTGATCATCCATTTATTGTGCTTTTTATAAAAGTTTGTGGTCGGCACATCAATACATTTCTCCCCCTTGTCCGCATACATCAGGAAGGTTGAGCCCGATAAAATGGTTGTACGTCTAGATGGTTGTACGTCTAGATGTGTCACCCAACAAGCTGACGCTCACATCATGTCGCAAGAGGACGTCCGTGTTTTAACCCAACAGGCGGCGAACACAGTGAATGAGCAAATCTTCTGATGTCTTGTCCGTGTTGCCTAGCGCTGTAGCTAGCATCTACACCGGGCCACTCGTCGGCGCTACCGTGAGGCCACGCAGACCGCTCGTTCGCATGGTATTTGCCTGTTGGCATGGCTCGGCATCAATAAATGGGGACCAATGCGTTCTTTACATGGCGAGGGGGTCAATCTCTTCACAATGATCCCATGAGCACCATATTTACGGATTGCTTAGCCGTCTTCACTCCATGATCGGTGTTAACTGGACGAAGAGGGCTGCACGATCGCAGTAGACCTTAATTTCCTGAGGAATTCTTGCTTTACTTTTCAAAATACCTTTTGACCCGAACATAGTTTGCCTGTTTCACCTTTTTATAATTGCTCGGTTTACCTGCCCCGGCGTTGTGTTGAGGGCCTGTAGCACAAGCGGCAGACGGAGCTCGAGGTGCTGGGCAGCACTTGTCTTCCCGAAAAGACGGGGCATATTGATAAGGCCGTGCCCCCACGAGCGAGGATCGGAAAAATGCTCGCCACCGTTGTTTTGAACGTAGTAGATCACCGGAAACTTACTACGGGCCATCAAAACCTTTTGGACTGTAGCCGTCTGTGTTTCGATCAGGTCATGGATAGTACTTTGCATCGGGTTTCGGGATGTGGGAGAAAGAACTATTAGTCTCGATATCTTTTTTGTGCGCAGTATCTGCATAAGCTCTGGACATGTCTTTCTGTTACGCCTTTCAGACCTTTATCAGTAATTTATTTTGAGCTTGCTCGTGACCATGAACACTGCTAGAAACGTCGAGTACTTTCATGATATGTTCTTATGGTTGCTTGATGTTCTCTCTCAACCAATGCGTGCTACTATATTCCAGGTCTGCTACATTCAAGCTCATTAACCCATAATCGTTAACGCTTCAGCGGTCACGTCAGAGGATCAGTGGCAAAGGTTCTTGGAACTCTGTAAAAATACAGCGTAGCAAGCACATCGCAAGTTGTTCGCACTGACGAGTACACTGCAGGCATCATACCAGCTCACTCACCTGCCACGCGTATAAATGATGGACGCTTTAATTATGGCGGCATAGTTGCGACGAAATTACAGTGAAGCTGCAGCACCAGTGAGCTACCGGGAAGCGCACGCCGCATTGCTGGCTTCGTCGGCTCGAGCGAACAACAGAATGTTCAACGGCGTTGTTTGCTGCCAGCCAAGTTCAGCAAAGCCCGCGCGTGCCGTAAAATCGGCATCCTCCTGCGCTCCGATAGATTGGCAGGGAGGATATTGAGCGCCGGACGAGTGCCGCATTGGGTGGATGGCCGCCGGATAGAGTGCAAGTGTCGCTTTGGATTAACCCGTTTCGCCCCCGGAAAGATTAATGTTAAAAACAACACTCCCTGCATACAAAAATAATGTACTCCGCAGAGATCGTTCACAGCTTAAAACGCGTGTAATTAATTGAAGTGGGTTCAGGACTGAGTCGCCAAGCGTACCTAGCGAAGCATTCGCTAGCAGAAAGAGTAAGTGTTGGCAGAGCATTTGCTAGTCGATAGGCTCGCATAGGTAATCAGTAATGGCTGCTGTCACGCATATTTGTTGATAGGTGAATAGAATAGGAACAAATGAGGTCGTGTTTTAGAAACGAAATAATGCTAGCTTACGTGAAACACGTGAATGAAACAAAGGCGTCGAACATGCGAAGTGATGTCACTCTGGCATAGCAGCTGCAACTTTTAGAAGTGGATTACTGGATGTATGAAAAATTTATGGAAAACTTCGTATCCGCTTTGGTACCATTACCAGCTTGGAATGCTTTCGCAGATATGAATAACCTAACAATTAATTACGAGATGAAGACTGTTTCTACTCAGTCCACTCTTTCCTCGGGCATATATTTGGGATTTGAACCATCTTTTAGAACTGGGTAATGATGCAATGAAACGGCTGCTGGCACCCTGCATGCCAAACGTCTGAAATTCTGCTGCATAACTCAGATTTCATGAATGTGGTGTTCGCTGATCTTTCATCCTCTATAACCCTTCTCGTAGCATTATTTGGCATCAGCATGTTCGGAAACCATCTCTGTTCAACGCACGAGCCAGCTCCAAGCAAGCCCGGTTTCATATTCAGATCGGCCTTAAATAATCCGGCTGCTGAAACACCCAAGGGACATTGTTTTTTGTTATCATTGCCGCGCAGACGGCGGAGGGCTTTACCCGTTCAGCAGTTCAATCATTTCTGAATGGTCCGACTGGGACCGGCTGCCTATCTGATTATAAACATGGCGGCTGGGCTAGCCGGGTCGAATCAATACCCCCGCCGCCGCCGCGCGCTTCCAGATGTGTTTGCAAGGTAAGCGGTCTCGGACACGCCGGCTGTTGATTTTCGGCGCAGCCGAAGGTGTTGTGTTGCCCTGTTTGGACAGCGACCGCGTGCTTCCGGAGTGGTTGGCGGCAATGCGCTGGGATGGGACGACGAGAGACCCGGCCAGTGCAACAGCGTGAACAATGTTTGGAAAGGCTGGATAATGTGTAATCGTGATGCACGCAGAAACGATGTCTTAGGCCTGAGTTATACGACAGCTAGGTGTGACTAAGCATTCATAAGAGGATGGCGACGGTCGCCCAGCAGCGCAAGATGTCCTCAGCACGTTAACAAACGCCTACCCTTGTCAAACCAGCTCCGCGCTTTCCACCGCGCCCCGATGCCCTCGGTCCCCGCACCGGAGCAGCAAAAGTCACGTTGTGTATCGTCAATCGAGGGCTTCGGACAGGTCTCAAAGGCCCCTGCTTCACAGCCCACCCTCGAGCAGCACTCTTCTTGATTCCGGGATCAAGCTGAGACCAATCGAGGCCCGCGCGTGGTCGGCATTCGAAGACGTAATGGCCTCACCCATCGTCTGCACCTCAGCCAGTTCAGTGGAAGTTGTACGTTCGAATTAATGGCTCGTGTGCGGAATAGCAAGCGGTCATAACCACGCTTCTGTTTATGGAGAAGCATTGCAGATCCCGATTAAAAATATTGGCAACGTGCTTGCTATGCCATTGGTCAACTTCCAGCTTGCGACTCTGGTTTCATTTCCGCTTCGGGGTGCAATGCGAGACCACCGTGTAAGTTCAACACCTGCTGGTCGCGATTGCCTCACATTTACTCGAAATGCCATGACTTGAGCAGCAGTGTTTCAACTTAACGTGATCTGAATCTATTTGGTCTTCAAGTTGATGGAAGATCTATTTGCCATTATTCAAATTGTCTTATCTTTTTCAGCGTGTATCAAGTCAGGCACTAGTCTTATGCCAACTTCTATGATGATTCGGTTTCAACTTCCGACGTCATGGCGTCGAATAAAGTAAGGCAGCTCTTGAAATTTATGGGGCTCCATTAAAGCATGCCGATGGCAAAATAACCCATTAACTGTCAAGTTGGCATAGAGTGTTTGGAAGCATATCAAATGTATCTTTTACTTTAATGTTTTGCGCGATGTTTTTTGTACTTGCAATGCTGACTGATTTTGGTTAGAAGATTTTGGAATCGGTTGACGGTAAACTGCCTGACTCAATATAAGGTATATCCGTTATTTTCAACTATCATGTTCCTTTGGCATATATTTTTTAAGCGAATGACCCTACAAAAATAGCTTAGCCATGGCTGGACTTCACACCACGTTTAACAAACTTTGATTCAACTGTAAACAATTTTGTCTTGAGATTTCGAATGTATTTGTCGAAGAGGAGCAGAAAGATCAGAAGAACAACAGGTCAGCGAGCCTGAAGGGAGAGACGGAAGGAGGGGAGAGAGAGGGCTACATTAAAAGGCAGGAGTTTTCGTTAGCCTGTTCACCGCCTTTCCTCCGTTAGGAACCCCTAAGGCCGTCAGGAGCCTCTCGGGCCATCAGGAGCCTCTCCTGTCGTCAGAAGTCCCTACGGCTCTAAGGGCCCTCTGCCCGTCAGGAATCCTTCCGGCCATCGGGAGCCTCTCGGGCCATCAGGAGCCTCTCCTGTCGTCAGAAGTCCCTACGGCTCTAAGGGCCCTCCGCCAGTCAGGAATCCTTCTGGCCATCGGGAGCCTCTCGGGCCATCAGGAGCCTCTCCTGCCGTCAGAAGTCCCTACGGCTCTAAGGGCCCTCCGCCCGTCAGGAATCCTTCTGGCCATCGGGAGCCTCTCGGGCCATCAGGAGCCTCTCCGGTCGTCAGAAGTCCCTACGGCTCTAAGGGCCCTCCGCCCGTCAGGAATCCTTCCGGCCATCGGGAGCCTTTCGGCCATCAGGAGCCTCTCCGGCTGTCAAAAGCTCTTCAGGCCGTCAGGAGCCCCTCTGATCGTCAGGAACCTGGAGCCTTTCATGTCGTGAAGAGCCTCTTCGACCATCAGGCCCCTTCCGGCCGTCAGGGACCTCGCCGGCTGTCAGGGCTTCTGAGGTCGTCAGGGCCTCTCCGGCTGCTGCCAGCTGGCATCTGCGGCCGACCTAGCCGCTGCAGCTCGCCTCGTCACGGCTCGTGATGCTCCCGCCGTCACGCGGCTCGACGCTGACCGACACAGCCCCAGCTCCGAGCGGCTCCACACCCCCAGCTCCGAGCGGCTCCACGGCCCCCATCTCCGAGCGACTCCACAGTCCTCACCTCCGAGCGACTCCACGGCCCCCACCTCCGAGCGACTCCACGGCCCCCACCTCCGAGCGACTCCACAGCCCCAGCTCCGAGCGACTCCACACCCCCACCTCCGAGCGACTCCACGGCCCCCACCTCCGAGCGACTCCACAGCCCCAACCCGAGCGATTCCACGGCCCCCACCTCCGAGCGACTCCACAGCCCCAGCTCCGAGCGACTCCACGGCCCCACCTCCGAGCGACTCCACAGCCCCAGCTCCGAGCGACTCCACGGCCCCAGCTCCGAGCGACTCTACAACCCCCACCTCCGAGCGACTCCACGGCCTCCACCTCCGAGCGACTCCTCAGCCCCAGCTCCGAGAGACTCCACGGCCCCAGCTCCGAGCGACTCCACGGCTCCCACCTCCGAGAGACTCCACGGCCCCACCTCCATGCGACTTCACGGCCCCCACCTCAGAGCGACCCGGAGGAGAGCCGCGCTCCACCAGGCCTATCGGTGCCCGTCCCCGCACAGACGGCCAGACGGCCGAGTGAATTTCAAACCATAGCGTTTGTCAATGAATACCGGTTGAAGTGGATACCGCCTCGATGTTCATACAGGCCCTTGAAATTACTGTGACGACTGGCATAAAAAACCATGTCGAACGAAAGCCTAAATACATAGATTGCGTTAATAAAATGCTTGAGCGATAGCTTAGGGTGCTCAGATGGATGGAATTTCATGTGACTACCTATAGTAGACAACGTTTATGGTAGATAGCTTATTGCACAACCGGCTTTGATCAAAAGCAATTATTAGCGGAAACGACTGACTATCTTTGCCGTCTCCAATAATGTAAAAATATAGCCGGATGAAAGCGGGCGCGCTGGCGACAATTTCGGCGAGCACCCGGGCGCATAACGAGAGGGAAGCGGCACTGGCTGGGTCAGCAGCTTTTTATGCTCGCTGTGGAACCATCAGCCGATGGGGAGGGGAGTGGAGGGGGGGGGGGGGCGAGACCAGGGAAGGAATACCGGATTTGGCTCACGGATGAGGGATTTGGGACGCCAGCTTTTACTTCCGGTTTGTTGAAAAATGCATAGTTGACATGACAGAAACGTGATCTGCCTTGAGCGGGACTAGAAAACCAGAGATACGGGAGCTCGATTCCCTGCGGTGCTCGCCGTTCCTGGGAGAGTAAGAAACAAGCAGCGCCACATAGCCTCAGCAGCTGATGGTGTAGTAAAGGCCCAATGACGACGACATTGCCTTGAGGAAGCGCGTGGCGTTCGACGGTGTGTGATACGGCTTGTGTGGCATGCCAGTGACGACCTAAGCATAAAAGAGGGCAAGAGCCAGGTCTATTGCATACCCGCCCATTGCATAATTCACTCTACGAAATTGCATCAAAGACGCTCGATGCTGCATGGAAATACACATGGGGTATTTTCCGCGCGGCAGACCGCCATGCGCCTCTTCGACCGTCGCTATCTCGGGCCGGGCCATCATTCTGTGAACGGGCCGATCCGGCGGCCATCCATCTCGGGCCGATATGTGCGGAGCGGGTCATCGGGCCGTCATGAGCCCATTGTCCGGGGCCGCCAGCGGGCCAGCCGCCACTCAAGCGGCGTGTTTAATAAGGCCGCCGGTTGGATGGCCGGTCGTGGGCAGGCGCTGCTGGCCAGGCGGCGGCCCACCTGAGGTCCACCACTCGCGTATGCAACAGGGCCATCTAGACTGACACCGCTGCTAGGATTTGATGTAGGGCGGACTGCCCTCCATGAAGGCATTCTCTACGACATCGTTGGCCGAACTCATTCAGGCTAGAATGCCTCGTGGGCACCAGAAGATAAGTTATCAGGCATCAGGGCACCCCTAAGGCTTGTCGTACTTGGATCATCAATGCGTGCCCAACGCCATTGATGTTTTAATGTTCTCAGCTATGTTGCATGTGCGGGGCACGAACTCATTCGCCATTCGAGTCTTCCCGCAGCTTGCCATGATGACCTTTCTGACCAGGACTCGTTTATGAGGCGCATTCAGAAGACGGATGGGCAAAGACCAGTTTTTTACACGGAATAATTTGGCTCTAGGCACGTGAAGCTGATCTGACCCAATCCTCATCATTTCTTTCGAAACTCCAATACTCCATAACCAGCAATTCGTCTTTCCTGCCTGTCCGCAACATTGTCGCCTAAGTCCCAACGCTCTTTCACTATCAAGCGAGGTTCTGGCCAGGCAGCGGTGAGAGCCAACATTCCCGTCACCCACCGTCTGGATGAGCTTGTTGTCGAAGCGGCGTGACGGATGCCATCTTAGTCACATGAGCAGTACTCCGTAATGGCACTAATCACCGCAAAGGTAGCATTCCGTAATGGCACTGAAGAGGCGAACGGTTAAAAGCACAGTGCATGTTTTCGCACATACGCTCCACGGTACACCGGTCGTGCAACAGGCATACATCAATGCAACTCCGAATGTTTTCCTTCAGCCTGATTTTCGCGTGCGAGACGGGCAAGTCGTGCCCGTTGTACAGCGCCACCATCCCTCCGCAAATCGCCGACATTGTCACCATGAGCGCCGTTTTCCTGCTCGGCCACGTGGCACGCCTCTGACGAGCGTCACAGCAGAAGGGTGGCTACAGGATTACGCCGACGATTTCCAGTAATCTCTAATTGTAATCCCTTTAGGTGGGGTGCGCGCCCGGTTCGATGATAATCGAAGGTAACGAGGCGACTATTGCCTCAGCGGAGCACTCAGCAGCAGACACGGGGCACACTTTCCTGCTGTGTGTGGAGATGCGCACGTGGTGTGTGCATGCGTGCAAGTGTGCGTGTGTGCATGCGTGCAAGTGTGCGTGCGTGCGTGCGTGTGTGCATGCGTTGCAAGTGTGCGTGTGTGCGTGCGTGTGTGTGTGTGGTGTGTGTGTGTGTGTGTGTGTGTGTGTGTGTGTGTGTGTGCGTGCGTGTGTGTGTGTGTGTGTGTGTGTGTGTGTGTGTGTGTGTGTATGTGTGTGTGTGTGTGGGTGGGTGTGGGTGTGTGTGGGTGTGTGTGTGGGTGTTGGGTGTGGGTGTGGGTGTGTGGGTGTGGGTGTGGGTGTGGGTGTGGGTGTGGGTGTGGTGTGTCTGTGCGTGTGCGAGCGTGGGTGCGTGCGTTCACGCGTGCATGCGGTGTGTTATATACATTCCACGCCGCACCATGTGAAAAAATTATCAGATCGTTGAGGATTTTCAACGATCGTCATTTCTCTCTGCAGACGGACTGGTCTCGGTGAGTGCGTCATGATTGGACAAGGTGCGCCGTGTCGTCGCGTCGGGGTGGGGGGGGG
>NW_023596420.1:1501345-1547774 GCF_011947565.3 Pollicipes pollicipes | reverse complement strand
GCTTGGAATGCTTTCGCAGATATGAATAACCTAACAATTAATTACGAGATGAAGACTGTTTCTACTCAGTCCACTCTTTCCTCGGGCATATATTTGGGATTTGAACCATCTTTTAGAACTGGGTAATGATGCAATGAAACGGCTGCTGGCACCCTGCATGCCAAACGTCTGAAATTCTGCTGCATAACTCAGATTTCATGAATGTGGTGTTCGCTGATCTTTCATCCTCTATAACCCTTCTCGTAGCATTATTTGGCATCAGCATGTTCGGAAACCATCTCTGTTCAACGCACGAGCCAGCTCCAAGCAAGCCCGGTTTCATATTCAGATCGGCCTTAAATAATCCGGCTGCTGAAACACCCAAGGGACATTGTTTTTTGTTATCATTGCCGCGCAGACGGCGGAGGGCTTTACCCGTTCAGCAGTTCAATCATTTCTGAATGGTCCGACTGGGACCGGCTGCCTATCTGATTATAAACATGGCGGCTGGGCTAGCCGGGTCGAATCAATACCCCCGCCGCCGCCGCGCGCTTCCAGATGTGTTTGCAAGGTAAGCGGTCTCGGACACGCCGGCTGTTGATTTTCGGCGCAGCCGAAGGTGTTGTGTTGCCCTGTTTGGACAGCGACCGCGTGCTTCCGGAGTGGTTGGCGGCAATGCGCTGGGATGGGACGACGAGAGACCCGGCCAGTGCAACAGCGTGAACAATGTTTGGAAAGGCTGGATAATGTGTAATCGTGATGCACGCAGAAACGATGTCTTAGGCCTGAGTTATACGACAGCTAGGTGTGACTAAGCATTCATAAGAGGATGGCGACGGTCGCCCAGCAGCGCAAGATGTCCTCAGCATGTTAACAAACGCCTACCCTTGTCAAACCAGCTCCGCGCTTTCCACCGCGCCCCGATGCCCTCGGTCCCCGCACCGGAGCAGCAAAAGTCACGTTGTGTATCGTCAATCGAGGGCTTCGGACAGGTCTCAAAGGCCCCTGCTTCACAGCCCACCCTCGAGCAGCACTCTTCTTGATTCCGGGATCAAGCTGAGACCAATCGAGGCCCGCGCGTGGTCGGCATTCGAAGACGTAATGGCCTCACCCATCGTCTGCACCTCAGCCAGTTCAGTGGAAGTTGTACGTTCGAATTAATGGCTCATGTGCGGAATAGCAAGCGGTCATAACCACGCTTCTGTTTATGGAGAAGCATTGCAGATCCCGATTAAAAATATTGGCAACGTGCTGCTATGCCATTGGTCAACTTCCAGCTTGCGACTCTGGTTTCATTTCCGCTTCGGGGTGCAATGCGAGACCACCGTGTAAGTTCAACACCTGCTGGTCGCGATTGCCTCACATTTACTCGAAATGCCATGACTTGAGCAGCAGTGTTTCAACTTAACGTGATCTGAATCTATTTGGTCTTCAAGTTGATGGAAGATCTATTTGCCATTATTCAAAATTGTCTTATCTTTTTCAGCGTGTATCAAGTCAGGCACTAGTCTTATGCCAACTTCTATGATGATTCGGTTTCGACTTCCGACGTCATGGCGTCGAATAAAGTAAGGCAGCTCTTGAAATTTATGGGGCTCCATTAAAGCATGCCGATGGCAAAATAACCCATTAACTGTCAAGTTGGCATAGAGTGTTTGGAAGCATATCAAATGTATCTTTTACTTTAATGTTTTGCGCGATGTTTTTGTACTTGCAATGCTGACTGATTTTGGTTAGAAGATTTTGGAATCGGTTGACGGTAAACTGCCTGACTCAATATAAGGTATATCCGTTATTTTCAACTATCATGTTCCTTTGGCATATATTTTTTAAGCGAATGACCCTACAAAAATAGCTTAGCCATGGCTGGACTTCACACCACGTTTAACAAACTTTGATTCAACTGTAAACAATTTTGTCTTGAGATTTCGAATGTATTTGTCGAAGAGGAGCAGAAAGATCAGAAGAACAACAGGTCAGCGAGCCTGAAGGGAGAGACGGAAGGAGGGGAGAGAGAGGGCTACATTAAAAGGCAGGAGTTTTCGTTAGCCTGTTCACCGCCTTTCCTCCGTTAGGAACCCCTAAGGCCGTCAGGAGCCTCTCGGGCCATCAGGAGCCTCTCCTGTCGTCAGAAGTCCCTACGGCTCTAAGGGCCCTCTGCCCGTCAGGAATCCTTCCGGCCATCGGGAGCCTCTCGGGCCATCAGGAGCCTCTCCTGTCGTCAGAAGTCCCTACGGCTCTAAGGGCCCTCCGCCAGTCAGGAATCCTTCTGGCCATCGGGAGCCTCTCGGGCCATCAGGAGCCTCTCCTGCCGTCAGAAGTCCCTACGGCTCTAAGGGCCCTCCGCCCGTCAGGAATCCTTCTGGCCATCGGGAGCCTCTCGGGCCATCAGGAGCCTCTCCGGTCGTCAGAAGTCCCTACGGCTCTAAGGGCCCTCCGCCCGTCAGGAATCCTTCCGGCCATCGGGAGCCTTTCGGCCATCAGGAGCCTCTCCGGCTGTCAAAAGCTCTTCAGGCCGTCAGGAGCCCCTCTGATCGTCAGGAACCTGGAGCCTTTCATGTCGTGAAGAGCCTCTTCGACCATCAGGCCCCTTCCGGCCGTCAGGGACCTCGCCGGCTGTCAGGGCTTCTGAGGTCGTCAGGGCCTCTCCGGCTGCTGCCAGCTGGCATCTGCGGCCCGACCTAGCCGCTGCAGCTCGCCTCGTCACGGCTCGTGATGCTCCCGCCGTCACGCGGCTCGACGCTGACCGACACAGCCCCAGCTCCGAGCGGCTCCACACCCCCAGCTCCGAGCGGCTCCACGGCCCCCATCTCCGAGCGACTCCACAGTCCTCACCTCCGAGCGACTCCACGGCCCCCACCTCCGAGCGACTCCACGGCCCCCACCTCCGAGCGACTCCACAGCCCCAGCTCCGAGCGACTCCACACCCCCACCTCCGAGCGACTCCACGGCCCCCACCTCCGAGCGACTCCACAGCCCCAACCCGAGCGATTCCACGGCCCCCACCTCCGAGCGACTCCACAGCCCCAGCTCCGAGCGACTCCACGGCCCCACCTCCGAGCGACTCCACAGCCCCAGCTCCGAGCGACTCCACGGCCCCAGCTCCGAGCGACTCCACAACCCCCACCTCCGAGCGACTCCACGGCCTCCACCTCCGAGCGACTCCTCAGCCCCAGCTCCGAGAGACTCCACGGCCCCAGCTCCGAGCGACTCCACGGCTCCCACCTCCGAGAGACTCCACGGCCCCACCTCCATGCGACTTCACGGCCCCCACCTCAGAGCGACCCGGAGGAGAGCCGCGCTCCACCAGGCCTATCGGTGCCCGTCCCCGCACAGACGGCCAGACGGCCGAGTGAATTTCAAACCATAGCGTTTGTCAATGAATACCGGTTGAAGTGGATACCGCCTCGATGTTCATACAGGCCCTTGAAATTACTGTGACGACTGGCATAAAAAACCATGTCGAACGAAAGCCTAAATACATAGATTGCGTTAATAAAATGCTTGAGCGATAGCTTAGGGTGCTCAGATGGATGGAATTTCATGTGACTACCTATAGTAGACAACGTTTATGGTAGATAGCTTATTGCACAACCGGCTCTGATCAAAAGCAATTTATTAGCGGAAACGACTGACTATCTTTGCCGTCTCCAATAATGTAAAAATATAGCCGGATGAAAGCGGGCGCGCTGGCGACAATTTCGGCGAGCACCCGGGCGCATAACGAGAGGGAAGCGGCACTGGCTGGGTCAGCAGCTTTTTATGCTCGCTGTGGAACCATCAGCCGATGGGGAGGGGAGTGGAGGGGGGGGGGGGGGCGAGACCAGGGAAGGAATACCGGATTTGGCTCACGGATGAGGGATTTGGGACGCCAGCTTTTACTTCCGGTTTGTTGAAAAATGCATAGTTGACATGACAGAAACGTGATCTGCCTTGAGCGGGACTAGAAAACCAGAGATACGGGAGCTCGATTCCCTGCGGTGCTCGCCGTTCCTGGGAGAGTAAGAAACAAGCAGCGCCACATAGCCTCAGCAACTGATGGTGTAGTAAAGGCCCAATGACGACGACATTGCCTTGAGGAAGCGCGTGGCGTTCGACGGTGTGTGATACGGCTTGTGTGGCATGCCAGTGACGACCTAAGCATAAAAGAGGGCAAGAGCCAGGTCTATTGCATACCCGTCCATTGCATAATTCACTCTACGAAATTGCATCAAAGACGCTCGATGCTGCATGGAAATACACATGGGGTATTTTCCGCGCGGCAGACCGCCATGCGCCTCTTCGACCGTCGCTATCTCGGGCCGGGCCATCATTCTGTGAACGGGCCGATCCGGCGGCCATCCATCTCGGGCCGATATGTGCGGAGCGGGTCATCGGGCCGTCATGAGCCCATTGTCCGGGGCCGCCAGCGGGCCAGCCGCCACTCAAGCGGCGTGTTTAATAAGGCCGCCGGCTGGATGGCCGGTCGTGGGCAGGCGCTGCTGGCCAGGCGGCGGCCCACCTGAGGTCCACCACTCGCGTATGCAACAGGGCCATCTAGACTGACACCGCTGCTAGGGTTTGATGTAGGGCGGACTGCCCTCCATGAAGGCATTCTCTACGACATCGTTGGCCGAACTCATTCAGGCTAGAATGCCTCGTGGGCACCAGAAGATAAGTTATCAGGCACCAGGGCACCCCTAAGGCTTGTCGGACTTGGATCATCAATGCGTGCCCAACGCCATTGATGTTTTAATGTTCTCAGCTATGTTGCATGTGCGGGACACGAACTCATTCGCCATTCGAGTCTTCCCGCAGCTTGCCATGATGACCTTTCTGACCAGGACTCGTTTATGAGGCGCATTCAGAAGACGGATGGGCAAAGACCAGTTTTTTACACGGAATAATTTGGCTCTAGGCACGTGAAGCTGATCTGACCCAATCCTCATCATTTCTTTCGAAACTTCAATACTCCATAACCAGCAATTCGTCTTTCCTGCCTGTCCGCAACATTGTCGCCTAAGTCCCAACGCTCTTTCACTATCAAGCGAGGTTCTGGCCAGGCAGCGGTGAGAGCCAACATTCCCGTCACCCACCGTCTGGATGAGCTTGTTGTCGAAGCAGCGTGACGGATGCCATCTTAGTCACATGAGCAGTACTCCGTAATGGCACTAATCACCGCAAAGGTAGCATTCCGTAATGGCACTGAAGAGGCGAACGGTAAAAGCACAGTGCATGTTTTCGCACATACGCTCCACGGTACACCGGTCGTGCAACAGGCATACATCAATGCAACTCCGAATGTTTTCCTTCAGCCTGATTTTCGCGTGCGAGACGGGCAAGTCGTGCCCGTTGTACAGCGCCACCATCCCTCCGCAAATCGCCGACATTGTCACCAAGAGCGCCGTTTCCTGCTCGGCCACGTGGCACGCCTCTGACGAGCGTCACAGCAGAAGGGTGGCTACAGGATTACGCCGACGATTTCCAGTAATCTCTAATTGTAATCCCTTTAGGTGGGGTGCGCGCCCGGTTCGATGATAATCGAAGGTAACGAGGCGACTATTGCCTCAGCGGAGCACTCAGCAGCAGACACGGGGCACACTTTCCTGCTGTGTGTGGAGATGCGCACGTGCGTGTGTGCATGCGTGCAAGTGTGCGTGTGTGCATGCGTGCAGTGTGCGTGCGTGCAGTGTGCGTGTGTGCATGCGTGCAAGTGTGGTGTGTGCGTGCGTGTGTGTGTGTGTGTGTGTGTGTGTGTGTGTGTGTGTGTGTGTGTGTGCGTGCGTGTGTGTGTGTGTGTGTGTGTGTGTGTGTGTGTGTGTGTGTGTGTGTGTGTGTGTGTGGTGTGGTGTGTGTGTGGGTGTGGGTGTGTGTGTGGGTGTGTGGGTGTGGTGTGTGGGTGTGGGTGTGGGTGTGGGTGTGGGTGTGGGTGTGGGTGTGTGTGTGCGTGTGCGAGCGTGGGTGCGTGCGTTCACGCGTGCATGCGGTGTGTTATATACATTCCACGCCGCACCATGTGAAAAAATTATCAGATCGTTGAGGATTTTCAACGATCGTCATTTCTCTCTGCAGACGGACTGGTCTCGGTGAGTGCGTCATGATTGGACAAGGTGCGCCGTGTCGTCGCGTCGGGGTGGGGGGGGGGGGGCAACGCCGGTTGGCGGCTGAGCCAGGGCGCCCCCCGGCACCTCCCGGCTGACCACAGCGGACGCCGCTGCCACACCTCACCGGCAGTGTTCCCCTGCACGACATCAGTGAATCATACCTGCACTGCAAATACGAGTGATAAACTGCCGGCGGTCGGCGGTAAATACGTTTATCGGATGTAATAAAACGACCGTTTGCATCGCAAGACAACGAGGCGCGCTAAACACCGGGAAAGACATTACTTGACTTTAGCACATTTGGACAGGTGTTTCGACGGCCTAGCAGTTGAAATTGTTCTCATTTATGCGAAGACGGAATTCGACAGTTGCGCTGAGAACTGCAAAAGAAGCAGGTGGAATTATTGCAACATTTGGTTATCAGTTGCTAATATAATAATTATCTCTTCTTGATAACAGGGATTGGTGATCGAACATGTTTTCTACAGTGTGTCGCATATCGTCGCAAGGGACTAATGGGTCCATGCATTTTTGTGGGCATGATTATGTGCACTAGCACAGCAAGCGAATTCAAGCAAATCAAAATGATCATTATGACTTCAGAGGCCTTACGCTCAGTCATTGACTTTCAATTTATCATGAGTTACTGGTTGAACAACATGACGGAGTAAGCATTGCTTACGTTGATAGTATTCACTGTTGCAAGCTGTCCTTATGATCACGGATGCACTTTCAGGTGTAATGAAGGTTGATAACTCAGGATAAGACCTCCGAACTCATAATGTTGCCAAACCAGGAGCGAAATGCATTTCTCGCTTGCGGCAGGTCGAAAATAATCCAAGATTAATAGAGAACCAGAACGGAACACCTATTTGAAAGCTTTGTTTTGGAAGCGCCCTTATTTAATGTGCTAATAAAGCAAAGCAAACACAAACACGAAACACGCAACTGTGCTGTCTTTTGTTGAACCTAGGTATGCTGAAAAAAGGCAACAAAGATATCAGGCCAGGCGCACAGATCGCGTGACAGAAGGCCACAGGTCAGCTGTCCGTCCGCTCCAAGCCAGAGGTCGACTGCTCCAGGGCATTGGCCGGCTGCTCCATGGAATGGGCCGGTCGCTCGAGGTCAGAGGTCGCCTGCTCCAGGCCAGGGACGATCTGTTCCATGCCAGGGGCGTCTGCTTCAGGTCAGGGCAGTCTGCTCCTGGCCAGGGGTCGTCTGCTCCAGGTTACGGGCCGTGCACTACGTGTTGAGAGCCGTGTGCCGCAGGTCAGGGCTGTGTGTCGCAGGTCAGGGCTGTGTGTCGCAGGTCAAGGGCCCTATGTCGTAGGTAAGGACACACACTGGAGGCAACCTGACCGTCTGTCGTAGGATAGCGAGTTATTCATTTGCCGCCGCTGTCCAGGGAGGTGAAACAAATTTTTGTTAAGGGACGCTTTTGTCTTTTTATTATCTAACATGTAGATCCTGTCATTAGTCTTTGTTCCCAATATCCCTCGATATGACTGCTTTGTGCCTAATACTATGCGGTATGAAATGAATTATCGTTTCGTTGCTATTGCTATACACTGAACCTTTTCTTATGAAATTCCCCAATATTTAAAGCGTTTAAGCCGCCCAATTCATCTGCGGAGACAGCAAGGGTGCAACAAATAATACCTATGCACCAACATCATCTTTTAGACCAGGACAACCAGGCTAAGACTGTTTATTAGCGTTTTGAAGCTCGCAGCCAACGTTGGCCCTTGCTTTGGCCTAGATTACCGGGACGCCACCCATCAATGTCTGACAAGCTTTTCCGCTCCCCGTGCAGTTGTTGGGCCCAGTCCCTCTCTGTTGGCGATGTGATCTATTAAGCAGGATCGGCCGCAAGTAATGACCTAGGGCGGTTACGTTTGATGGTAATGAAAGCTATGCATGCATGCTTGGCATGGTCATCTACAAAATACTGCAAGATGGTGAATGAATCAATTACGATGCAGGCTAAGAACGAAGGCCCGCCGTTCAAGAACATGACTGATGTTAACTGCGAAGCAAACGTCTAGACCAAGCCACGTGTAACCACAAAGGCGACCATCCAGGCCTCCAATTCACTAGCACGGTGATCCGTCTCCTACTGACGTGCATGCCAAGCGTGGTTCGATGCCGGCCGGCGAGGCAGCTCAGTGTGGAACGAGCGCTGACCAAAGATGGCGACGCTGTGTACACTGCCGTACGCGTGCCTGGTGCTGCTCAGCGCCGTGCTGCTGGCTCGCCAGTGTTACGAGCTGGTGCTGCTGTACGCCTCCGAGCCGACAGCGTCCATCAGAAGCCGGACGCCAGCCGACCGGTGGCCGTTGCCGGACTTCACTGTGTGCCCGAGCACGCGGCTGCGCGGCGACGTGCTGCGCGCATGGGGCATGCTGGCCGACCACGGCCGCTGGGAGGACTGGTACAGCTTCCCGGCCAACGCCACCCTTGACCAGCTCTGGCAGGAGGCGGCTGTCGATCTCGATAAGCTCGTCCCTGAGTGCTACCGCGGCTTCTGCACGCCGCCTGGGAGCCGCGGTGGCGTCGCCTTGATCGGACGCTGGACGAGCTCGGCGCAAAAGCGCGGCACCTGCTACACCTACCGCTCCAACCTCACTATGAATGATGGCGTCTACATGGCCATATTTATCGCGCACAACGCGCAGCATGTGCTAGCCGACAGCGAGCCGTTTGTCGACCTGTTCTTGCACGGTGAGCAAGACCCGGTGGTGGAGGCGGAGGAGCGGTTCATTGTGGCGCACCCATCTATCCGGCTGCGCTCCGGCGAGCGGCTCGAGCTGCTCGTCCGCGGCCACATGGAGGAGGCGAGCAGTCTGCGGCGGCGGCCCTGCGTCGCCGACTGCGGCTACTCGCGCGCCCACTGTAGGCAGCGCTGTGTGCGCCGCCGCCAGGCCGAGCTGATCGGCTGCCGCGCACCCTGGATGCCAGGCCCGCAGGAGGAGACGTGCCGCTCGCTCCGCCAAGTGCTGGCCACAGTCGTGCCGCCCGAGGTATCATTCCCCTACGTGCGTCACACCTGTCACTGCCCGCTGGAGTGCCGTCGCGAGACCTGGACGACCGAAGAGCTTCGTCGGGACACCCTCGAAGCGGCGGTGCAAAACAACTGGTCTTACGTGACGCTGAAGTGGGCCGAGGTCGTGCATGTCACGACCGAGCAGCTGACGTACGGCTCCAGCTCACTTATCTCCGACATCGGCGGCACGGTCGGCATGCTCTTCGGCTTCTCCGTTCTCAGCCTGGTGCAGATGCTGGAGGCCTGGCTGAAGAAGTTACTGCGGAAGAGTACAGCTGGAAAACGGGCCACTGTCAAGCAGACGTCCATGTGGAGCACCAGGAAGGCTGTTGCGCCAGGGGCAGAGTCGGAGGCAAAGGGAGCATGGTCAAGGGGTCCTGCGGTTAATGTGGAAGGTGTACACAACCAGTAGCAACTTGAGAGCCGGCTACCTAACGTAGAGCACGATGCTCCAAGACGAAGACGTTTCTTCAAGCAGACTGGATATATTTTTGGAAGGACCTTACTGGACACCATCTCCCCTCATCCTGAAAGCAAAATTCAAGCTAGCCTACAACAGCTGCTGCCTATCAAAAATTGGAGGGGAAAGGAAATCACGGGACAAAATTGGTGATACAAACAACTTTTCACCAGAAACAGGGCGTAAAATTGTGCTGAAGTGCACAGCTAAGCCGTTAGCATATGTCACAAGAACAAAATGGCTTTGCTAGAAAAGATCAGCATGCAATAAGCCATAAGCATTTTACGGAAGCATTGAATAAACACTACATCGGAAATATATCATTTGTATCACTATGAGGTTATTGAAACACAACACAGCTAGAGAAAATAGGGAGTCGGTATACCAGCTAAGTTCATATTTACTATGCAAACTCTTTCTTAGAATAGAAAACTAGTGATTACATGATTTCTGTTTTATCGCAAAAACTCAGGCACTTTTGTGTTCATAATCGTCTAGCGGGCTCCCTGAGCTTGCAAGAACTTCGGTCGTGTTTGAATCTTCGTAAACGTGGCTTCTGCCTGCTCGTACCGACCTGGCAAAGGGAATAACGTGTGTCCTGCCACTGAACGCCACCATTTGTTTCCGAGGTTTTCTCGTAGATGTATATGTCTTTCCCTCCAACTCTCGTCTCATCCATTTGTAGTAAATATGCGTCTTCGAGTGTCAGTGAGGGCTAATGTTTGGCTTCAGTTGCGACACTCCTGAGGGTGCATCCTAACGGCGCATCCTGACCCTCTGCATAATCCGCCGCTGCGGGACGCATCTCAACGGCGCATACTGGCCCTCTGCACCGTCTGCTGCTGCGGGACGCATCTCAACGGCGCATACTGGCCCTCTGCATAGTCTGCCGCTGCGGGACGCATCTCAACGGCGCATACTGGCCCTCTGCACCGTCTGCTGCTGCGGGACGCATCTCAACGGCGCATACTGGCCCTCTGCATAATCCGCCGCTGCGGGACGCATCTCAACGGCGCATACTGGCCCTCTGCACCGTCTGCTGCTGCGGGACGCATCTCAACGGCGCATACTGGCCCTCTGCATAGTCTGCCGCTGCGGGACGCATCTCAACGGCGCATGCTGGCCCTCTGCATAGTCTGCCGCTGCGGGACGCATTTCAACGACGCATCCAGGCCCTCTGCATATTGTGCAGCTTTTCGTGCAACTGCCCGAGGACGGATGCTCGAGATCTGCCCGGTTGTCCGGGAAGGCGAAACAGTCAGCACAGTTTGTTTTTTACACAATCATGATGGCTTGGAAGGTCGTGTGTGATGGTCTGGTCAAGGTCTGATGATGGTCAAGGTCTGATGTCGGCATGTGGAGCATCCGGAAGAAGACGAGCCCTACTGGCTTGCTGATGTTTCGTTGCACAATTGATGTGGGTTTCGTGTCACCGGTTTTTTTTTAATAGTTACGTAGCTGGAGTGTCGGCCAGGTGGCTCGCAAAGCTCCCTTGGTCCCACAAAGCTCTGATGAGCGGTGTGCACGGGATTTCATTGGAAGATCTTAGCAATGACGATTTCTTTATTTGGCGTAAAACTAGTCACTGTTAGAAAACACGTTGCTTTTCACAGTACCGTTTGATCCTTCGTATGATTGGACGAGCGCTTCATGTGCGGAAGATGACGCCTACATAAATCATCCACAGCAGCAGCCATCATGCACCGATTTCGTAACTTCCCCGTTTGAGTTTTCGTTGTGTGTTTCACCAATAACGCATCAAAGTTTAAGTGGAACTGAGCACGTGTTCATCTTCTCCCCCCCCCCCCCCCCCTCCTCCCTTCCAAGTCATATTACGACAGCCAAAAGGAGCCAATCCCAGAGGCCATCCAAAAAGACTTCTAGAGGAGCTAAAAGATAACACCGCTGTCAAGTCGTTCATGACTTGTCTGGCGTGTTGTGCGGCATATCGGGCCTGCCAACCGAGAGGTGTGGACAGCCTTCCCTCTTCGCCCAACGCGCATGTTAATCCTGTTTTGTCTCACTTACGTCTTACTCATGCTACTAGCTTTGAGGTAAATTCTTAGTCGGCCCGCCAGCAAGACAACACGCACAGCATGGCGTGTTATATTGAACATAGACACTTACGTTGTGAGATACCCTATTCGCTCCAATCTTTTTGTAAAAGGGAACGTCCACGACGGCGACATCGCCTGGCAATGGCGTAGCGGTTCTTCAACGCCTGGCGGAAGCCCGCACAAGTAATGCCGCTGCAGCAAGACACTTATTTGCATTTCGCTTGTACCGCCTCACCGGTGTGCGCAAGGCGTGTGCTACTGTCAACTCAGCAGTTTTAATCTGCGCGATCCTCTACTCTCCGCTCTCCAGCACGGCCGTATAGGTACCTGGTCGCACGCCAATTTTTGGAAGCAAAAAATTGGCGTGCAGTATTCAGGGTGCGCAATGTGATTGCTTCATTGGGTTTTTTAACATGCTCGGTTTTACGTGACCACCTCGGTTGTTCTGTTTTAATTTATTTTTATGCATCATAATACAAGCAAAGCATCCATGCAAGGAAAGAAGGGTCATGGTGCACCCTTTTATGCTCTTTTGTTTCAAAGTCACGCCATAGCAAATAGTGGGTCCCGATTACAGGGCCAAACCAAGAAAGTTGATTCAGAGCAGCCAGATGATGCTCACGGCTTCACATCCACGACTCTTCGCAATGAAAACCTCCTCACGTATGAAGCCCGACGCGTGCGTTGTGACCATTCGTGAGACAGTTGGGAGGGAACATGGGCCGAAGTGTGTCATCATCTGAAGGTCTATTTCTATATGCGTAACAATAGGAGAGCATTATGGGGAAGACCCAATATCGTTTATGACATCTAAATGTCTCGTTATATTTTATCGCCTACAACACTGCCATGCAGTGGCCAGCCAGTCATCTCTAGAATGCCCCGTTGTTCTCACGTCCAAGATCGGCATTTAGACATGCAGCCAAGTATTAGAGACTCCAACGCGTGGTAAAGAAGCAGCCGCCAGTTGGAACCAACGCTCGTTTATTTCAACAAGCCACGCGATTCGGTGTGGGGCGAGCGAGTCGATAACGTATACGTTATTGTCTTCCTCCTCCATGCATGCTAGAATGTTGCAAGGCATGCATGAATGTTAGACATGCATGCAGAATGTCAAGCATGCGTCAGATTGTCATCTTGCCAGTGATTATCATGTAGATAATGCCGAAATGAATGCAATTTGGTCAAACATCATCGGCAACCGATATCGATGGCTTTTTCCATGGTCATTGCGTTGGAAGTCCTCGGTGATTATGTAACACGCCTCACAATATGGCTGTCAGGCCATCAGGTTATCAGTCGACCGGCCGGATTAAATCAACAAATCTGAGGGCGCAAAGTGGTGTCGATACCAACGCACCCTTAAGAAGCAAACCACCTCTACGTAATCAACGAAATCGTTTAGGGTAAAACGGCAAATGTGTTCGTCAAATATCACCAAGCTATTGGGTAAAGCTAACATTTTATGTGGACATTGGTCACAATAAACAGGTCTACATGCCTGTGTAGTTAACATGGTTTAAACGCTGTCGGTATATGTCACAGCATGCTGCATATAGAATTGATTTTGGAAAGACAGTCTGCAACCGAGTTTCAGCCAATGATTGGTGTGGCTACGGGTCGGAGGGTGCTAAGATTCAACATTGATTTATAGCTGGTACGTCCGTGGACGTCATGCGGTGGGTGTCACGCGTTCGTCTGCGCTGGTGGCTAAGATCCGACATGAATTCTTAAAAGCGTTACGAAACAAAATCATCCATTGCCAGTACACAATGGCGCGCACTGTTCTGCATGGATCGGCCAGTGCGCGTTTGTCCATTTGTTCTCCGTTAGTATGAGTTAGTCTGGTGTTGCTGCGACTGGGGTTCTGGTTTCAATTTCGACCCATGTCATCAGTGTCATGCTAAGATAATCGGCTAAGCTATTGGCATTTATGCTAACATAATCGGTTGTCATTATACCCGGAATGACTGGTCAAACAAGGATATTAAGTATTGATTGGAGACAACATGGGAACAATTTACATTTTAAGATGGCGCGCATGGTCACGAACTGGAAAGTTAAACTTGTCTGCATCAGATTCCAGGTAGGTGCATCAGATTCCAGGTATTCGACTGTACCAGGTATGGTGCTTTTTAACATTTGTTTGCCAGGAAACGCAGCCAGCAGACTCGAATGTCCAAAGTGTGGCAGTGCACAAGAAATCATGCAAAGCTGGATCGGTGTGTTTTTCTCTTCTGCACTGTGCTCTACACGGTAAGAGGAAGTGTTCACTTTTGTATGGGGTCTTCAACTGCAATAGCCAGCTTGGAGATCATTCGGTGCAGTTCACAGCCCTGCCATTCTTAAGAACTAAACCACTCTATTTTCTGGGCTACACGCCCGCGAAGATGTGCGGGCTATTTCGGGGAAAGCTATTTCAGCGCAATTAATTTATCCATGACGCTATAATAACGCCATTCAAATCCTACCATTTCACTGACCATGCGACGATCAAGACCGAGAAAAAATATAATTGTTGAGTCGTTTACATCTGGCGTTTGTGAGCACAATTTCCAGATATATCGAACGTCAGTCGGTTCTCAATGTTGTTCATTGTACGTCGGGGTAATCAGACCAGCACGCGTTGAGGAGCATATTTACTGAATATACAAATTGTGTTGTCTAGAGCAGTATTTTCCACCTAAATGTTAAGCAATAGTTATAAATAAGCCAATTTCATCATATGCGATGCTTGTTTCAGCGTCTTTAAATGTGTAACATTCCATTTCAAGGGAGTGTCGCACATTTCAAGCATATTTCAAAATATACTCTGATGAAATCTCAGGACCAGTTCGTCTAAAAATCGCGCTACGTAGTGCCACTGCAGCACTGCTCAGATATGATAAGAATATCAATTGTAATCATTTTTCAGTCCGTCGTCGTTACAACGATCGTGCGCACCTTTACTGATGCGAATAAAAAACGTCTGTGATTGGCCCAGCGTGCAAGGGCCTGTTACCGGAAAGCTGATTGGTTGACGCTTGAACTTGGATGATTCAGTGGTCAAATGGGTCATGTGACACTCATTCTCAAAGCCAAAGTGCACATCGGAAGAGCCACTGCAGTAAATGCTAAAGGAAATAAATCAAAGCCGCAGGCTTTGATTCGGGTTTATCTTATTCGCGGAACAATGGCTTCAAGTCCTCGAATGTTTGTTTTTTCTAGACAGAGTGTTTCAAGCCTTCGTAGCATTTATTGCACGAACATTTTGACACATTAGTGCGTTGCAAACATTACAGAATACACACGTTGTAAAAACCGAGGCGAAGGAAAGGTATTACTTTCAAAGTAGTGAGTGGGGAGTAACATGAGATTTCTCCCGCAGTATCGGCACTTCAAATCAAAATTCTTAGCTATTCAATAGGATTTTGAGAAAACTTATATTACTAACCAAATCGTACGCATCTGATGTAATAATTAGTGAAAGGTCCAAAAGGCAGGATGCTCCGTCTAAGCGTTAACGCAGGTAACTCCATACTTGTTGGCGGCTTTTGCGCGACTGCGCTTCAGTTTAGTTCACTTGATTTTGGCTTACTTTAATCAAAAACTGTCCACAGGTGGTACTGAAGTTAACACCGAGTTGAAGTTATTAACAAAAACAGAAAAAAGCGTACATGCAACGTGAAAACTGCATGACCGGATATATCGACCAGAAGCCAAGGACCATAATATCGGCGAGGCATCCTAAATCACACTGGTGCGGATGTTGCCTTGAAACGTGCGTTATTTAAAACATCGGCACGCAAACGGACACAAAACAACGTCCATATCAGTGAATGTGATTGGTGAGCACCATGTCCACCGTTCGCGCACGCGCCGCGCCACCATCCACGCCATCTTTCACGGAATTCCCTCGGGCTGCGGTGTGGGTCGGTCGAGGGTATTGGATGCTGGTCGGGCTGCGGTGTGGGTCGGTCGAGGGTATTGGATGCTGGTCGGGCTGCGGTGTGGCTCGGCCGAGGGTATTGGATGCTGGTCGGGCTGCGGTGTGACTCCGCCGAGGGTATTGGATGCTGGTCGGGCTGCGGTGTGGCTCGGCCGAGGGTATTGGATGCTGATCGGGCTGCGGTGTGACTCCGTAGAGGGTATTGGACGCTGGTCGGGCTGCGGTGTGACTCCGCCGAGGGTATTGGATGCTGGTCGGGCTGCGGTGTGGCTCGGGCGAGGGTATTGGATGCTGGTCGGGCTGCGGTGTGGGCTCGGCCGAGGGTATTGGATGCTGGTCGGGCTGCGGTGTGACTCCGCCGAGGGTATTGGACGTTGGTCGGGCTGCGGTGTGGGTCGATCGAGGGCAGTGGATGCTGGCTCGGCTACGGTCTTGGATCGGTCGAGGCCATTGGATGCTGGTCGGACTGCGGTGTAGGTCGGTCGAGGCCACTAGATGCTAGGCCGCGTCATTAATGTTAACGTCGGCATCGTGCGGAGCAAGGCGGACTTTGAGGGCGATTTAGTTCAATGATCACTCATCACGGACCATGTGCCGTTAAGTAACCTCTGTAGGTAATGCATATCTGTTAACAGGAGCACAGCGAGAATGTGAGTCCGTTTTGACGCGTCTACGTCTGGCATACCGACAAATCTTTTTAACCAGAGTATCGGTACGAAGTTTCGTAGTATCGTAGACAAAGTATCGGTACGAAGAGATCTGGTGTTGTAACTGCCCCTGTGGCGTAATCATGCTTATAACAAACAAGCTGTAACCTTATCAGCACATGTGTCTCTGCAAACTTTTTTAAAATCCCGGCCAGGCAATTTTAACCTAGTACAGTTCAAAAATTATTTGGTTGAGAAATAGATGCTGACGGCTTCTTAACAAGCAATGAAAAAATCGTGTCGCAAGCCTTCATGGAAACGGCTACTATGACAAGCTATATAATTACTTTTGCAACAAATATAGTCGGCGCTCAATGATCTTTGAAATAAGTGACCCTCAAAGTACGCCTTGGTTCAAATGATACCGATGCAAATACATTCACACTATACAGAGGGTCAGTCCCTGTTAGAGTGCGCCCCGAGCGTGCCGTCGTTACCGACGTAAAACATTTGCACTCAGCTGCATTCAAAGACGCACACTTTCAGAAGTGGATGGAACGGGAGCTGGAGAGCAAGGCACCCCTTAGACAACGTCCTGGAGAGAAATGGCAGCGTTCAGTGATAAAGCGCACGTTACTCCCATTTACCAGCTCGGTACGTATCGCGGCACGAGCAGACAGTAGCCATGTTTAACTAGATTTAGACACGTGCAGATTTCTTGCGACGGTCAAACAGGCTATGACAAAGCTTTAAATAAAAAAAAACATAATATCTTTTATTAACAACAGCCGAAGAGAGAAAGGCACAGCCCAGTGGTACTTGTGTTATGCTATATGACACTGTCTTAGTCCAATGCGTTAGTGTGGAAGACAAAGCACAGGGGTGGTGATACGTCCGGTGCATATATGCTGTTCAAGTTAGATATCTACTTTTCTGATCATTAAATATTCTTTCCAAGAAAACTAAAAGTTAATTCACATGTTAAGATAGCACAAAAATAAGAAGCAGCTTCCATCATTTGCTCACAGCAAATTCACGGGGAGTGGGCAAGCGGCCTTCTCAGTTCATCATTCATATAGTCGATACATTGTCGTGTAATTTTAAAACGATGTTTGCGTGGTGTTAGACAGCACTAATGGAGTAATTCCTCGGAGAAAAACCAGGACAATGGAAATGTAGATGCGTTGATATTTCGGCAAAATGCCTTTATCGAAAAGAATAGCAGCCTTTGGTAAATAGCGCTTATGTAAATCGTTTCGATAAAGGCATGTTGTGGAAATATTAATCCATCTCTATCTCCGTTCGCCTGGTTTTTGTCCGAGGAATGGGGCCATGACTACTGTCTTATGTATGTCAATTAATGTCCCTTGCCAAACAGTTGTTGGGACACAAAGGTCAATTGTGCCTCGTACTTTTCCTTTTCCTCCAGTTTCTGATAGAAAAAAGTTGTTTGCTGTTTGAATTCCGCCTATTAGATGCGGAAAAAGGATGTCCAGCAAGGATTTCCTTAAAATGCACCCAGCTTGAAGAAACATCTTCGTCTTGAAGCACTTTTCTCTACGCTAGCTGGCCGGCTCTCAACTTGCTACTTATTGAATGCATCTTCCACATTAACGCCGGGACCCTTTGACCATGCTCCCTTCACCTCTGACTCCGCCTCTGGCGCAACAGCCTTCCTGGTGCTCCACACCGACATCTGCTTGACAGTAGCCCGTTTTCCAGCTGTGCCCTTCCGCATCAGCTTCTTCAGCCAGGCCTCCAGCATCTGCACCAGGCTGAGAACGGAGAAGCCGAAGAGCATGCCGACCGTGCCGCCGATGTCGGAGATAAGTGAGCTGGAGCCGTACGTCAGCTGCTCGGTCGTGACATGCACGACCTCGGCCCACTTCAGCGTCACGTAAGACCAGTTGTTTTGCACCGCCGCTTCGAGGGTGTCCCGACGAAGCTCTTCGGTCGTCCAGGTCTCGCGACGGCACTCCAGCGGGCAGTGACAGGTGTGACGCACGTAGGGAAATGATACCTCGGGAGGCACGACTGTGGCCAGCACTTGGCGGAGCGAGCGGCACGTCTCCTCCTGCGGGCCTGGCATCCAGGGTGCGCGGCAGCCGATCAGCTCGGCCTGGCGGCGGCGCACACAGCGCTGCCTACAGTGGGCGCGCGAGTAGCCGCAGTCGGCGACGCAGGGCCGCCGCCGCAGACTGCTCGCCTCCTCCATGTGGCCGCGGACGAGCAGCTCGAGCCGCTCGCCGGAGCGCAGCCGGATAGATGGGTGCGCCACAATGAACCGCTCCTCCGCCTCCACCACCGGGTCTTGCTCACCGTGCAAGAACAGGTCGACAAATGGTTCGCTGCCGGCCAGCACATGCTGCGCGTTGTGAATGATCAATAAGGTCATGAAGACGCCATCATTCATGGTGAGGTTGGAGCGGTAGGTGTAGCAGGTGCCGCGCTTTTGCGCCGAGCTCGTCCAGCTTCCAGTCTCGGTGGCGCCACCGCGGCTCCCAGGCGGCGTGCAGAAGCCGTGGAAGCATTCAGGGACGAGCTTATCGAGATCGACAGCCGCCTCCTGCCAGAGCTGGTCGAGGGTGGCGTTGGCCGGGAAGCTGTACCAGTCCTCCCAGCGGCCGTGGTCGGCCAGCATGCCCCATGCGCGCAGCACGTCGCCGCGCAGCCGCGTGCTCGGGCACACGGTGAAGTCCGGCAACGGCCACCGGTCGGCTGGCGTCCGGCTGCTGATGGACGCTGTCGGCTCGGAGGCGTACAGCAGCACCAGCTCGTAACACTGGCGAGCCAGCAGCACGGCGCTGAGCAGCACCAGGCACGCGTACAGCAGTGTGCGCAGCGTCGCCATCTTTGGCCAGCGCTCGTTCTACACTGAGCTGCCTCGCCGGCCGGCATCGAACCACGCTTGGCATGCACGTCAGTAGGAGACGGATCACCGTGCTAGTGAATTGGAGGCCTGGGTTGTCGCCTCCGCGTTTACACGTCAGTCTGCTTAACCTTCAAGCTGTGTTAATATTAGTCTATGGTCGTCTTTGGTCCGTACCATTTATATCTGCCACATTCTTAAGCAATTGAGCTTTCAACCTTGCAGGCGTTGCCGAAGAACATCAATTTGCAGCTCTTTGGATACGACCGTGCTAAACGCTGATGGCTGGCGTACATTCATCTAAATGACTCGCCCATTATGCCTTAACGCAGCTGTTGCTATCACAACAGATCATGTTGCTGACAGAGGGGAGCAATGCATGAACGTTTATGTATAATGCCATGATTAGCTATGTGTTGTCATAGGGGCGGACCGGCTATTCCCTACAGGAGAGGGCTGGACGCTGTACGCCACGCCAACCAATGGCACAACTTAGCTGCGAGATTTGAAATAAAGGATGCTAGTGTACGTAAATTTTATCTTTGACATGTATTGTCTGCAAAGATCACTTCTCTAACCTATTAGTTAAAAAAAAAATAGGCGATCCACTTGGTGGTGTTCAGAATGGTGGAACAGTGGGGGCTGCTAGTCCATTACTGTATATGCAAATAGGAATCTGGTAATAACTAATCCTTTAAAACAATGTTGACATGTGGTGCAACGTCGGCATCTGGTGTCTGTCAAACCTTGGGATCGGATCCATACACGCCTGAACGTAAATTAAAGGTATTGCTAACCTACACGCTCGATTTCATATCCCGGTACGCTGCCAGCAGAGAAGTCGGCCTCTGACCTATGGTATACAGCCCCTGACCTGATTAAGACGGCCCTGACCTGCGGCGTGCGGACCGCCGACCTGCGGCGCACGGCCCCTGACCTGATCTAGACGACCTCTGGCCTGCGGGGAAAGGCCTCTGATCTGCGGCAAGGGCCCCTGACTTTCGGCAAATAGCCGTGTCAAAATCCAGGACACAGCGTACACAACCCGGAATGGCATTGAATGATTTCTTCGAATAGTCAATGTGTGATGGCACTCCAAGGCATGCTTATGAAATCCCAGACGGTTGCAGTGATAGCGGCGAAATATATTTGCTAAGACATTCGGCAGTATATTTCCTCCATTGCTTTCAAGCATGGCGGATTGTTCAAATCGGGATTAGACGAATGCGTATATTCTGCGCCATGATTGCCTAGAAAGTGTCCTGGTGTTGTTGACGGTTTCATTGCGACATTGGGTGGCGGTTGGGTGAGGAAATACGGTATTTCTTATCATGTGAGTCGCTAGTATACTTGTCTTGGCGTGGGATATTATTTGTGGTATGTTCAAGTACATGCTTTTATGTCTTGGCATGCCCTGCGAAGGAATTCGGACATTGGATTGTGCTCAATTTCACAAATGTTGGGAGAGCTCTGCAGAATTGCCTTGAAGCGTCTCAGTTTGTCCCAGTCCTTAGCGTGGTAAAGCTGATATTGATAAAAAATTTTAGTGCAACTGAATGGCATTGTTTATCTTGATTCTGCGCATTGTGACAATCAGCAAAGTGTGAGGTTTTAAATGATTGTGGATGACAGGAGGTGATAGGTCATGCTCTATGATAGGTCAGAGCCAACTGGCAACAATTTCAGCTCGTGCTCACTGTAAGTCCCAGTGTTCTAAGTGTTAGTACACAGTTGCCACTTGTTTAATTGGTTGTATGGCCTGTTTCAGGCAGTTGTGATTTTACGTCAGTAAAATTCAGTGCATTCATTGGGTCCAGCCCACCATGCCAGTGTTGTGTAGAAATTTGCACAGTGGATCTATTTTTGGATGACTGGTGTGGTGATTGCCCACCACTGGTTTGCAAATCATTGCAATGCACTGATGAGATACTTGGTATGCCTGAATTCTTCCTCAAAAGGGGCAGCAAGCTGCCTGTCCACAGGGGTGTCTGCTGACCTAATCTGCTGCCAAACATACTCTTTCTCTTTCTCTCTTTCTCTTTTCTCTTTCTTTCTCTCCAGATTTAGGGTATGGCACCAGGGTAGCATGAGCTGCCCCACATTAAGAATTTCTGCCCAAAATTTAATAGACTTGCCCAGTGGACTGGTGGTAGACATGCTTTATTTAGCTTTTGCCTGGTGGCAGTTAATGGGTCAGTGCTTCTCTTATTCCTAACCATAGGTGTTCATTTTTTATCCTGGGTGTTATAAGTAGCTCTGGGTTCCACAATCAATTTTGCAGAGCCAACTTAAATGTTTGAACCAGGATAGATTTGACTTGTGTTTTACGACATTGTACCATGCATCATTGCAATCAATCTTCGTGCTGTTTGATAATGTTATCTGAATGACATGGGGAAACTAGGGGATCTTATGGATATTGGGTTGGTATGGTGTGGAACAGATCATGACCTGTTGCATTTCAATTGGCCCTGTGGTGCATGTGCTCTTGGCAAGCTCAGGTAAAATAAGATGTTTGTTTTCATTTTTGGTAAGATCTGGTATATAATTTTCTATTTTTTAGTCCTGGATGTCAATGTATATTGTTGTGTATAATTGATTATATTACTGATTGTATTTTCAAGTTCTGAGTGAGATCTGCTCTCAGCAGTTGACTGCACAGAAAACAAATCTGTAATATCAGTGACAGTCCATAGTCAGGTCTTCCAGTCCCTCTGTCCTTCTGGTCCACCTTTATCAAACTGATTTGAGGAGGCAGGTAACCTGATAACAGAAAGTATCCTGTGCACAAGAGCAGTGCTTGGCAGCTGGTTGAATGCATGTGGCCAGAAGCTGTGTTTAAATCTGCATGGGTCACAGACAGTGTGCTTTAGAAGGTTTTGTGTGGGAACACCATGCTGGTGTGCATCATTTTTAATCTGATCTGGAATGAGTATTTTGCATTGTTCATGAAGTAATTGTTAGCAAAATGGAAATCTAACACATTTATGATGACACAAATTTGATTGAACTGGGCGCTGCATGACCGTCAGCAGTTGATGCGCCCTAAAACCCCAAATCATCATCATCATCACAAATTTGATTGATGTGGTTGTAAAAGTTTATTTCTCAGCCTGATTTGTTGACAAGGCACTGCAGCATCCATTGGTGGTCCACCAGATATGCCCCTAAGACGGATCACTTGATCGTTGGCATAAAAATTCGTAGATCACTAAAACGCCGACGTAGCTCACTTTAACAAACAAGTGCTCTCTTGCCAGATTGTGATGTCCCAAGTGTGTCTGCCCGACAAGCCGCCTACGTGAAGACCCACCACCTGCAGCGCCCTCACCCCGCGCCATGACCCGGCCGCGAGTGCGGTCCACTGCGGCTGCCGTCGCCACCGCGCCGGCATCCGAGCGCCGCCCGGGCCGTGCCGCCCGCCAGAGCAGGCCGGCGGCGGAAGAGGCCGCCCGCCCGGCGAGACGGACCAGCCGGGCGGCCGCGCCGCCACCTGTCACACCCGTCAAGCGGCCGACAACGCGGGCGCGACCCCGCCAGGCGACCACCCCTGCTGTCGCCGCCAGCCGCGAGGCAGCCCCGGCCCCGGCTCGGCCGGGCGCGCCGTCGCCCACCAAACGGCGGCGACTCGGTGGGCGCGCGCCCACGGCCCCGCCCACCGCCCCGCCCGCTGCCACGGCCGGCGGTGACTTTACGGTGGACTGCGCCTCGCCCAAGCCGCCGGCAGCGCCGCCCCCGGCGCCCCGTCCGACAAATGGCGGCAGCGCCGGTCCGTTGGCGGCGCCGGCTGCCGTTACGCCGCGGCGTCACCGGCTGCCGCGCCACGTCACCTCCACCCCGTGCGGCCCGCCGGCCGCGCCGGCCGCCGGCGCCGACCGCTGCTACGGCTTCTTGGAGGACGAGGAAGAGGCCGACAGCTCCCCGCTGGAGCAGCTGGTGTCGCCGGTGGGCGTGCGCCGGCCGCGGCCGCCGCCGCCGCTGCCACCGCTGCGCGACGCCTACCAACCTGCTGCCGAGCCGCTTCAGCGCCGCCCGGCTGGGACGTAAGGCGGCGCCACTGGCCGAGGTCACCACCACCGTGGCCTCGCGGCTTATCGAGCCGGAGTGTACCTTCAGTAAGGTGAGCCGGGAGGCGGACGGGCGGTGGGACTTGCTGCTTTCTGTTACATGGAACATGTCCTTTCGTCTCATTGTGTTATTTGTTGGCTGTTTAAGCAAATAGATGTTGTATGGCGTTGAGTGCTACTCCGATGACGTGGAGCATTTCACGGCAAGGGAGGACGTTCAGTCGTATGGACATCGTCTCTTTCCATGGAACTGCTTTGCTCAATGCTCCTCACGCTAAGGGCTCACCTTGGCGAGCTGGTATATTACTCGCCACCATCTCATTTGCGTGTCTTGAATAACAGCAGACCGTTTCGGAGAATCAATTGCTCTTTTGTCGTCAGGAGTAGGGGGTAATGATATGACTCAGAAATGAGTCACAACCGCGGCGCTGGATTATAAGTCACAATATCCAACATGCCTCGTGCTCTTAAAAAAGCGAATAAACTCTGGCGAAATAACCCTAAGGGGGTGGGGTGGGGTACGACTGCTGAATAGAATATCACGAGTTTAGGATGCTCTTGCATTTGCTGGCAAGTAATGAGCCTAGGGCGACGTTATGCTGCCTGAGAATAGGACACACATACGCAACTCACCGATACCTGTTATGTGGGGAAGACCAACCGCGATGTCCTCGCTGCGGGGATCATTACACCGCACGACATGTTCTGATAGATTGTGCCCACCTCACACCGGAGCGCATGCGCCATTTTGGATCAGGGTCCGTGCGCCAAACGCTCTATGCTATGTTGGGAAACGACTCGAGTTTAGTAAATGACGGCTACATTTTTAGTTATCTTGAGGTGCCGTATGACCAACGTAGTCGGTGCGCCCCAAAGCCCAAATCATCATCATGATCGAAGACATACAATTCCATGTCATATATCGGACGTAACCTTATCTCCTCGCTTTTTTCCCGTATCTGTAAGATAAAAAGTAGGTTATAGGCGCCATATGACCAACGTAGTCGATGCGCTCCAAAGCCCAAATCATCATCACCAATAAGTCTAAGGAGCCTGTTGCAAACACTTTTCCGTGAATAAGCATGGGGCTGGGTCGCTTTACTCCTAGAATGGCTTTGTCTTCAACCTGGTCCTGTGCGCAGCCGGCCAGCAAGAGCTACTCGCGGCGTCACGTGACGGGCGGCCAGTCGACACTGGGTCAGACCACGCTGGGCTCTGAGATCAGCACGGCCACCGACTCGGCCGGCCCGGACACGCACTGCAAGCAGCGGCGCCATCGCAAGAAGGAGGAACTCGAGGTGCGTGAGAATCACGTGAGATGGCAGCACGCATGGAGCTCCACCTCGCCTCGGACCAATTAAGCTGTACTAACTAGCCCGTTTGCTTTAATATTGCGGACATGCGATGCTCCTTTGTTGTCATTTTCGCCAAAAATGTGTTTAATGTATAACTTAGTCATAAGGGCAATCGGTGACGAGGTGACAAATTTATCAAAGCTTAGCAAAGGCTGACAAATGTTCCCAGTTCATGTGCATCGACTGTGATCGGCCACGTGGCATGTAATCTGTCAGACTTCATGTTCTGTTTGCATCCTAAGCTAATCGAGAGGGTACTTTCTCTCCGTAGAACACAGCCAAACCGAATAGGTTTTCCAATTGATCAAACAGCCAAAGAAGTTTGCATTGCCTTGTTTCATCCCCAAATTTGGCACCCTCATTGCACGCTCACGTGGCGTTAAGGTACTTGTATAGCAATTGGAAGTGATAGATGGTGCATTGCACATATACAAAACTGACGGCATGAGTGTGTCCTGGTGGTGGTGACGTTTTCGGCGGCCCTTCACTCCTCTGGCGCCCCCGGCCTGGTGACGGTGCAGCCTTCGCTGACGGCGGCCTCCTGCGGCAGGACGAGCTGGAGCAGTGGGCCGCCTCCATCAACAGCCGTCTGAGCGAGGTCGACGACTTCGAGCTGGTGGTGGAGCACGTGTGAGACGACCCGCAGAGAGAGCCAGAGAGAGGGACGGAGCAGGGATGCGCCTCGCGCGGTCGTGCGGGGGACCCCGCCTCCGGGCGAGGTCTGGAACACGGAGGTTCTGCGACTGGTGCCTCAGGCTCCCGAGCACTGAGAAGATTCTGTGGCGCGTGTCAGAGGTTGAGAAACAGGGGAGACTCTTCTGCGAGCGCCCGAGATGGAGAAACACTGATGAAAGTCAGCGCCGGGTGCTCGAGATTAAGGGTCACTGATGGGATTAATTTTCTACTGTTCGACGTTTCGTATTCCCCGTGAGATTCCTGCGTCGAGTGCCCGAGATCTAGGAACACCGCTGAGATTCCTGTGTCGGGCGCCTGAGATCGAGGAACACCGCTGAGATTCCTGCGTTGGGCATTCGGCGTCTCGTATTCCCAGTGAGATTCAACCGACGGGCTGTGCTTGTGCTAAGGGGCGGGGAGGTGATGAGACGATCGTGCTGCACCTTCTGCAGACCTTGAATGGCGGCGTGTTGGCCGATGGGGCTGCCGGGTCTCGGTGAACAGTGAGGGCCTCACGCACGCCATCCCCGCCTGCCGCCGCCGGCTACCTGTACATTGCCGGGCTCAGCGTCACAGCCATGCTATAGCCGTTTCTTTGGAGGTCTGTTTGTTGCTTTAACGAGGCCTCCCATTAAGGAGGTTTTTAATCGATCTGTTTTGCTTCGGAGAGTTCACCCTGCTGTAATTTTGAGGACTTCGTGGCATGCGTTCCCCTGGTAGCCAGATAGTCGACTGCCGTATTCAGAACTGTACTAGTAATAGCCACAGAGACCAATGATAGCGATCACAGTAACAGACACAGGAATAGTGACCAGCGACCGTGCTCGGCTGCCACGTCTAATGAGACCCGCCACCGCGCGCAGACCGGTCACGTGACCTGCCGTGCGGGGCGTCACGTGCCGCCGTGTCCGGTGCGCCGCTGGTCGCCGCCGTAGCCGGACTGGGCCTCTTCAGATGCGACCGCACACACTACATGTACATAACAGTCGTCTTAGTGACGGACTCGAAGACGGTCGAATAGCATCTTATCTGCTGCTCTCATTGTTCCGGGTTCAGGCAACCGGGGCTTGTACGTTCGCTTGCTTGGCTGCTGTCGTTTCGGCTGACGTACGGTATTTTGGTGTGTACTTTGTGCAACTAGTGTTTGCTGGTCCAACTTGTTTTCGACGGTCGCGAAGCCAGTTTTACAGCCGTACTACGGATAAGTTTGAATACAGAAGGAGTCTTTTAAAAATAGTTCATGTGTTCTCTTACGCCCTGTTTGTACCGACAATACATGATATTGTCCTGTAGGAACATGGTCTGATGCCATTTCGCGCTATCTAAGTGCAAGTCTCCAAAATATGCGAGTGGGCCGCACGAATTCAAGGCTTCGGCGGCGCAGGGACTTTAGCATGTATATATGTACTGACGTTCAAAGCACTTATAAAACGGCTGTTAAAAAAGCAATGACTCTTCCGAGTGTGGAGTCGATAAGGTTGGGAGGTGAGGCGTATTACAAAAGGCATTTGTAGCTAAACCATATACATGGGGGCACACAAAATACATGTCGATTGCACACACGCACACATATATTTGCAGCCAAGTTCCAGTGAAATTATCACAGTTCACATTTAAAAGACGAGCAACAAAGTCTGTGCCTCCGTGCCTATGACCCTTGGCATGATTGACACGCCTAACGCCTCTTTTATTTCATAGTGTTTCCATATTGGTGGCATACGTATTAACCACACTCGAGAGCGTATAGCCTTTCCTTGTTCACTTCCGAGGGCCTCAGATGGGCTAGCCACACAGGCATGGCCGAAGTACGCAGCAAACGGGCCGGTCCGAATCACCGCATGCGTCATCCGCTTCCTGGAGTGGATGACTTGGACCTGGTCGGCAGCGGTCTTGATTTGCCACCTTACTCACTTTCGAGCGACTCGGTTGATTTAAGGAGGAAACGTCACTTTCGGCTGCCGTTTGGAAACACTGCGAAAGGTAAGAATGGTCAACGGACAGAAAAAGCGTGATCGAGAAGGGATAGTGTGTGGCGGTGTCTGAATAGGTAAGTCGAGAGGGATGACATGTGAAAACGGAAGCCGCGGTTGTTCCATGGACAAGCCGAGATGCGGCTAGATTCAAAATAGATTTGGTTTCGTAATCTGTTCAATGCATTTGCAAGGAGCATTATTGGCAAAGATAGGGCATTAGTGATAGCCTTATTCCTCGGAGGAAACCAGGAGAATGGATATAATTCGGTTCATATTTCGGCAACGCGCCACCATGGAAACAATAGCAGAGGTGAATTCAGAACAGAAGTGAATTGAAGGTGAATAGAATTCATTTCTGCTATTGATTCGATGAAGGCGTGTTGCCGGAATAACGCATCTATATCCCCATTCTCCCGGTTTCTCTCCGAGGTAAAAGGCTATTACTACTGTCTTATCCAGATTTGCTTTCAAAGCAAGCCTTCGTCAAACCACGGGTAACAGCGTATTGAGCAGAACAGCATTATATGTGTATGTGAACGATGGCATCGGCTGGGGTCACGGAGCGAGGACTATCGACTCTGTCAATAGCATACATTATGACCGAATGATAAGTACAGCCATTCCATTTTTTCCGGTTTTTTCCTCCAAAATGCAGACACGACGCGACAAAACTGGACGTTAAATACTGTCACGATATTTTCTAATCACTTTCATTCGGTGGCGTTCTCTGGACTTCATTTTGCTTGCATTTGCCATTTAAGGATGAGCGTTTGGCTGACATTCGTGAAACGCCTATGCTCAGCATCCGACTGAAAGCATCACCCATATAATGGGTAAAGTGACCTGTTCCTGTCTGGCTCCCAGCATTATGCACGAGCGTAAGCAAAATGTTTATGGACGCTGCAGCAGAATTTCATTCGTCACATGAGTGTCCCATGGCTCATGTCATTATTTTGCGAAACTCGTGGCAGTCGCACATGTCATGTGGGGCAGGATTTGTAACTGTCACCTTACTTTGTGCATGAAAACGTGTTCGATGTAGAACTTCCATTTACCATCTCGAGTAAGCGGAGCTGTTACTTTGAGAAGTGTGTGCATTTGGAAAGCAAGAAGTGTGACTGTCTTGCCTGCCTGGGTCATGAGATCAACAGCCTGTCAATTGTGCTACCAGCCCAAAAAAGCTGATGTGAGCAGTATTGGAAGCATATAGCCTAAACACGGGAAGTCCAGTCGCTTCCAATCACACACACTTGATATGAAATGCCTGCATACCCCACAGAAAATGCGTTGAATGATTTAAAGTGCTGCCCACTCGTTTTAAACACAGGTACACGTTTAATGTGCGTCAGTTTATTGAGAATGTGCTCCAAAGGGCGCATAGCGGCCACTTCCGTGGTCACGCACGTGACACTCGGTCCGCCTGGTTAGGAACGGTCACTTCTGTTGCCACGCACATGACACTCCGTTCACCCAGTTCGTGTCGGTCACTTCTGTTGCCACGCACATGACACTCCGTTCACCCAGCTCGTGTCGGTCACTTCTGTTGCCACGCACATGACACTTCGTTCACCCAGTTCGTGTCGGTCACTTCTGTTGCCACGCACATGACACTCCGTTCACCCAGTTAGTGTCGGTCACTTCTGTTGCCACGCACATGACACTCCGTTTACCCAGTTAGTGTCGGTCACTTCTGTTGCCACGCACATGACATTCCGTTCACCCAGTTAGTGTCGGTCACTTCTGTTGCCACGCACATGACACTCCGTTCACCCAGTTAGTGTCGGTCACTTCTGTTGCCACGCACATGACACTCCGTTCACCCAGTTAGTGTCGGTCACTTCTTTAATCGCGCACGCAACTCTCAGGTTACCCAGTTAGTAACTATCACTTTTGTAGTCACGCACGGGGCACTTCGTCCACCCAGTTAATAATGGTCATTTCTGTAGTCACCCACATAGTCTACGTGTGCTGTGTTGCAATGCCTTCTCGTGCAATCATTGTATGGCTTGCTTTGAAGGGCCGATTCATCAATTGCAACAAGAAAGACGTTACATTTTTTGGTAAGCTTCTTTACTGTGCAAAATAAATGGATGTGTTCTTAATTACGCGCAAAACGGGATGTTACCACATGCGTTTCTGCGGTGAAACGGCCAATATATTTATGATTTCAGGATGGCTGGATCTGCACAAATCATCAAATAAAATTAAGTGCAAAGTTTCAAGAGGCTAGAAGTGACGGTGAGGGCATTCTTGCAAAAACAACCAGGCGAGCACAACTAGACCACTTCACCCTATATTGCAAAACGTGAATAGCTGTTAACATTTTCCACACATTGGTAAAACCTTTGCTAACTTGGTACGAGACATCAGACTATTTCGAAACATGTAGCGTCATTGATGATCGGCCGAACGAAACATGTAGCGTCACTGACGATCGGCCGAACGAAACATGTGGCGTCATTGATGATCGGCCACACGAAACATGTTGCGTCATTGATGATCGGCTGAACGAAACAGGTAGCGTCATTGATGATCGGCCGAACGAAACATGTAGCGTCGTTGACGATCGGCGGAACGAAGCATATAACGTCATTGATGATCGGCGGAACGCCATCGGGAAAAATGACGATGTTTCCATATGTTCACGTACGGACGCGTCTACCTGAGAGTTGATAGCGACCCCGACTGACACCGTTACCGGGGGTCGGCCCGGTTGGCGGTCGCCTACTCGGCACTCCGGTGGGTGACAGATCTGGCTGGATTTCCCCAGCGCATCCACAATGACTTGGCCAGACTGGCTCTTGGCCAGAGCTGCTGGCCGACAATATCTGGTTTACTGCGCTCCACCTGGCTCTACCGACCGACTCGGCATGATGCAAAATGTTGAATGGATTGGGATTTCCCAAGAATCGTTTTTTCAGCGAAATTTCGAGATCTGCCCTAGTAATCGGTGATCTGCACTAGTAATCTGTGATCTGGGAGTTTCCATTTGCCACGAGATTTGTCGCTTTGCAATAGGTCTCTGAATCTTTTGCCTTCGCATGATCTCAATGAGAGGTAATGCACAATATCGATATTTACAATCCACAATGTTTTATTTCATAGCGTTACGACCGTGCACTAAGTTCAAAAGCGGCCATATTTCAGCGGTTTGCAATTTGTTGGGAGTGAAAATCTGACTCATTGGCAACATATTTCTTGTTTGTTCTAAGAAATGTGGAATCACCCAAACGGTATTGCCAGCCGATCACCCGGCCATCGATTTCTCAGTTCTGAGCTCCCGGACTGCCGGCGTTAAGCATCATCATCCATCCAGCTACAGCTGCGGCCTGAATTGCCAGCCTGGTTCATGACTTCCCAAGCGCCGGCACGACAGAAGCCGGCGGCGTCCGGCGCCGGACAACACGGCCGCGCACTCCCACCGGCCTCGGCAGACAGTCCGGACAACACGGCCGCGCACTCCCACCGGCCCCCGGCAGACAGTCCGGACAACACGGCCGCGCACTCCCACCGGCCCCGGCAGACAGTCGCCGCCGTTCTCGGCTCGACGGCCGGGGCCGGCGGTCCGTGACCGCAGCGGTCGGCTCCGGCCGCAGGAGGTGCGGCACGGTTCGGCGCCGGCGTCCGGACCGCAGAGCGATCACCGGCCGGGTCACGGGAGAGGTCAGCATGCGACAGCTGGGCCCGACATGGCCCGACATATGGCGCGCAGCCCCGAACAGAAGGCGACAGACGGGCCAGGGGCCGGGGTCGTCTTCCGACCGCGCCCAGCACGGCATGTGCGGTTTTGTTCGACATGAGCCACGTATGGTTAGCAGATTTTGTATGAGATGGTGATGGCCAAAAAGTGTACATATAAGGCTGTGTTGGAGCTGCGTGACGTTGTCATCATTTGACATCATTGTTTAGGGACAGCAGTACCTCTGTGTGTGTGTGTGTGTTGTGTGTATGTGTGTGTGTGTGTGTGTGTGTGTGCGTGCGTGCGTGCGTGCGTGCGTGCGTGCGTGCGTGCGTGTGTGTGTGTGTGTGTGTGTGTGTGTGTGTGTGCGTGCGTGCGTGCGTGCGTGTGTGTGTGTGTGTGTGTGTGTGTGTGTGTGTGGTGTGTGTGTGTGTGTGTGTGTGTGTGTGTGTGTGTGTGTGTGTGTGTGTGTGTGTGTGTGTGTGTGTGTGTGTGTGTGTGTGTGTGTGCAGCGACTGATCACCGTCGTTTGAAAACTTCTCGAGCTTTGGCAAACAATGGTGCTTGCGCTGCGATGGCTGCCCTGCGATGTTTCTATCACACTTCTATCCAGTGTTTTAAAATATAATTTTAGTCGGAAAAACGCAAAATGTTTAAATAAAATGCAACTGTCACTCACATGTTCTCCTTCTTAGTAAACAACTGAATGGAGTATTTCGGAAACAAAGGTAACATATATTGCTTCCTTTTTGTTATTATATTGCGCAGATAACACAAGCAATTCATCAATCCTGCGTTATGTAAGTTGGTGTGGTTGGACGATGGTTCTCCGAATATCAAAGACTTCTGCGATGTTTCTCCGAACTTCCAAGACTGCTGCGCCCATCTGCTTATTAGCGTACCCTGCAAAGTTAAGGTTCTAGCCAATGAAGCCCTGGGCCATTGCTCCAGGTACTTGATGAAGGAGTCCCTTTCCATGACTCATAACACGCTGAGTCTCCATATGGGTGCATTTATTTTGAGAGCTCTTCAAGCACGGTTCAAAGTTTTCAACGAAGAATGAAAACTAGGCAGACAGGCCAACAGGGACAATGGAAGCGACGCATGTGGAAATATCTATGACATGCCAAAAGCGCGACAATATTTTGCAAGCTTGAAGGTGCCATTATTTGGATCCCGTAACATTTGCTTCTACTAAATGCACATAACCAAACATTCACTGATTCCTGCCGACCGTCACTCTTCAAAACAGAAGCATGGCGTATCGTTCGCTATCGTTTGTGGAGCGCAGGCAAGCGGTTTTTTTACTAAATAAAGTTTGATGCTTCTCTTTTCTGTCGTATCTTGTTTCTGCAATGAAAGTCCAGTTGGCCGGGGACTGAAGGATTTTCCATCTCGTATGAAGTATTGCATAGCCTGTGGTGATTTCTCCCCTCCGCCTACGCACCCCAGTTAACATGCTATACTAGTCCTTGCTTTCTACCCGCATTTCAATTATACCGTGGAACATTTGCTACATTTCATTTGTGGGTTGGTCACGACATGCAGCACAGGTATCCTTGTCACAACATGCGATACTGGTGTCCTGGTCATGACACGCGGCGCTGGTGTCCTGGCCCCGACACGTGATGCTGGAGTCTTGGTCACGACTCGTGGCATTGGGGTCCTGGTCACGACATATAGCACTGGTGTCTTGGTCACGACACGTGGCACTGGTGTCCTGGCCCCGACACGTGATGCTGGAGTCTTGGTCACGACTCGTGGCATTGGGGTCCTGGTCACGACATATAGCACTGGTGTCTTGGTCACGACACGTGGCACTGGTGTCCTGGTCACGATACATGGCACTGGTGTCCTGGTCATGACACGTGACACCGGACAGCGCATCCCTCGAGATCATCCTTCCCTGACCACGAACGACGGACCCCTATCAAAACTCGCGATGTACTCTAAGTGGGCTCGCTTCTGTTACCTTGTATATATATATATATATATATATATATATATATATAGACCTTGTATATATATACATATATATATATATATATATATATATATATATATATATATATATATATATAGTATACTGATGCATATTTGACCATCAAATCGTCTGCCATGCAGGTTTGTTTAAGATCTTGGAGAAGTTGCATTTAATGAGTATATCTACGCTTGCAGGGATTCCTTGTTATTGTTTTCTGTGCATTCACTGAGGCCAGAAGTAACTCGCGTTGACTTGCATCTTTCCAGTGGCATCATTATTCTTATCATGACACATTTCATTTTGATACAAACTCGCAACATACAAACGACAAGGTACGGTTACATGGAAATACTTAGCGATAATTAAGTAAGCCAATGTCGTGAAATTGTACAAAACCTAAATAAGGTAGTATAACTTTTCGGGTGCGTGAGACTCAACGATGCAACACTTACTGAAAACAGGATAAGTTAAGATAGATCATATTTGCCAGTGGCAACAATCGTCTCTAAATGAGATGAAGGGCGGCTGAGGGGTAGGGGTTGTCGCGTTGTGAAGACTATGCTTTGATCGTGAGGGCCCCCAGAACATAAGACTTTCCCCTGTTTGACGATAATGATGTCTCTTGTAAGGTCACCTCAAGTAGTCACCACTTCACACCGTGTTCTTCTCTTATGTGATATTTTGTGGTACCGTCAGTCAAGGGTGTGGTCAACTGTCGTGAGAATGTGGTGGTAGTGACAACAGCGTGGTTTGAAAGCTTCAGCAGTCCACAATCTCCTATGTCACAACACAATTTGCGAGGCTCATGAGTGCGTTTCAAGGCGTCAGATTTGGTTGTGACGATATTTTCATGGTGTTCTCAACTACATCTCCGGTTTTGCAATGCATAAGCGTTGTTTCGCTTTCCTGGCTACTGGTTCGACATCACGAGACCTTGTTTTCTTAAGACACGCCCGTCTGTCTTGCAGCTGACATTTGATTCTGAGTCTTACGCTGATTCTAACTCTGATTCTCAGATAACTTCTGGATTCTCTTTGGTTGATATTAGACGCCGCAGTTTTCGTCTGATATCGTGACGTTAACCTGCTGGTCTCATGGGCGAAGACTTTATTGGAGTAACGACTATTTGCAAGGTTTCGTTTGAAGCACAGTAGTTCATTGTGCAATGGCGTCCAATTCAAAGCAAAGTCTGAAGGTTTTTCGGAGGTATGAGTCACGACATTGATCTTGTACCGTCCTGCGCACTCGTGACACTGAGGTATCGCTCAGCATCTCCTGGCTTTCGGTGTACTGTTGTAAATCGCTGTTGCTCAGTAACGATCTCTTTGTCTAAAAATGGGATGCAGCTGGTTGGCTTATTCATGTTGTCAGAATTGGATGACGCATCTAATACCTTTGAACACGGATCCGGTGGATTTCAACATAAATTGTTGCGGCTGTTGCGTTATAGATCCGTGCTAGTGGTGATTAACCTTTGCACGAGCCTCTCAAGGGGCTCGGCCCTCTTGAGGCTTCCAGCAGAGGTGCCCAGCATGGACATCGTTGTTTGCGCTGGTGGTGAAAGTTTTGGCCATAAAACTGCAGGGAGCAAACGCATTGTAATATGAAATGGCGCTCAGTATATCCTTTAAGTTTTCACGGTATTTCGATGACACGCCCCTGTTCGTCAGGGATAGTGCCTCAGAAAAAAGGTCATCATAGTTGTGAAATATTTTTGATCACTTTCCGCTTGAAGCTTGATATGGATAAATATGGCTCCATGCCGTTCGGGAAAAAGTGTTTTGTAAGGACACCATGCGTGTTTTCTTTTCTGTTCAGAAGACAAGATTCATGGTGTCTGGCTTTACGCAACAAAGGATTGCAGCTCAATGAACTTGGAGGCCGGCGAAGCAAAGATTAAACGCACATTGGATCAATGGTCGCAGCGGATCTTGACGTCAAAAGGAAGATAACCATGGCTTAATATTTGAATGTGTCACTCGGTATGCTTATGTCAACATTTACGATGTACAGGAAATAATTCACTGGGTTTTATGATTGGGCTATGAAAATGATGTGAAGAAGTCATTCTGCTAAGCCACCTAAGGTAACTCTTAGAATGGGTGCTGAAAAAGGAGGCATTGAAGGCCTCTAACCTACCGCCAATGAATCGATCAAGTAGAATCGCGTGGATACGGCGGATGGCTTGACTTCATGGTGCCACGTTTGTTACGGCTTTAAAGGATGATCTACGGATGCAAATGGGTGATGTTGTTTAGGATAAACTATGATGATAAATGCATTAACGACGCGCAGATTGCAGACTTCTTCAGAGACATGTTCGGATGGGTTAAAGATTTTGGCATGATCAAAGAGCCACCAAGTGTAAAAGAAATTCGGCAGCAGTGTTTCTGCTGCAGTGAATTTAATGTGGTGTTCAATTTGTGGGCAATGCAAGACAATACAGGAGAGCATTGAAGGACAGGGGCGGGATGTCAGTTGATGATCTCATGCTACATGATTAAGCGTTCTTGCGTCTCCATCTTTTGGTGTACATACACTTGTTGGTGTGCACTGGTTAGTACCGGATTCTTCCAATACAGTGGAGCAGGATGCTCAGACATCGTTCGTCCCTTTCAGCATGAGAGGATGCTCAGACATCGTTCGTCCCTTTCAGCAGGAGAGGATGCTCAGACATCGTTCGTCACTTTCAGCAGGAGAGCGCGCCCAGGCGCATGTGATTGGTTAGCAGAATAAAAAAAGGAGCAAGAAGCTCCACTCGGTCTCGTAAAATGTAGCTATTTTTGTTCTACACAGATTTCCAATGAGATGCCAACGGCAACGGGAGGTCTGAAGCGATGGGAGGCCTGACGTCTCAATTTCGGTGACAAGTGCCGCAACATAGTCTTAGTGCCGTTTGAAATCACTGTATCAGCTGCACTCTAAAGCTTGCAGTGCATTGTCATACACACGCGCATTCCAACCAGCAGATTTGGTTGCATTCGAAACGTGGTCCAGAACCTATGTCGCGATAGCTGCGGCGAAGTGGAGACGTTGAAGTAATGCTTGTTTCCTTGTCTGCGAGCTCAGCTTTCTGGAATAAGCTCTCTGATGAAATGAATTCCAAACTAGAAGAAGGGACAGTCACACAATTCACATTTTTCACATTTGATTCACATGCTGTGAAGTCGTTTTTGGTTGCTTGTGTGTGTGTGTGCGTGTGTGTGCGTGTATGTGTGTATGTGTGTGCGTGTCTGTGGGTGGGTGTATGTGTATGTGTGCGTGTGTGTGTGTGTGTGTGTGTGTGTGTGTGGTGTGTGTGGGTGTGTGTGTGTGTGCGTGTGTGTGTGTATGTGTGTGCGTGTGTGTATGTGTGTGTGTGTGTGTGTGTGTGTGTGTGTGTGTGTGTGTGTGTGTGTGTGTGTGTGTGTGTGTGTGTGTGTGTGTGTGTGTGTGTGTGTGTGTGTGTGTGTGCGTTTGTGTCTGTGTGTGTGTGTGTGTATGCACATATAGACATACCAATCGAATTTAAATGGTGGTCGTTGACTGACGTCACCTCACGTTAACAACAGCTGACAGAAATGTGGAACATCCTCCGGAACAGCATACAGTGATCACCTATTTCATTTTTCGATTGCTACAAATTGCCTGTTGATGCAATGCTACCGTTGTGGTTTGTCGCGCCAGTCGACGCTCGGGGACTCCCAATCAGAGTGCCCTCTCAGTCGTGAAGATTTCAGCAGCGTCCCACGCGTGACACAGCTTGCCGCGTCAAGCCTGGAGAGAGCATTGGTAGTTGCGCTGGTCCGCCTTAGCGACCGGATCAAAGTGTGCGCTACCAAAGGCTGTTCATTCCTTTTTGAGTATATTCTGATGCATATATTCGATAGCAGTAACAATCGCTACAAACGTGATCACTACACAACAAATAACAGCTCAGATAAAAACATCCTCCAACCGTGTCGGAAGAGGAGGAAGACGCTTCGCCCTCATTCGCAACGAATGAAGCCATGGCGGTCGATGATGACTATCACTGTCCGCAACGGAATATTAACAAAACCAAACATACTCAACAACTTCCGCCAGATACGAGGGAGGGTAAACAGCTCCTTAGCGGCGACAAGCGCCACGCGTGCGCGAGTCTTGTGCAACAACCCAGTCTCGTAGACTACGTACAAAAGTGCCCATTTTACATCTCAGGTAAGCATGCTAGCTCTCACTCTTCCTCTCTCCTCTTGCGTCATGCAACACGGAACTCGGCCCAATCTTCCCCTGCTTCGCGCCGCGGCTCCGTTGCCCAACACACTTTCGACCACGGTCACCGCCCTCCCACCGTGTCCGCCTCTCGACTGACCGTCACGTTCGTTGGCCCGCTGTGCGTCAGCCGTGACGCTCCGCTTTTGGCCGCCGATTGCGCCGGTCGGCCCGGTGTGCGCTGATTCGCGCCCTACTTGCCCGGTTTCATCGAGCTGAGCATGGAGGGCACCAGCTCAACCACGGAGCGCCACACGGTCACCATCTGGTCGCCGGCCATCGGGCAGGCCTTAAACAGGGTGTCGCAGGTCGCCTGGTTCAGCGACTTGGCCCCCATGAACGCCGCGTATTTGTAGATGCCGGCCGGCTTCTCCAGCTCCTCGTTGCGCACCGTGAAAGGACGCTTCCTGCGAGCACAACACGGCGTCAGCGCCATAGCCCCGAGACGGGACGCGTTATTACAGAGATCTTACTGCTGTGAATGTCTCTGGTCTCTCCGATGTACGGCACAAAGCTACAGCAGCACATAGCGTGCCGTTTTCTCGAAGCATGTGCTTATGATCGCTGTCCGTAATAAAATTATTTTCATAAATTTGAACGCCAACTAAGCGAGTGTGGAGGCCATTAGCAGGGGCGGAGTGAGGACCACAACGTGACTACAACATGGTATCTCAATATGCATCTATGGGAGACTGCATTTTTGTGCAAGAGCCTAACCGGAGGAGGTGACGCCTAATTGGCCAGCTTTTTACGCAAGATCACGGGGACAGGAAGTACCCTTGTATCCGCGCGGCCGAGTCAACGCTTTAAGCCGTACTCATGGTACCCACACAAACAATTATTGATATATGCAGCTCTTCCTGCCCTCATTACCCGGTCAGATGCCAGGACACGGAACGAGGCGGCGGTATGCTAAAGGCGTGTAGCCTGGCCTGTTTACATGCTTAGTCAGACGGTTTGCCACATAACGCGTCCCCGATTTCACCCATGAAGTGGCGATATGGTGAAGCCTGTCGACAACATGATGATTTTGCCTATTGGCAAACTTTCACAGTCATGAAACCAATAGAATGCCGCTCAGTTCGGAGGGTAGCAGTCTACTACCGGGAAATACAGTACTAACTGTTGTGATCAACGCCTTCGCTATGTCCTCAGTACCGTTAGCAAGCTATCACCAGACATACATCTCAAGACCATCTACAATTATCGGAACCTTCGCCGAACCGCATGCCTGGCCGCCTGGTAAGTCGTATAAATCCCGGCCGTTGTGGGCAAACGACCCCGGACAAGGCCCGGCGTTCCCAACGCTCCGTCTGGCGTGCGTCCCGTACGCCGCGTGCCGCCGGCCTACCCGAACATCCTGAGCAGCAGCATGTCTTCAGGCCGGGCCAGGTGCTTGGGCAGAGCGGCCAGCGTACAGGTCAGCTTCAGCGCGCAGCCGTGTCCTTGTCGACCGTCCACAACATGTCGTACATGTCGTCCGGGTCGCGGCCAATGAACTGGTCCATGTTCTGGAACATGGTGAGTACCTGCGGCCGGGTTAGGACGCCGTTAATTGCGTGCAGAGGACGGGAGGGTCGGCCGACACACTGGCTGCGGTGCGGCCGGGTCGATACATGCGCTGAGTTGTTAGTTGGTGGAGTCTGTGCCGCGGTGGAGTCTGACGTACAACAGGTTCAGCAGCGGCCACGATAACACAGCTAGGTCAGGCGGACATTGGCAGCCTTCGGTCCGTTCGGATGTGGGGCATGGCTTATTTTATTGCGAGACGACCTGCAGGTGCAGTTGCGTGAAAGCTGGCTGGCGTGCCTGTACGTGATGCAGCAGCGATCTCGAGATTTGTGACGATATTTGCCAACATGTGACGACGACTCGTTGTGTCGTGACGTCACGTCGGTCGGATGTTTCTCAGCTGGCACGATCGATCAGACTAGGCAGACGTTGCAAAGTAACCGGACTAAAAGTATAAATGACTCGTTTCCGATCATCTTGCGGACAATATGTTGCAAGTATGTTGTTTGCAAGCAGCATGCATGTGTTGGTGCAGGTGCTACGGCATTAAGAAGAGCGATTGTCCTATAAAAAAACACCAAAAGTGGCCATATAAATTGAAAGAGAGGGGTTCCTTCCTGTAATTGCGCTTCTGACCCACTGCAGGCGAGTTGACTGACCGTCAAGACCGGACGCACGAGACAGGCAAATGCAAATGAATTTCCCGCCGGCCACTTAAGCCATTAAGCCTTTCGCTGGGTGCGCCCTGAGTTTGCAGAGCCATTCACAGCTTGCTGCCGGTTGCCGGCCGGTTTACCTCAGTAACCCCTGCAGATCTTCACATCACACTAAATGTTCATGTCGGAGCCAACATTACCATCGAATGAAATAACGTTAGCTTTATTAGCCCGAATTCGCTGTGTTCAGCGAGTGCCTGTACGGGGTATGACATGACCTAGAGCATGTCCTGACCTCGAGCATGGCCTGACCTAGAGCATGACTTTACCTCGAGAATGACCTGACTTCGAGCATGACCTGACCTCGAACACGATCTGACATCAGAGAATTCCCTGACCTAGAGCATGCCCTGACCTTGAGAATGACCTGATCTCGAGAATGACCTGACCTCGAGCAGCTGGCGGCCCTGCTCCGCCTGACCCTGACGCGATTGCGCCGACAGGTCCCTCTTGTCGCGACTCGGCGCGTTCAGCAGCTTGGATGTGACGAGCATGAGGGCGGGGATGGCGGACAGCATGGAGCCGCCCTCCAGGGCCGACACCTGCTGCTCGGGCAGCGGCGACATCCTCCGCGACGCTGGGGCGACCTTGCTGACCTCGAGCGCTCCACCTGTAACGGCCGGCGTATGGGGTCACAGCGCGCTCTCCGGCCGGCACCGGATCAGTTCTGGCGCAGCCGAGCCACGGACCGTCGGCAGACGGGCCCCGCCGGCGGCCAGTTTTTCGCCCGAGCTAGGGACGAAGCGCGCCTGATACCGTTAGACCAGAACCGGGTCGGGACAAAGGTTATCTCGGCCGATATCGCCATTACCTACCGTTAGGTCCTGGGAACAGACGTCAGGCTGGACACGGGGACGGGCAGCGGAGGCCTTCTCCCCAGCCGATGTATTGGTGTTTTGACGCACCTTTGTTTACGTGGCTGCATCTGTGCGTGTGCGCGTGTACGTGCGTGCGTGCGTGCGTGTTGTGTGTGTTGTGTGTGTGTGTGATGTGTGTGTGTGTGTGGTGTGTGTGTGTGTGTGGGGGTTGTGTGTGTGTGTGTGTGTCGTGTGTGTGTGTGTGTGTTGTGTGGTGTGTGTGTGTGTGTGTGTGTTGTTGTGTGTGTGGTGTGTGTGTGTGTGTTGTGTGTGTGTGTGTGTGTGTGTGTGGGTGTGTGTGTGTGGGTGTGTGTGTGTTTGTGTATAAGTGGTGCTTAAAGAGTGATTGGCATGCACGTGTTTGTCGAATTATGAAGACAGATAGTTGGTATAATTCACAACCGCTTGTATAATTTAAAAGGCAGTAGGAAACGTAAAGTTGAGCAAATATGTGAAACAATCGAGCAATTAACCAGGTAAGATTGCGGTCCTGCATGTCTCTACTTGCGGTGCGGTCGCGGACTGCGGTCAGCACTGTCTTCAGAACGCCTATCTTATTGTACTGTTTGACACCTGAAGACGCTGTTCAAGGCGGGATTTAACACGGAAGATGAGCCCCGCAACTACCTACATTTCTGGATGGGTGGGACGAGCACGGGTGGAGGTGCTGAGAAAAGCTAGTGCTGGCAAAGGCCCTGGACCAAGCAGCATCCAGTGAAACAAATTACAACATTGGGCTGTGTTTGAGGAAGGTTGGTGTGACGGCCACCACTTAAGCCGTGCCGTGTTTCTCACCCACTAAAGAACTTGTTTGGCCTACCGCTGGATAAAAAAGCTAGCTAAGTATTATTTTTTTAAATCGCCGCCAAACAAATCATCTACAGATGTGACCACGTTCAGATCACTCATTTTTGCACCTGAAAGACACCACTTGTTTTGAATCAAACTGTCTTGCAGTACGTATATTGTAGTCGCGGCATACTGCGGGTCAGCTGAAGCACAATTACCTTCCTTCAAGCAATGTTTACAAACTCGTTTTGAAGATCTCCGCACTCCTGCCAGCCGCTCACAATCTGTTTACACGTGTCCAGTCGATCACAGGGCTGCCACCATGGGCAGCTGGTCAGGGCAGTGGGCCGGCTCCGGCCCGGACAGCGGTGCTCACATGTGCCCGCGACCGCTGCTGCTGGTGCCGCTGAGGAGGCCGGTGCTGCGCGCTGCTGTCGGCTGGCCTCCTCGGGGAGCGAGTGGTCTGGCCGGCCCGCGCGGCGCCACCACCTCGATCGGGGCCACTGGCGCGGGCGCGCCTCCTGACGAGCAGCGAAGGCGACGGCCACGGCGCACCAGCACCTGTGCACTGTGCAGCGCCGCCGAAGGCGTGCTGGTCGGTCGGCTGTACGGCTGCGCTAGCTTTCGATGGCTGTTGGAGGGGTTGTTTGCATGTGTGTGACGGGCCCGACATGCAGGCCCAGCGCAGCTTCACAGAAGCCTTTCGACGGTTCGTGTCGCTCATTCAAGATGTTGCGGAAATCGCCACTAGATGGCATCAATTGGGCGTGGTTGTTGCAGAGGTGGCGTGTTTGGAGGTGTGGCCAAGCTACGGCAAGCTGAAATTTGTGACTGTTGGCATCATATGGTTTTGAAGCTGAAGATAAGGGTTGCGCTAGTACTAATCAAGTGGTACTTAACAAAAACACCTGCCGAGCCTGCAACTAGGCAGCATTACCATAAAGCAGCAACGAGGAAAGTTAGAAAAATCAGTGGAGCCGTTTCTCCTCAGGTCATTCGATATAGCACAAGCTGCGAGTAGTAATAACTGGCCCCAAAAGTCGCTCACAGACTCTGGAAGCAACCAGCAAGGCCTATGGAATCACCTAAACAGTCCAAAAGCTGTTTTAAAAGCACTCAGGATAACCATGGGCCTTTGGATGGGTGAAGTCGCTCCCGCTTCAAGTCCCACTGGGATTCCGGCAAAGCAACTTGCTCTAACGCATGGAGGACATCAAGCCAACCAATGTGCATCCAAGATGACCGGGAACGTCAAAATGCGGTTAAAGGTAGTGAAGGTAATACAAAGCGCGTGCTGTTAGACATATTCATAAGCTCGCCTACCAGAGGAATTTGAAAACAGCTTAAAGCAACCGTGCGACGTGGGGAGTCGTAGCAAAAACCTTCGGCAAATAATGAGAGTGTCTGTTGTCTGCAGACTCTCCCAGGATTAGAAAACCCCCAGTATGTTTAATGGGCTCCACGACGCTCCGCGGAATATCACAGCGCCTCTGGATAACCCCAAGGTGGCCAGAGGAAGACTAAGCAAAGAGTTTCTCAAGAAGGCAAGGATCTATGTCCTAGGCGGCTAAACAAGCTCTCAGCATGCTCCGAATGGCTCACACAATGTTCAAATAATGTGTCCACTGGTTCAGTGACTCCCGAGAGGGCTGATGGTCTCATCAATTGGAAGACCTTCAAAATTAATGGAAATCCGCGATTGTATAGAGGGCATCGTCAAGTGCAATTCAGTCTCCCTGTTGGTCGATTGGGTGGTTTTGCACCAGAATAGAAGACAGAACGAAAAGCAGAATCTGTAACAAGCGTTTTAGTAACTGACAGTTTTGGGACGGATATTTTTCCCACCCTTGGAGGCCGTGATGATTACCAAGCTATCCTGGCATCACGAAGACTAAACCCGTTAAACCAAGCTGAGGGTTGGCATCGGATTCGCTTGCGTAAAAACAGCATAAAATGAGGGACAATGAACAGCAGTGCAAGTACTTGTGACCGTCAAAGTCAGGTAAACGCATTAAATTAGTGAATTAAGGCATCTTTGCTACTTTCAAATCATATGTATTTTGGCAGGGAGAAACGGTATTAATATTCCATGACACATTGGGTCAAACGCCGATATTAATTTGTCACACACTGAAACGCACGCAAGCCAAAGAAGATTGTTCGAATCACACTTTGGAATAAGCCTCATCCTTATCACCGGAACTAAACATGATGCAGCAACAAAACAACCCAGATGGTGTCTGTCAGAATGCATCAGATAGACTACCGTAAGTCCTGGCAAACTGAATCATGGAAAGTCAATTTTCGGCGAATGGCCCAGCTTTACTTCTAGCGATCTAACCTGACTACATTTTGCAGAATAACATCAACATGCAGTGACAAAATGTGTCAGATCCAATCAGTAAAGTGACGTTTGTCAAAACATTATTCTGTCAAAGTTTGCTATCGGTGCCTGAAATCAAGAGGTGGATATGTCCTCCACAAAAGACTCATCATCGGTGAGAGATTTTTTCTGGACAAGCGTCAGGCGTCAAGGTTTCTAGTCCGGCGATGCTTGTTGCGACATGGGTCTGACCGCTGACTAGTCACTCGGTATGCTTTAGTGAACCCGTCGTTCTTCCTGTGTACACGTGCTTTTATTCCGTGCTCGTATTCCTTCTTACTGTGTACTTGTGCATTGGTGCTTGCCTAAAACTTACGCATACTTTTGTAGATTTTAGTTACCGGAAGTGGCACAATTATCTTCACTCTGTTGACATTTAGAAACGGCCGCAGGCTCCGGTGAAAGCAATCACCGTTCAGGCGCTGTTGCAAATCATATAGGAGAGGCGTTGCCAACGTCATTTCGGCTGAGCACGAGCCATTGCGCTCTCCATCCGGTTCGAAAGGCCAAGTCCAGTCCAGCCTTACGATCCAGGGGATCTATCTCCAGGCATTATTTATGTTCAGCGCTTTACCAAAGCCCGTCCCGTGAGCCCTTGCCCGCCTGCGTTTCATTCCAGCATCAGCTCCTAGCGTCATTCGTGATTCAGATGCGTCGAGATTCAGATCTCAGAGAAGTTTCGTCATCGACACTGCAGTACAATGCCCAACGCCGATGCCGCAGTCGCCGAGCGGCGCGGGCAAAAACGGTGAAACTCGCGTCCGCGAGGCCAGGCGGCGCTGCAGTGCCGCGAATGGCTACATTGCTCTCAGTGAAAGTGAGGGGCGGCGCCGCTGTGCAGGCACCGCATACGCTCCGAAGCCGAGAGCCGGTGACAAGCGGGGCTAATGAGGTGATGGACGCATGCGGCAGCGACACCGAGGCGGTCATAGGTCCCATTCCGGTCGGGACCCAAGCATATTGTGTTTGTACATGCCGTGTGCAAGAACGGCTCACTGCTGTGGGAGAAAGTGGCTCATTGATCAGCGGCCGTTAGCGTGTCTGTTTGGAGATGGTGACAGATGACCCATCGTCGGCCAGCTATGATAGAGTGAAAGACACCTGCGCATAACTCCGGAGACTGTAGCCAGCCAGCAGGGGCCGGATTTGTACAGGTTGTCGAATTTCGTGGTTGAGTGTTACACCGGAACTAACGCGTCTTTTCCGGAAATTTTGCTTTATTGAAATGCATAGATTTGGAGGGTGCCGTCTAATATTGCCTCAAACGTGCACCACCTTGCACGCTCGTCCTAATGCTGAAAAGCCTGCTTGACTACATGTGTTGGAAATTTGTGTTGCCATTTCCTTAACATTCCAATGCGTACTTTAACTGACATTCATGTAGCATAGGTTGGGTATCACGGGCATGGCTATCCTTCCTGATGTGAAGCGTTTGTCTGAGTCTTTGAGCGACGAAAAGCCTATGGAAATTGAGATAACCGCGGTGCAGGGGAACGTGTTGCAACGAAGGCTATTAAAGAGCGCAGAAGGATGGATGAATAGACAGCTGGCGGTGGACCTGAGATCAATGGTGAAGGAGGACCACGCTCTTAAAACTCCTCGATGTCTCTCTTCACCTGAAGGTGCTGATTGGAGCTGCCAGGAGACAGCAGCTGTCCCAGGACCAATCGCAGGTACCAACGTCCAAAACGACACGCTGCCACGGTTCGTCGTTAGACAATGAGATCCTGTGTATCCATCATCTATATCCGGCACCGATTTGAGTGATAGTTCAATCAGTGACAATATCATGCCATCAGTGTACGATATCTGGGATCATCATCCGGGTTTGCGCCTTTGTCGAATGGGCCGTTTCATGCATTCGTCCGCGAGTTTGAGTGGTTGTTGATATCGTGTACGACACTCGTGTATGCTTAATAATCTTTTAAAACGCAAACCTGGCCACTTTCCTTTTTCCTCCTCTCACAATTTATTTAAGACACTGCCGAATGGAGCACGTGCTAAGTTGCATCACGCATGCATGCCACCTGAGCACGTCAAAAGCAAGTTTCTTTCCTGCTCGATCCCTCACAAGCGAAAGTCCCTTTAAGTCACCAGCGAAATGAGACAGGTTTTGTACTCGTTTTTACTCACATGTGTGTATTCTTGCGCACGTGGGTAATCAAGCACTCGCTCCTTATTAACCTTATTCCACCTTCTATCAATTAAAGATGGTGAGCTATTGGATTGGATGTTTGGAGCAGATAAATGGATGTAGAGATGGGGGTGCCAGCTGAGAGAATGCACGAGATATAAGATGTATAGAAGATGGAGGATGGCGTCGGCACAAATAATTTTGCGCTTGTGCCGAGATCATACACCTCGCGCGCAGCTTCATTGAAACATCTCAAATCGTTTAAGAGAAACATAACTAGCCACCTCACGAGATCAGCTTACTGAATAAATTGAAGAAAAATGGTGCGATGCAGGTAGGTGACCTCCTGACCGGAAGTGACTACTACTGCTTTTCAGTTTTGATCTCATTAGAAAGGCGTCCATTATTTCTTCACAGCTGCTAGCAGCAACAGGTGAGGCCAGAGTGCTGCAAAGGTTGGTCACTGTGCTCAACCTCGCTTGAACAGCGTAGGGGTGCGGTCCTGGCGCTTATCTGTATTTTCCCGATGCAATTCATAATAAAGAACATCGCATGATTAAGAAAACTGGTCAAGACCATGAGGCTGCTGCCGCTAACACCCTTCAAGTTTTCTGTGAACTGCAAGCTCAGCAAGCCATTGACACGAATAATGTCACTACTTCCCGTGTGGTGTCGTACACTACCCGCTCGACTCACGCCAACTGGCGGAGTAAGCATGAATGGCCAGTGCGGCTTGCACTGGTTTTGCAGGTAGCGCACTGTGCAGGCGCTGCCGGATGCCGCCCGCCACCTTTCTTGCCCGACAGCACGGGATGGCGCCGCCGCAGAAGCCTCTCACTCGAGGTGCTCTGACCGCGCCGAGTCACTCGCCAGCTGTGGATCATCAACAGACCGGAGCCGTCGACACCAGTCGGCGGCAGCGCATGTAGGCCGGCTCTACGATTATCGGTATAACCACAGGGCCAGCGATGTTTGACGGACTAACGTCAGCCTCGCTCAGCGCGGC
>NW_023596420.1:1455553-1500345 GCF_011947565.3 Pollicipes pollicipes | reverse complement strand
CGTCTCATCCATTTGTAGTAAATATGCGTCTTCGAGTGTCAGTGAGGGCTAATGTTTGGCTTCAGTTGCGACACTCCTGAGGGTGCATCCTAACGCGCATCCCTGACCCTATGCATAAATCCCGCCGCTGCGGGACGCATCTCAACGGCGCATACTGGCCCTCTGCACCGTCTGCTCTTGCGGGACGCATCTCAACGGCGCATACTGGCCCTCTGCATAGTCTGCCGCTGCGGGACGCATCTCACGGCGCATACTGGCCCTCTGCACCGTCTGCTGCTGCGGGACGCATCTCAACGGCGCATACTGGCCCTCTGCATAATCCGCCGCTGCGGGACGCATCTCAACGCGCATACTGGCCCTCTGCACCGTCTGCTGCTGCGGGACGCATCTCAACGGCGCATACTGGCCCTCTGCATAGTCTGCCGCTGCGGGACGCATCTCAACGGCGCATGCTGGCCCTCTGCATAGTCTGCCGCTGCGGGACGCATTTCAACGACGCATCCAGGCCCTCTGCATAGTGTGCAGCTTTTCGTGCAACTGCCCGAGGACGGATGCTCGAGATCTGCCCGGCTGTCCGGGAAGGCGAAACAGTCAGCACAGTTTGTTTTTTACACAATCATGATGGCTTGGAAGGTCGTGTGTGATGGTCTGGTCAAGGTCTGATGATGGTCAAGGTCTGATGTCGGCATGTGGAGCATCCGGAAAAAGACGAGCCCTACTGGCTTGCTGATGTTTCGTTGCACAATTGATGTGGGTTTCGTATCACCGGTTTTTTTTTTAATAGTTACGTAGCTGGAGTGTCGGCCAGGTGGCTCGCAAAGCTCCCTTGGTCCCACAAAGCTCTGATGAGCGGTGTGCACGGGATTTCATTGGAAGATCTTAGCAATGACGATTTCTTTATTTGGCGTAAAACTAGTCACTGTTAGAAAACACGTTGCTTTTCACAGTACCGTTTGATCCTTCGTATGATTGGACGAGCGCTTCATGTGCGGAAGATGACGCCTACATAAATCATCCACAGCAGCAGCCATCATGCACCGATTTCGTAACTTCCCCGTTTGAGTTTTCATTGTGTGTTTCACCAATAACGCATCAAAGTTTAAGTGGAACTGAGCACGTGTTCATCTTCTCCCCCCCCCCCCCCCCCCCCCCCCCCCCCCTCCTCCCTTCCAAGTCATATTACGACAGCCAAAAGGAGCCAATCCCAGAGGCCATCCAAAAAGACTTCTAGAGGAGCTAAAAGATAACACCGCTGTCAAGTCGTTCATGACTTGTCTGGCGTGTTGTGCGGCATATCGGGCCTGCCAACCGAGAGGTGTGGACAGCCTTCCCTCTTCGCCCAACGCGCATGTTAATCCTGTTTTGTCTCACTTACGTCTTACTCATGCTACTAGCTTTGAGGTAAATTCTTAGTCGGCCCGCCAGCAAGACAACACGCCACAGCATGGCGTGTTTATATTGAACATAGACACTTACGTTGTGAGATACCCTATTCGCTCCAATCTTTTTGTAAAAGGGAACGTCCACGACGGGGACATCGCCTGGCAATGGCGTAGCGGTTCTTCAACGCCTGGCGGAAGCCCGCACAAGTAATGCCGCTGCAGCAAGACACTTATTTGCATTTCGCTTGTACCGCCTCACCGGTGTGCGCAAGGCGTGTGCTACTGTCAACTCAGCAGTTTTAATCTGCGCGAATCCTCTACTCTCCGCTCTCCAGCACGGCCGTATAGGTACCTGGTCGCACGCCAATTTTTGGAAGCAAAAAATTGGCGTGCAGTATTCAGGGTGCGCAATGTGATTGCTTCATTGGGTTTTTTAACATGCTCGGTTTTACGTGACCACCTCGGTTGTTCTGTTTTAATTTATTTTTATGCATCATAATACAAGCAAAGCATCCATGCAAGGAAAGAAGGTGCACCCTTTTATGCTCTTTTGTTTCAAAGTCACGCCATAGCAAATAGTGGGTCCCGATTACAGGGCCAAACCAAGAAAGTTGATTCAGAGCAGCCAGATGATGCTCACGGCTTTACATCCACGACTCTTCGCAATGAAAACCTCCTCACGTATGAAGCCCGACGCGTGCGTTGTGACCATTCGTGAGACAGTTGGGAGGGAACATGGGCCGAAGTGTGTCATCATCTGAAGGTCTATTTCTATATGCGTAACAATAGGGGAGCATTATGGGGAAGACCCAATATCGTTTATGACACCTAAATGTCTCGTTATATTTTATCGCCTACAACACTGCCATGCAGTGGCCAGCCAGTCATCTCTAGAATGCCCCGTTGTTCTCACGTCCAAGATCGGCATTTAGACATGCAGCCAAGTATTAGAGACTCCAACGCGTGGTAAAGAAGCAGCCGCCAGTTGGAACCAACGCTCGTTTATTTCAACAAGCCACGCGATTCGGTGTGGGGCGAGCGAGTCGATAACGTATACGTTATTGTCTTCCTCCTCCATGCATGCTAGAATGTTGCGAGGCATGCATGAATGTTAGACATGCATGCAGAATGTCAAGCATGCGTCAGATTGTCATCTTGCCAGTGATTATCATGTAGATAATGCCGAAATGAATGCAATTTGGTCAAACATCATCGGCAACCGATATCGATGGCTTTTTCCATGGTCATTGCGTTGGAAGTCCTCGGTGATTATGTAACACGCCTCACAATATGGCTGTCAGGCCATCAGGTTATCAGTCGACCGGCCGGATTAATCAACAAATCTGAGGGCGCAAAGTGGTGTCGATACCAACGCACCCTTAAGAAGCAAACCACCTCTACGTAATCAACGAAATCGTTTAGGGTAAAACGGCAAATGTGTTCGTCAAATATCACCAAGCTATTGGGTAAAGCTAACATTTTATGTGGACATTGGTCACAATAAACAGGTCTACATGCCTGTGTAGTTAACATGGTTTAAACGCTGTCGGTATATGTCACAGCATGCTGCATATAGAATTGATTTTGGAAAGACAGTCTGCAACCGAGTTTCAGCCAATGATTGGTGTGGCTACGGGTCGGAGGGTGCTGAGATTCAACATTGATTTATAGCTGGTACGTCCGTGGACGTCATGCGGTGGGTGTCACGCGTTCGTCTGCGCTGGTGGCTAAGATCCGACATGAATTCTTAAAAGCGTTACGAAACAAAATCATCCATTGCCAGTACACAATGGCGCGCACTGTTCTGCATGGATCGGCCAGTGCGCGTTTGTCCATTTGTTCTCCGTTAGTATGAGTTAGTCTGGTGTTGCTGCGACTGGGGTTCTGGTTTCAATTTCGACCCATGTCATCAGTGTCATGCTAAGATAATCGGCTAAGCTATTGGCATTTATGCTAACATAATCGGTTGTCATTATACCCGGAATGACTGGTCAAACAAGGATATTAAGTATTGATTGGAGACAACATGGGAACAATTTACATTTTAAGATGGCGCGCATGGTCACGAACTGGAAAGTTAAACTTGTCTGCATCAGATTCGATTAGGTTAGGCTGTTCTCTTGTATTTGTATTTGTGGGTGGACAAATTAGGGTTTTAAAACCTCAGGCACGTAAAAAAGGGCACTTGTTCTGAATCATACGCAAAACCTGACAATGAACGGCAGCAAAACAATAGTTCAAGCTTACTAACACACGTCACCTGGCGTCACGCTAAGGGCTACTCAAAACACGGTCCGTAAAGGCAAGGATAATCGCAACGCAACGAATACCGACTTAATACCAGCACTAAACAGAGCAAGTCTCTAGATGTCAGAAAAGCTACACTTCCGCAACCTCCGTCCGTAACCAAACACGCTAAAGTGCTCTTGATAACGGATTTGAGCGGGATTTGTCAGAAAAGGCTTACAGTTCGAATAAGTCAACCTATTGATACTTTAGACGCTTGTTTCCTTTGTTAAGTAACGCTCTAGTCTATGGCATGGTGTGGGAACCTTGGTAACTATGTTAACTTTCGGTATGGATCGTTGAAACGTTCGACCTTGCCGGTTATGTTTTGGTTCCTTCATAAAATGACGCCACGTTTGGTTTGCCAGAATATAGTAGCCTGAATGGCTGTACGGATGTTTTTAGTGCGTATAACCTTATACTCGGTGCGGGTGATCAAGCTCTTCAAGCTGATGCATTTAAAGGTAGATTTTATTGACGGCCTACGCATAGATTCTGGGCATTTTTCGCGTCCTTCATGTTTCAGATTCTTCATTTTTGTTTAGCCAGGGAGCAAGTTACTATGGGATTAGCGACTCCCGGGCTCAGCTATTCTCAGCGACCGCGCGCGGACCGCCTGTCATCTAGCGGGATATTTTTCATAGGGGTGGGAAGCACGCGGATAACCGTCATCGGTGTTCCACGACGGCTCATGCGATAAGTCATTCAGAATAAATCGCGGTGAGGCTGCCTGATGGATTAACAAGCCAGCGTGCGCGCGCAAGCAGGAGCGGATCTAGCCACCGTCTAAGAGAAATGAATGGAAAACGATCATGGGCATACATGGTAATAATACAGGGCAATCAGGGCTGGGGAGCGGCAAGAGCGTCTGATACGATTTCCGCGGGCGGCCAGCCGGGGTTCAGCCGCGAACCGGCAGAGACTGATGACCATGCAATGTGCATGTCTGGGGTACGGAATTAGGCTGTTGATTGCGGAGAACGGGATGGAGGAGGAGGAAGGGGGCAACGTTGGTTACAGCCAGGGAAGTACCAGGGGGCTGGCCAGCCTGGGGTGGTGGGAGGGACGCAGTTTCGCGCACCAGTAGGCATTGCTCTTTTGACCACATCAGGTTCGCATTCTACCTAAAAGACATCTCCCGCGATCCACCTATGACCCGACGTGTGAGGCAGGGAGTGTGGCACGCTCCTGTCCTTGAGCCCCTCCGCCCCTCGGGTCACGCACCCTTGAGCACCGACATCCCGCGTTCACAATCCGGCCGGTGTCCGCTCCTCACTATGGCATCTTGCTCGCTAGATGGCAGGGTAAGTCGCGTGGTCGCTGAAATGCCTCCAGTGGCCAATGGCGTAGAACCTCATTCCTGGTTTAGCTTTGTTTCCTCGTCACCATGAGCACTGCCTTGAAACGTAGAGTATGCTTATGATGTTTTTTCGAAGATGGCTTCATTTCTTTGGTTTATCAGCGCCTCTAGCATATTGCAGGTCTAAAATTTAGCAGAAGTACTCCTTGTGCAAGGCCGAAAACAGGAGATCAAGGGGTTTCTTGTTTATATATATTTGTGCATTTGTATATATATATATATATATATATATATATATATATATATGTGTGTGTGTGTGTGTGTGTGTGTGTGCATAATAGGCATACATCCACATATAAGTACTTGAACATTTTTTCATGTTTTCTCGAAAATCTTACCGACAGTTTTCGCTTCTCCTCGGTGTTCGTTCAAAATTGCACTAAAGCTCATGATACAAAGGAGATATAGATTGTCATATTGCATGAGCTGATATTAGTTACATTCCTCAATGTTTCATTCCACGCTGGATATTTCTTAACGTGACAGTTTTAGACAAAGTCCAAATAATCGCATATTTGTGGAAACGAAGTTATCTCATGTCCTTTCTTATATGAATCGCATGCCTTCATACAACAGTTGTTGTAATGCTGGTATATCGCAAACATAGCATATGCATGTCACGATACAGAAATAAACATTTCTGTATTGCACATGCTCATCATTGACTGTTAACAGCGTTCATCCGTAACACACAAAACTCTCGACACCCCTGCGATCTCAGTGCTAATGGTGGCCCTCCACAGAGATGGAGTTCTACACACGCATTTGTTTATCTGTTAATGAGAGGGTCCAATTCGTGAATGTGAATCGCTTTTAGAGTGATGAATCTTCGTCTCTGTGTGGAGCGCGCGATTACTTTTGTGTTGCTGTGGAGCACTCGGCGTGTCTGGTAGGTCTTGTGTTGGGTCTCCCTGTGTGTACGTGGGTGAACGTTTTGTAGGTGGATTGTCAGAGTCTGGAAAGTGTCGTTGTGTAGCCAATATATGCGCTATGAGGTAAGAGTGCACAGTTTCCTATGTGATACACAACACTTATAACATTTATAGTGATATATAACACTGCTATCTTTGAGCCGAATCATGTGAAGAGTTATCTTGCATGATCAAGGAAGATGAAGCTGGACTCTGGTAACAGATGCTTAGTTTGAGGGGGCGATTGGGATCCTTCCTTTGACAATTGCGATGGACAGTTGTGACATTTAGCAGAGCTTTTTCGCCGGGTTTGTAAGCAGGGGGACATAAGGTTTCTAAAGAATAGGTAGTACGTGATCTGATGTCCTGTTTTTGGTTTCGGTTGTAGGTACTGTGACATGGTCCGGCTGATGTGGTCTTCCAAAGCAGGCAGGCCGCAATTGTTGTTGACTAGGATTTACTTGACTTGTCTAAGCTCCTGGCATGCAAGCGGCCATTACGAGCAATTTTCAAGGGTACGGTGGATGTAATTTCGTACAACACTGGTTTTGTGCCTGTCGGAATGCATTTTCTCCCCGGATAGGCATTTGCCGGCGTCAGTAGGTTTTCTTTGCACGCTGGTTGCAAAGGTTTTGCCTGAAGCGTTGGTCAATGCGTGAAAAAACTTATTCGATTACAAAAACTCTCCTCGGTGGTACATTTTAGGCATGTTATCACCATATCACACGCACATGCCAGGTTCAATGGCATCATCAGCGCCACTGACATCATCGCCAGCATCCACTCTGAACACCTTGAAAGCCAGCCTAGAACTTGTATCAGGCTAAAATTTTACCTCCGAAGGAAGTCTTCAAAACATTTTTTTTTGACCTATAAATCAACGCCCTAGACAAAACCTTTGCAGCTTTCAGCTTGCAGCTTGCAGCGATGGTGTGCCGTATAATACTGGGACAATCGTATAAAAGTTCAAAGCACCTTCTGCACTGTGCTCTACACGGTTAGAGGAAGTGTTCACTTTTGTATGGGATCTTCAACTGCAATAGCCAAAGTTCAAAGCACAAAGTTCAAAGTTCAATATTGACCGTTCCCCGGATGGCTGGAGAGTCTCGCCACACTCAGCGCTCAGGCCATGCCCTCCGTTAAATTGATTTGTTGTTATGGCTGCCCAAGTGGTTGCTATTTTCTCATCCCTCCATCACTATGGTCGAGCAGTACGGATCATCTTGATCGGGAGCCTCGAGAGATGTCGTACGCCCACACCGAAAGTGCGGTGCGGTATGTCGACTGTACCAGGTATGGTGCTTTTTAATATTTGTTTGCCAGGAAACGCAGCCAGCGGACTCGAATGTCCAAAGTGTGGCAGTGCACAAGAAATCACTCAAAGCTGGATCGGTGTGTTTTTCTCTTCTGCACTGTGCTCTACACGGTTAGAGGAAGTGTTCACTTTTGTATGGGGTCTTCAACTGCAATAGCCAGCTTGGAGATCATTCGGTGCAGTTCACAGCCCTGCCATTCTTAAGAACTAAACCACTCTATTTTCTGGGCTACACGCCCGCGAAGATGTGCGGGCTATTTCGGGGAAAACTATTTCAGCGCAATTAATTTATCCATGACGCTATAATAACGCCATTCAAATCCTACCATTTCACTGACCATGCGACGATCAAGACCGAGAAAAAATATAATTGTTGAGTCGTTTACATCTGGCGTTTGTGAGCACAATTTCCAGATATATCGAACGTCAGTCGGTTCTCAATGTTGTTCATTGTACGTCGGGGTAATCAGACCAGCACGCGTTGAGGAGCATATTTACTGAATATACAAATTGTGTTGTCTAGAGCAGTATTTTCCACCTAAATGTTAAGCAATAGTTATAAATAAGCCAATTTCATCATATGCGATGCTTGTTTCAGCGTCTTTAAATGTGTAACATTCCATTTCAAGGGAGTGTCGCACATTTCAAGCATATTTCAAAATATACTCTGATGAAATCTCAGGACCAGTTCGTCTAAAAATCGCACTACGTGGTGCCACTGCAGCACTGCTCAGATATGATAAGAATATCAATTGTAATCATTTTTCAGTCCGTCGTCGTTACAACGATCGTGCGCACCTTTACTGATGCGAATAAAAAACGTCTGTGATTGGCCCAGCGTGCAAGGGCCTGTTACCGGAAAGCTGATTGGTTGACGCTTGAATTTGGATGATTCAGCGGTCAAATGGGTCATGTGACACTCATTCTCAAAGCCAAAGTGCACATCGGAAGAGCCACTGCAGTAAATGCTAAAGGAAAGAAATCAAAGCCGCAGGCTTTGATTCGGGTTTATCTTATTCGCGGAACAATGGCTTCAAGTCCTCGAATGTTTGTTTTTTCTAGACAGAGTGTTTCAAGCCTTCGTAGCATTTATTGCACGAACATTTTGACACATTAGTGCGTTGCAAACATTACAGAATACACACGTTGTAAAAACCGAGGCGAAGGAAAGGTATTACTTTCAAAGTAGTGAGTGGGGAGTAACATGAGATTTCTCCCGCAGTATCGGCACTTCAAATCAAAATTCTTAGCTATTCAATAGGATTTTGAGAAAACTTATATTACTAACCAAGTCGTACGCATCTGATGTAATAATTAGTGAAAGGTCCAAAAGGCAGGATGCTCCGTCTAAGCGTTAACGCAGGTAACTCCATACTTGTTGGCGGCTTTTGCGCGACTGCGCTTCAGTTTAGTTCACTTGATTTTGGCTTACTTTAATCAAAAACTGTCCACAGGTGGTACTGAAGTTAACACCGAGTTGAAGTTATTAACAAAAACAGAAAAAAGTGTACATGCAACGTGAAAACTGCATGACCGGATATATCGACCAGAAGCCAAGGACCGTAATATCGGCGAGGCATCCTAAATCACACTGGTGCGGATGTTGCCTTGAAACGTGCGTTATTTAAAACATCGGCACGCAAACGGACACAAAACAACGTCCATATCAGTGAATGTGATTGGTGAGCACCATGTCCACCGTTCGCGCACGCGCCGCGCCACCATCCACGCCATCTTTCACAGAATTCCCTCGGGCTGCGGTGTGGGTCGGTCGAGGGTATTGGATGCTGGTCGGGCTGCGGTGTGGGTCGGTCGAGGGTATTGGATGCTGGTCGGGCTGCGGTGTGGCTCGGCCGAGGGTATTGGATGCTGGTCGGGCTGCGGTGTGACTCCGCCGAGGGTATTGGATGCTGGTCGGGCTGCGGTGTGGCTCGGCCGAGGGTATTGGATGCTGATCGGGCTGCGGTGTGACTTCGCAGAGGGTATTGGACGCTGGTCGGGCTGCGGTGTGACTCCGCCGAGGGTATTGGATGCTGGTCGGGCTGCGGTGTGGCTCGGCCGAGGGTATTGGATGCTGGTCGGGCTGCGGTGTGGCTCGGCCGAGGGTATTGGATGCTGGTCGGGCTGCGGTGTGACTCCGCCGAGGGTATTGGACGTTGGTCGGGCTGCGGTGTGGGTCGATCGAGGGCAGTGGATGCTGGCTCGGCTACGGTCTTGGATCGGTCGAGGCCATTGGATGCTGGTCGGACTGCGGTGTAGGTCGGTCGAGGCCACTAGATGCTAGGCCGCGTCATTAATGTTAACGTCGGCATCGTGCGGAGCAAGGCGGACTTTGAGGGCGATTTAGTTCAATGATCACTCATCACGGACCATGTGCCGTTAAGTAACCTCTGTAGGTAATGCATATCTGTTAACAGGAGCACAGCGAGAATGTGAGTCCGTTTTGACGCGTCTACGTCTGGCATACCGACAAATCTTTTTAACCAGAGTATCGGTACGAAGTTTCGTAGTATCGTAGACAAAGTATCGGTACGAAGAGATCTGGTGTTGTAACTGCCCCTGTGGCGTAATCATGCTTATAACAAACAAGCTGTAACCTTATCAGCACATGTGTCTCTGCAAACTTTTTTAAAATCCCGGCCAGGCAATTTTAACCTAGTACAGTTCAAAAATTATTTGGTTAAGAAAGAGATGCTGACGGCTTCTTAACAAGCAATGAAAAAATCGTGTCGCAAGCCTTCATGGAAACGGCTACTATGACAAGCTATATAATTACTTTTGCAACAAATATAGTCGGCGCTCAATGATCTTTGAAATAAGTGACCCTCAAAGTACGCCTTGGTTCAAATAATACCGATGCAAATACATTCACACTATACAGAGGGTCAGTCCCTGTTAGAGTGCGCCCCGAGCGTGCCGTCGTTACCGACGTAAAACATTTGCACTCAGCTGCATTCAAAGACGCACATTTTCAGAAGTGGATGGAACGGGAGCTGGAGAGCAAGGCACCCCTTAGACAGCGTCCTGGAGAGAAATGGCAGCGTTCAGTGATAAAGCGCACGTTACTCCCATTTACCAGCTCGGTACGTATCGCGGCACGAGCAGACAGTAGCCATGTTTAACTAGATTTAGACACGTGCAGATTTCTTGCGACGGTCAAACAGGCTATGACAAAGCTTTAAATAAAAAAACATAATATCTTTTATTAAAAACAGCCGAAGAGAGAAAGGCACAGCCCAGTGGTACTTGTGTTATGCTATATGACACTGTCTTAGTCCAATGCGTTAGTGTGGAAGACAAAGCACAGGGGTGGTGATACGTCCGGTGCATATATGCTGTTCAAGTTAGATATCTACTTTTCTGATCATTAAATATTCTTTCCAAGAAAACTTAAAGTTAATTCACATGTTAAGATAGCACAACAATAAGAAGCAGCTTCCATCATTTGCTCACAGCAAATTCACGGGGAGTGGGCAAGCGGCCTTCTCAGTTAATCATTCATATAGTCGATACATTGTCGTGTAATTTTAAAACGATGTTTGCGTGGTGTTAGACAGCACTAATAGAGTAATTCCTCGGAGAAAAACCAGGACAATGGAAATGTAGATGCGTTGATATTTCGGCAAAATGCCTTTATCGAAAAGAATAGCAGCCTTTGGTAAATAGCGCTTATGTAAATCGTTTCGATAAAGGCATGTTGTGGAAATATTAATCCATCTCTATCTCCGTTCGCCTGGTTTTTGTCCGAGGAATGGGGCCATGACTACTGTCTTATGTATGTCAATTAATGTCCCTTGCCAAACAGCTGTTGGGACACAAAGGTCAACTGTGCCTCGTACTTTTCCTTTTCCTCCAGTTTCTGATAGAAAAAAGTTGTTTGCTGTTTGAATTCCGCCTATTAGATGCGGAAAAAGGATGTCCAGCAAGGATTTCCTTAAAATGCACCCAGCTTGAAGAAACATCTTCGTCTTGAAGCACTTTTCTCTACGCTAGCTGGCCGGCTCTCAACTTGCTACTTATTGAATGCATCTTCCACATTAACGCCGGGACCCTTTGACCATGCTCCCTTCACCTCTGACTCCGCCTCTGGCGCAACAGCCTTCCTGGTGCTCCACACCGACATCTGCTTGACAGTAGCCCGTTTTCCAGCTGTGCCCTTCCGCATCAGCTTCTTCAGCCAGGCCTCCAGCATCTGCACCAGGCTGAGAACGGAGAAGCCGAAGAGCATGCCGACCGTGCCGCCGATGTCGGAGATAAGTGAGCTGGAGCCGTACGTCAGCTGCTCGGTCGTGACATGCACGACCTCGGCCCACTTCAGCGTCACGTAAGACCAGTTGTTTTGCACCGCCGCTTCGAGGGTGTCCCGACGAAGCTCTTCGGTCGTCCAGGTCTCGCGGCGGCACTCCAGCGGGCAGTGACAGGTGTGACGCACGTAGGGGAATGTTACCTCGGGCGGCACGACTGTGGCCAGCACTTGGCGGAGCGAGCGGCACGTCTCCTCCTGCGGGCCTGGCATCCAGGGTGCGCGGCAGCCGATCAGCTTGGCCTGGCGGCGGCGCACACAGCGCTGCCTACAGTGGGCGCGCGAGTAGCCGCGGTCGGCGACGCAGGGCCGCCGCCGCAGACTGCTCGCCTCCTCCATGTGGCCGCGGACGAGCAGCTCGAGCCGCTCGCCGGAGCGCAGCCGGATAGATGGGTGCGCCACAATGAACCGCTCCTCCGCCTCCACCACCGGGTCTTGCTCACCGTGCAAGAACAGGTCGACAAATGGTTCGCTGCCGGCCAGCACATGCTGCGCGTTGTGAATGATCAATAAGGTCATGAAGACGCCATCATTCATAGTGAGGTTGGAGCGGTAGGTGTAGCAGGTGCCGCGCTTTTGCGCCGAGCTCGTCCAGCTTCCAGTCTCGGTGGCGCCACCGCGGCTCCCAGGCGGCGTGCAGAAGCCGTGGAAGCATTCAGGGACGAGCTTATCGAGATCGACAGCCGCCTCCTGCCAGAGCTGGTCGAGGGTGGCGTTGGCCGGGAAGCTGTACCAGTCCTCCCAGCGGCCGTGGTCGGCCAGCATGCCCCATGCGCGCAGCACGTCGCCGCGCAGCCGCGTGCTCGGGCACACGGTGAAGTCCGGCAACGGCCACCGGTCGGCTGGCGTCCGGCTGCTGATGGACGCTGTCGGCTCGGAGGCGTACAGCAGCACCAGCTCGTAACACTGGCGAGCCAGCAGCACGGCGCTGAGCAGCACCAGGCACGCGTACAGCAGTGTGCGCAGCGTCGCCATCTTTGGCCAGCGCTCGTTCTACACTGAGCTGCCTCGCCGGCCGGCATCGAACCACGCTTGGCATGCACGTCAGTAGGAGACGGATCACCGTGCTAGTGAATTGGAGGCCTGGGTTTTCGCCTCCGCGTTTACACGTCAGTCTGTTTAACCTTCAAGCTGTGTTAATATTAGTCTATGGTCGTCTTTGGTCCGTACCATTTATATCTGCCACATTCTTAAGCAATTGACCTTGCAGGCGTTGCCGAAGAACATCAATTTGCAGCTCTTTGGATACGACCGTGCTAAACGCTGATGGCTGGCGTACATTCATCTAAATGACTCGCCCATTATGCCTTAACGCAGCTGTTGCTATCACAACAGATCATGTTGCTGACAGAGGGGAGCAATGCATGAACGTTTATGTATAATGCCATGATTAGCTATGTGTTGTCATAGGGGCGGACCGGCTATTCCCTACAGGAGAGGGCTGGACGCTGTACGCCACGCCAACCAATGGCACAACTTAGCTGCGAGATTTGAAATAAAGGATGCTAGTGTACGTAAATTTTATCTTTGACATGTATTGTCTGCAAAGATCACTTCTCTAACCTATCAGTTCAAAAAAAATAGGCGATCCACGTGGTGGTGTTCAGAATGGTGGAACAGTGGGGGCTGCTAGTCCATTACTGTATATGCAAATAGGAATCTGGTAATAACTAATCCTTTAAAACAATGTTGACATGTGGTGCAACGTCGGCATCTGGTGTTTGTCAAACCTTGGGATCGGATCCATACACGCCTGAACGTAAATTAAAGGTATTGCTAACCTACACGCTCGATTTCATATCCCGGTACGCTGCCAGCAGAGAAGTCGGCCTCTGACCTATGGTATACAGCCCCTGACCTGATTAAGACGGCCCTGACCTGCGGCGTGCGGACCGCCGACCTGCGGCGCACGGCCCCTGACCTGATCTAGACGACCTCTGGCCTGCGGGGAAAGGCCTCTGATCTGCGGCAAGGGCCCCTGACTTTCGGCAAATAGCCGTGTCAAAATCCAAGACACAGCGTACACAACCCGGAATGGCATTGAATGATTTCTTCGAATAGTCAAGGTGTGATGGCACTCAAAGGCATGCTTATGAAATCCCAGACGGTTGCAGTGATAGCGGTGAAATATATTTGCTAAGACATTCGGCAGTATATTTCCTCCATTGCTTTCAAGCATGGCGGATTGTTCAAATCGGGATTAGACGAATGCGTATATTCTGCGCCATGATTGCCTAGAAAGTGTCCTGGTGTTGTCGACGGTTTCATTGCGACATTGGGTGGCGGTTGGGTGAGGAAATACGGTATTTCTTATCATGTGAGTCGCTAGTATACTTGTCTTGGCGTGGGATATTATTTGTGGTATGTTCAAGTACATGCTTTTATGTCTTGGCATGTCCTGCGAAGGAATTCGGACATTGGATTGTGCTCAATTTCACAAATGTTGGGAGAGCTCTGCAGAATTGCCTTGAAGCGTCTCAGTTTGTCCCAGTCCTTAGCGTGGTAAAGCTGATATTCATAAAAAAAATTTTTAGTGCAACTGAATGGCATTGTTTATCTTGATTCTGCGCGTTGTGACAATCAGCAAAGTGTGAGGTTCTAAATGATTGTGGATGACAGGAGGTGATAGGTCATGCTCTATGATAGGTCAAAGCCAACTGGCAACAATTTCAGCTCATGCTCACTGTAAGTCCCAGTGTTCTAAGTATTAGTACACAGTTGCCACTTGTTTAATTGGTTGTATGGCCTGTTTCAGGCAGTTGTGATTTTACGTCAGTAAAATTCAGTGCATTCATTGGGTCCAGCCCACCATGCCAGTGTTGTGTAGAAATTTGCACAGTGGATCTATTTTTGGATGACTGGTGTGGTGATTGCCCACCACTGGTTTGCAAATCATTGCAATGCACTGATGAGATACTTGGTATGCCTGAATTCTTCCTCAAAAGGGGCAGCAAGCTGCCTGTCCACAGGGGTGTCTGCTGACCTAATCTGCTGCCAAACATACTCTTTCTCTTTCTCTCTTTCTCTTTTCTCTTTCTTTCTCTCCAGATTTAGGGTATGGCACCAGGGTAGCATGAGCTGCCCCACATTAAGAATTTCTGCCCAAAATTTAATAGACTTGCCCAGTGGACTGGTGGTAGACATGCTTTATTTAGCTTTTGCCTGGTGGCAGTTAATGGGTCAGTGCTTCTCTTATTCCTAACCATAGGTGTTCATTTTTATCCTGGGTGTTTAAGTAGCTCTGGGTTCCACAATCAATTTTGCAGAGCCAACTTAAATGTTTGAACCAGGATAGATTTGACTTGTGTTTTGCGACATTGTACCATGCATCATTGCAATCAATCTTCGTGCTGTTTGATAATGTTATCTGAATGACGTGGGGAAACTATGGGATCTTATGGATATTGGGTTGGTATGGTGTGGAACAGATCATGACCTGTTGCATTTCAATTGGCCCTGTGGTGCATGTGCTCTTGGCAAGCTCAGGTAATATAAGATGTTTGTTTTCACTTTTGGTAAGATCTGCTATATAATTTTCTATTTTTTAGTCCTGGATGTCAATGTATATTGTTGTGTATAATTGATTATATTACTGATTGTATTTTCAAGTTCTGAGTGAGATCTGCTCTCAGCAGTTGACTGCACAGAAAACAAATCTGTAATATCAGTGACAGTCCATAGTCAGGTCTTCCAGTCCCTCTGTCCTTCTGGTCCACCTTTATCAAACTGATTTGAGGAGGCAGGTAACCTGATAACAGAAAGTATCCTGTGCACAAGAGCAGTGCTTGGCAGCTGGTTGAATGCATGTGGCCAGAAGCTGTGCTTAAATCTGCATGGGTCACAGACAGTGTGCTTTAGAAGGTTTTGTGTGGGAACACCATGCTGGTGTGCATCATTTTTAATCTGATCTGGAATGAGTATTTTGCATTGTTCATGAAGTAATTGTTAGCAAAATGGAAATCTAACACATTTATGATGACACAAATTTGATTGAACTGGGCGCTGCATGACCGTCAGCAGTTGATGCGCCCTAAAACCCCAAATCATCATCATCATCACAAATTTGATTGATGTGGTTGTAAAAGTTTATTTCTCAGCCTGATTTGTTGACAAGGCACTGCAGCATCCATTGGTGGTCCACCAGATATGCCCCTAAGACGGATCACTTGATCGTTGGCATAAAAATTCGTAGATCACTAAAACGCCGACGTAGCTCACTTTAACGAACAAGCGCTCTCTTGCCAGATTGTGATGTCCCAAGTGTGTCTGCCCGACAAGCCGCCTACGTGAAGACCCACCACCTGCAGCGCCCTCACCCCGCGCCATGACCCGGCCGCGAGTGCGGTCCACTGCGGCTGCCGTCGCCACCGCGCCGGCATCCGAGCGCCGCCCGGGCCGTGCCGCCCGCCAGAGCAGGCCGGCGGCGGAAGAGGCCGCCCGCCCGGCGAGACGGACCAGCCGGGCGGCCGCGCCGCCACCCGTCACACCCGTCAAGCGGCCGACAACGCGGGCGCGACCCCGCCAGGCGACCACCCCTGCTGTCGCCGCCAGCCGCGAGGCAGCCCCGGCCCCGGCTCGGCCGGGCGCGCTGTCGCCCACCAAACGGCGGCGGCTCGGTGGGCGCGCGCCCACGGCCCCGCCCACCGCCCCGCCCGCTGCCACGGCCGGCGGTGATTTTACGGTGGCCTGCGCCTCGCCCAAGCCGCCGGCAGCGCCGCCCCCGGCGCCCCGTCCGACAAATGGCGGCAGCGCCGGTCCGTTGGCGGCGCCGGCTGCCGTTACGCCGCGGCGTCACCGGCTGCCGCGCCACGTCACCTCCACCCCGTGCGGCCCGCCGGCCGCGCCGGCCGCCGGCGCCGACCGCTGCTACGGCTTCTTGGAGGACGAGGAAGAGGCCGACAGCTCCCCGCTGGAGCAGCTGGTGTCGCCGGTGGGCGTGCGCCGGCCGCGGCCGCCGCCGCCGCTGCCACCGCTGCGCGACGCCACCAACCTGCTGCCGAGCCGCTTCAGCGCCGCCCGGCTGGGACGTAAGGCGGCGCCACTGGCCGAGGTCACCACCACCGTGGCCTCGCGGCTTATCGAGCCGGAGTGTACCTTCAGCAAGGTGAGCCGGGGGGCGGACGGGCGGTGGGACTTGCTGCTTTCTGTTACATGGAACATGTCCTTTCGTCTCATTGTGTTATTTGTTGGCTGTTTAAGCAAATAGATGTTGTATGGCGTTGAGTGCTACTCCGATGACGTGGAGCATTTCACGGCAAGGGAGGATGTTCAGTCGTATGAACATCGTCTCTTTCCATGGAACTGCTTTGCTCAATGCTCCTCACGCCAAAGGCATAAGCTCACCTTGGCGAGCTGGTATATTACTCGCCACCATCTCATTTGCGTGTCTTGAATAACAGCAGACCGTTTCGGAGAATCAATTGCTCTTCTGTCGCCAGGAGTAGGGGGTAATGATATGACTCAGAAATGAGTCACAACCGCGTCGTTGGATTATAAGTCACAATATCCAACATGCCTCGTGCTCTTAAAAAAGCGAATGAACTCTGGCGAAAAAACCCTAAGGGGGTGGGGTGGGGTACGACTGCTGAATAGAATATCACGAGTTTAGGATGCTCTTGCATTTGCTGGCAAGTAATGAGCCTAAGGCGACGTTATGCTGCCTGAGAATAGGACACACATACGCAACTCACCGATACCTGTTATGTGGGGAAGACCAACCGCGATGTCCTCGCTGCGGGGATCATTACACCGCACGACATGTTCTGATAGATTGTGCCCACCTCACACCGGAGCGCATGCGCCATTTTGGATCAGGGTCCGTGCGCCAAACGCTCTATGCTATGTTGGGAAACGACTCGAGTTTAGTAAATGACGGCTACATTTTTAGTTATATTGAGGTGCCATATGACTAACGTAGTCGGTGCGCCCCAAAGCCCAAATCATCATCATGATCGAAGACATACAATTCCATGTCATATATCGGACGTAAAATCGGACGTAAAAAGTAGGTTATAGGCGCCATATGACCAACGTAGTCGATGCGCCCCAAAGCCCAAATCATCATCACCAATAAGTCTAAGGAGCCTGTTGCAAACACTTTTCCGTGAATAAGCATGGGGCTGGGGTCGCTTTACTCCTAGAATGGCTTTGTCTTCAACCTGGTCCTGTGCGCAGCCGGCCAGCAAGAGCTACTCGCGGCGTCACGTGACGGGCGGCCAGTCGACACTGGGTCAGACCACGCTGGGCTCTGAGATCAGCACGGCCACCGACTCGGCCGGCCCGGACACGCACTGCAAGCAGCGGCGCCATCGCAAGAAGGAGGAACTCGAGGTGCGTGAGAATCACGTGAGATGGCAGCACGCACGGAGCTCCACCTAGCCTCGGACCAATTAAGCTGTACTAACTAGCCCGTTTGCTTTAATATTGCGGACATGCGATGCTCCTTTGTTGTCAGTTTCGCCAAAAATGTGTTTAATGTATAACTTAGTCATAATGGCAATCGGTGACGAGGTGACAAATTTATCAATGCTTAGCAAAGGCTGACAAATGTTCCCGGTTCATGTGCATCGACTGTGATCGGCCGCGTGGCATGTAATCTGTCAGACTTCATGTTCTGTTTGCATCATAAGCCAATCGAGAGGGTACTTTCTCTCCGTAGAACACAGCCAAACCGAATAGGTTTTCCAATTGATCAAACAGCCAAAGAAGTTTGCATTGCCTTGTTTCATCCCCAAATTTGGCACCCTCATTGCACGCTCACGTGGCGTTAAGGTACTTGCATAGCAATTGGAAGTGATAGATGGTGCATTGCACATATACAAAACTGACGGCATGAGTGTGTCCTGGTGGTGGTGACGTTTTCGGCGGCCCTTCACTCCTCTGGCGCCCCCGGCCTGGTGACGGTGCAGCTTTCGCTGACGGCGGCCTCCTGCGGCAGGACGAGCTGGAGCAGTGGGCCGCCTCCATCAACAGCCGTCTGAGCGAGGTCGACGACTTCGAGCTGGTGGTGGAGCACGTGTGAGACGACCCGCAGAGAGAGCCAGAGAGAGGGACGGAACAGGGATGCGCCTCGCGCGGTCGTGCGGGGGACCCCGCCTCCGGGCGAGGTCTGGAACACGGAGGTTCTGCGACTGGTGCCTCAGGCTCCCGAGCACTGAGAAGATTCTGTGGCGCGTGTCAGAGGTTGAGAAACAGGGGAGACTCTTCTGCGAGCGCCCGAGATGGAGAAACACTGATGAAAGTCAGCGCCGGGTGCTCGAGATTAAGGGTCACTGATGGGATTAATTTTCTACTGTTCGACGTTTCGTATTCCCCGTGAGATTCCTGCGTCGAGTGCCCGAGATCTAGGAACACCGCTGAGATTCCTGTGTCGGGCGCATGAGATCGAGGAACACCGCTGAGATTCCTGCGTTGGGCATTCGGCGTCTCGTATTCCCAGTGAGATTCAACCGACGGGCTGTGCTTGTGCTAAGGGGCGGGGAGGTGATGAGACGATCGTGCTGCACCTTCTGCAGACCTTGAATGGCGGCGTGTTGGCCGATGGGGCTGCCGGGTCTCGGTGAACAGTGAGGGCCTCACGCACGTCATCCCCGCCTGCCGCCGCCGGCTACCTGTACATTGCCGGGCTCAGCGTCACAGCCATGCTATAGCCGTTTCTTTGGAGGTCTGTTTGTTGCTTTAACGAGGCCTCCCATCAAGGAGGTTTTTAATCGATCTGTTTTGCTTCGGAGAGTTCACCCTGCTGTAATTTTGAGGACTTCGTGGCATGCGTTCCCCTGGTAGCCAGATAGTCGACTGCCGTATTCAGAACTGTACTAGTAATAGCCACAGAGACCAATAATAGCGATCACAGTAACAGACACAGGAATAGTGACCAGCGACCGTGCTCGACTGCCACGTCTAATGAGACCCGCCACCGCGCGCAGACCGGGCACGTGACCCGCCGTGCGGGGCGTCACGTGCCGCCGTGTCCGGTGCGCCGCTGGTCGCCGCCGTAGCCGGACTGGGCCTCTTCAGATGCGACCGCACACACTACATGTACATAACAGTCGTCTTAGTGACGGACTCGAAGACGGTCGAATAGCATCGTGTCTGCTGCTCTCATTGTTCCGGGTTCAGGCAACCGGGGCTTGTACGTTCGCTTGCTTGGCTGCTGTCGTTTCGGCTGACGTACGGTATTTTGGTGTGTACTTTGTGCAACTAGTGTTTGCTGGTCCAACTTGTTTTCGACGGTCGCGAAGCCAGTTTTACAGCCGTACTACGGATAAGTTTGAATACAGAAGGAGTCTTTTAAAAATAGTTCATGTGTTCTCTTACGCCCTGTTTGTACCGACAATACATGATATTGTCCTGTAGGAACATGGTCTGATGCCATTTCGCGCCATCTAAGTGCAAGTCTCCAAAATATGCGAGTGGGCCGCAGGAATTCAAGGCTTCGGCGGCGCAGGGACTTTAGCATGTATGTATGTACTGACGTTCAAAGCACTTATAAAACGGCTGTTAAAAAAGCAATGACTCTTCCCAGTGTGGAGCCGATAAGGTTGGGAGGTGAGGCGCATTACAAAAGGCATTCGTAGCTAAACCATATACATGGAGGCACACAAAATACATGTCGGTTGCACACACGCACACACATATTTGCAGCCAAGTTCCAGCGAAATTATCACAGTTCACATTTAAAAGACGAGCAACAAAGTATGAGCCTCCGTGTCTATGACCCTTGGCATGATTGACTCGCCTAACGCCTCTTTTATTTCATAGTGCTTCCATATTGGCGGCATACGTATTAACCGCACTCGAGAGCGTATAGCCTTTCCTTGTTCACTTCCGAAGGCCTCAGATGGCCTAGCCACACAGGCATGGCCGAAGTACGCAGCGAACGGGCCGGTCCGAATCACCGCATGCGTCATCCGCTTCCTGGAGTGGATGACTTGGACCTGGTCGGCAGCGGTCTTGATTTGCCACCTTACTCACTTTCGAGCGACTCGGTTGATTTAAGGAGGAAACGTCACTTTCGGCTGCCGTTTGGAAACACTGCGAAACGTAAGAATGGTCAACGGACAGAAAAAGCGTGATCGAGAAGGGATAGTGTGTGGCGGTGTCTGAATAGGTAAGTCGAGAGGGATGACATGTGAAAACGGAAGCCGCGGACGTTCCATGGACAAGCCGAGATGCGGCTAGGTTCAAAATAGATTTGGTTTCGTAATCTGTTCAATGCATTTGCGAGGAGCATTATTGGCAAAGATAAGACATTAGTGATAGCCTTATTCCTCGGAGGAAACCAGGAGAATGGATATAATTCGGTTCATATTTCGGCAACGCGCCACCATGGAAACAATAGCAGAGGTGAAGTCAGAACAGAAGTGAATTGAAGGTGAATAGAATTCATTTCTGCTATTGATTCGATAAAGGCGTGTTGCCGAAATATCAACGCATCTATATCCCCATTCTCCTGGTTTCTCTCCGAGGTAAAAGGCTATTACTACTGTCTTATCTAGATTTGCTTTCAAAGCAAACCTTCGTCAAACCACGGGTAACAGCGTATTGAGCAGAACAGCATTATATGTGTATGTGAACGACGGCATCGGCTGGGGTCACGGAGCAAGGGCTATCGACTCTGTCAATAGCATACATTATGACCGAATGATAAGTACAGCCATTCCATTTTTTTCCGGTTTTTCCTCCAAAATGCAGACACGACGCGACAAAACTGGACGTTAAATACTGTCACGATATTTTCTAATCACTTTCATTCGGTGGCGGTCTCTGGACTTCATTTTGCTAGCAATTGCCATTTAAGGATGAGCGTTTGGCTGACATTCGTGAAACGCCTATGTTCAGCATCCGACTGAAAGTATCACCCATATAATGGGTAAAGTGACCTGTTCCTGTCTGGCTCCTAGCATTATGCACGAGCGTAAGCAAAATGTTTATGGACGTTGCAGCAGAATTGCATTCGTCACATGAGTGCTCCATGACTCATGTCATTATTTTGCGAAACTCGTGGCAGTCGCACACGTCATGTGGGGCAGGATTTGTAACTGTCACCTTACTTTGTGCATGAAAACGTGTTCGATGTAGAACTTCCATTTACCATCTCGAGTAAGCGGAGCTGTTACTTTGAGAAGTGTGTGTATTTGGAAAGCAAGAAGTGTGACTGTCTTGCCTGCCTGGGTCATGAGATCAACAGCCTGTCAATTGTGCTACCAGCCCAAAAAAGCTGATGTGTGCAATATTGGAAGCATATAGCCTAAACATGGGAAGTCCAGTCGCTTCCAATCACACACACACACACACACACACACACACACACACACACACACACACACACACACACACACACACACACACACACACACCACACACACACACACACACACACACACACACCACACACACACACACACACACACACACACACACACACACACACACACACACACACACACACACACACACACACACACACACACACACACACACACACACACACACACACACACACACACACACACACACACACACACACACACACACACACACACACACACACACACACACACACACACACACACACACACACACACACACACACACACACACACACACACACACACACACACACACACACACACACACTTTTTCACTTGATATGAAATGCCTGCATACCCCAAAGAAAATACGTTGAATGATTTAAAGTGCTGCCCACTCATTTTAAACACAGGTACACGTTTAATGTGCATCAGTTTATTGGGAATGTGCTCCAAAGGGCGCATAGCGGCCACTTCCGTGGTCACGCACGTGACACTCGGTCCGCCTGGTTAGGAACGGTCACTTCTGTTGCCACGCACATGACACTCCGTTCACCCAGTTAGTGTCGGTCACTTCTTTAATCGCGCACGCAACTCTCAGGTTACCCAGTTAGTAACTATCACTTTTGTAGTCACGCACGGGGCACTTCGTCCACCCAGTTAATAATGGTCATTTCTGTAGTCACCCACGTAGTCTACGTGTGCTGTGTTGCAATGCCTTCTCGTGCAATCATTGTATGGCTTGCTTTGAAGGGCCGATTCATCAATTGCAACAAGAAAGACGTTACATTTTTTGGTAAGCCTCTTTACTGTGCAAAATAAATGGATGTGTTCTTAATTACGCGCAAAACGGGATGTTACCACATGCGTTTCTGCGGTGAAACAGCCAATATATTTATGATTTCAGGATGGCTGGATCTGCACAAATCATCAAATAAAATTAAGTGCAAAGTTTCAAGAGGCTAGAAGTGACGGTGAGGGCATTCTTGCAAAAACAACCAGGCGAGCACAACTAGACCACTTCACCCTATATTGCAAAACGTGAATAGCTGTTAACATTTTCCACACATTGGTAAAACCTTTGCTAACTTGGTACGAGACATCAGACTATTTCGAAACATGTAGCGTCATTGATGATCGGCCGAACGAAACATGTAGCGTCACTGACGATCGGCCGAACGAAACATGTGGCGTCATTGATGATCGGCCACACGAAACATGTTGCGTCATTGATGATCGGCGGAACGAAACAGGTAGCGTCATTGATGATCGGCCGAACGAAACATGTAGCGTCGTTGACGATCGGCGGAACGAAGCATATAACGTCATTGATGATCGGCGGAACGCCGTCGGGAAAAATGACGATGTTTCCATATGTTCACGTACGGACGCGTCTACCTGAGAGTTGATAGCGACCCCGACTGACACCGTTACCGGGGGTCGGCCCGGTTGGCGGTCGCCTACTCGGCACTCTGGTGGGTGACAGATCTGGCTGGATTTCCCCAGCGCATCCACAATGACTTGGCCAGACTGGCTCTTGGCCAGAGCTGCTGGCCGACAATATCTGGTTTACTGCGCTCCACCTGGCTCTACCGACCGACTCGGCATGATGCAAAATGTTGAATGGATTGGGATTTCCCAAGAATCGTTTTTTCAGCGAAATTTCGAGATCTGCCCTAGTAATCGATGATCTGCACTAGTAATCTGTGATCTGGGAGTTTCCATTTGCCACGAGATTTGTCGCTTTGCAATAGGTCTCTGAATCTTTTGCCTTCGTATGATCTCAATGAGAGGTAATGCACAATATCGATATTTACAATCCACAATGTTTTATTTCATAGCGTTACGACCGTGCACTAAGTTCAAAAGCGGCCATATTTCAGCGGTTTGCAATTTGTTGGGAGTGAAAATCTGACTCATTGGCAACATATTTCTTGTTTGTTCTAAGAAATGTGGAATCACCCAAACGGTATTGCCAGCCGATCACCCGGCCATCGATTTCTCAGTTCTGAGCTCCCGGACTGCCGGCGTTAAGCATCATCATCCATCCAGCTACAGCTGCGGCCTGAATTGCCAGCCTGGTTCATGACTTCCCAAGCGCCGGCACGACAGAAGCCGGCGGCGTCCGGCGCCGGACAACACGGCCGCGCACTCCCACCGGCCTCGGCAGACAGTCCGGACAACACGGCCGCGCACTCCCACCGGCCCCCGGCAGACAGTCCGGACAACACGGCCGCGCACTCCCACCGGCCCCGGCAGACAGTCGACGCCGTTCTCGGCTCGACGGCCGGGGCCGGCGGTCCGTGACCGCAGCGGTCGGCTCCGGCCGCAGGAGGTGCGGCACGGTTCGGCGCCGGCGTCCGGACCGCAGAGCGATCACCGGCCGGGTCACGGGAGAGGTCAGCATGCGACAGCTGGGCCCGACATGGCCCGACATATGGCGCGCAGCCCCGAACAGAAGGCGACAGACGGGCCAGGGGCCGGGGTCGTCTTCCGACCGCGCCCAGCACGGCATGTGCGGTTTTGTTCGACATGAGCCACGTATGGTTAGCAGATTTTGTATGAGATGGTGATGGCCAAAAAGTGTACATATAAGGCTGTGTTGGAGCTGCGTGACGTTGTCATCATTTGACATCATTGTTTAGGGACAGCAGTACCTCTCTGTGTGTGTGTGTGTGTTGTGTGTGTGTGTGTGTGTGTGTGTGTGTGTGTGTGCGTGCGTGCGTGCGTGCGTGCGTGCGTGCGTGCGTGTGTGTGTGTGTGTGTGTGTGTGTGTGTGTGCGTGCGTGCGTGCGTGCGTGCGTGCGTGCGTGCGTGTGTGTGTGTGTGTGTGTGTGTGTGTGTGTGTGTGTGTGTGTGTGTGTGTGTGTGTGTGTGTGTGTGTGTGTGTGTGTGTGTGCAGCGACTGATCACCGTCGTTTGAAAACTTCTCGAGCTTTGGCAAACAATGGTGCTTGCGCTGCGATGGCTGCCCTGCGATGTTTCTATCACACTTCTATCCAGTGTTTTAAAATATAATTTTAGTCGGAAAAACGCAAAATGTTTAAATAAAATGCAACTGTCACTCACATGTTCTCCTTCTTAGTAAACAACTGAAAGGAGTATTTCGGAAACAAAGGTAACATATATTGCTTCCTTTTTGTTATTATATTGCGCAGATAACACAAGCAATTCATCAATCCTGCGTTATGTAAGTTGGTGTGGTTGGACGATGGTTCTCCGAATATCAAAGACTTCTGCGATGTTTCTCCGAACTTCCAAGACTGCTGCGCCCATCTGCTTATTAGCGTACCCTGCAAAGTTAAGGTTCTAGCCAATGAAGCCCTGGGCCATTGCTCCAGGTACTTGATGAAGGAGTCCCTTTCCATGACTCATAACACGCTGAGTCTCCATATGGGTGCATTTATTTTGAGAGCTCTTCAAGCACGGTTCAAAGTTTTCAACGAAGAATGAAAACTAGGCAGACAGGCCAACAGGGACAATGGAAGCGACGCATGTGGAAATATATATGACATGCCAAAAGCGCGACAATATTTTGCAAGCTTGAAGGTGCCATTATTTGGATCCCGTAACATTTGCTTCTACTAAATGCACATAACCAAACATTCACTGATTCCTGCCGACCGTCACTCTTCAAAACAGAAGCATGGCGTATCGTTCGCTATCGTTTGTGGAGCGCAGGCAAGCGGTTTTTTTACTAAATAAAGTTTGATGCTTCTCTTTTCTGTCGTATCTTGTTTCTGCAATGAAAGTCCAGTTGGCCGGGGACTGAAGGATTTTTCCATCTCGTATGAAGTATTGCATAGCCTGTGGTGATTTCTCCCCTCCGCCTACGCACCCCAGTTAACATGCTATACTAGTCCTTGCTTTCTACCCGCATTTCAATTATACCGTGGAACATTTGCTACATTTCATTTGTGGGTTGGTCACGACATGCAGCACAGGTATCCTTGTCACAACATGCGATACTGGTGTCCCTGGTCATGACACGCGGCACTGGTGTCCTGGCCCCGACACGTGATGCTGGAGTCTTGGTCACGACTCGTGGCATTGGGGGTCCTGGTCACGACATATAGCACTGGTGTCTTGGTCACGACACGTGGCACTGGTGTCCTGGCCCCGACACGTGATGCTGGAGTCTTGGTCACGACTCGTGGCATTGGGGGTCCTGGTCACGACATATAGCACTGGTGTCTTGGTCACGACACGTGGCACTGGTGTCCTGGTCACGATACATGGCACTGGTGTCCTGGTCATGACACGTGACACCGGACAGCGCATCCCTCGAGATCATCCTTCCCTGACCACGAACGACGGACCCCTATCAAAACTCGGGATGTACTCTAAGTGGGCTCGCTTCTGTTACCTTGTATATATATATATATATATATATATATATATATATATATATATATGTAGACCTTGTATATATATACATATATATATATATAGACCTTGTATATATATACATATATATATATATATATATATATGTATACTGATACATATTTGACCATCAAATCGTCTGCCATGCAGGTTTGTTTAAGATCTTGGAGAAGTTGCATTTAATGAGTATATCTACGCTTGCAGGGATTCCTTGTTATTGTTTTCTGTGCATTCACTGAGGCCAGAAGTAACTCGCGTTGACTTGCATCTTTCCAGTGGCATCATTATTCTTATCATGACACATTTCATTTTGATACAAACTCGCAACATACAAACGACAAGGTACGGTTACATGGAAATACTTAGCGATAATTAAGTAAGCCAATGTCGTGAAATTGTACAAAACCTAAATAAGGTAGTATAACTTTTCGGGTGCGTGAGACTCAACGATGCAACACTTACTGAAAACAGGATAAGTTAAGATAGATCATATTTGCCAGTGGCAACAATCGTCTCTAAATGAGATGAAGGGCGGCTGAGGGGTAGGGGTTGTCGCGTTGTGAAGACTATGCTTTGATCGTGAGGGCCCCCAGAACATAAGACTTTCCTCTGCTTGACGATAATGATGTCTCTTGTGAGGTCACCTCAAGTAGTCACCACTTCACACCGTGTTCTTCTCTTATGTGATATTTTGTGGTACCGTCAGTCAAGGGTGTGGTCAACTGTCGTGAGAATGTGGTGGTAGTGACAACAGCGTGGTTTGAAAGCTTCAGCAGTCCACAATCTCCTATGTCACAACACAATTTGCGAGGCTCATGAGTGCGTTTCAAGGCGTCAGATTTGGTTGTGACGATATTTTCATGGTGTTCTCAACTACATCTCCGGTTTTGCAATGCATAAGCGTTGTTTCGCTTTCCTGGCTACTGGTTCGACATCACGAGACCTTGTTTTCTTAAGACACGCCCGTCTGTCTTGCAGCTGACATTTGATTCTGAGTCTTACGCTGATTCTAACTCTGATTCTCAGATAACTTCTGGATTCTCTTTGGTTGATATTAGACGCCGCAGTTTTCGTCTGATATCGTGACGTTAACCTGCTGGTCTCATGGGCGAAGACTTTATTGGAGTAACGACTATTTGCAAGGTTTCGTTTGAAGCACAGTAGTTCATTGTGCAATGGCGTCCAATTCAAAGCAAAGTCTGAAGGTTTTTCGGAGGTATGAGTCACGACATTGATCTTGTACCGTCCTGCGCACTCGTGACACTGAGGTATCGCTCAGCATCTCCTGGCTTTCGGTGTACTGTTGTAAATCGCTGTTGCTCAGTAACGATCTCTTTGTCTAAAAATGGGATGCAGCTGGCTGGCTTATTCATGTTGTTAGAATTGGAGGACGCATCTAATACCTTTGAACACGGATCCGGTGGATTTCAACATAAATTGTTGCGGCTGTTGCGTTATAGATCCGTGCTAGTGGTGATTAACTTTTGCACGAGCCTCTCAAGGGGCTCGGCCCTCTTGAGGCTTCCAGCAGAGGTGCCCAGCATGGACATCGTTGTTTGCGCTGGTGGTGAAAGTTTTGGCCATAAAACTGCAGGGAGCAAACGCATTGTAATATGAAATGGCGCTCAGTATATCCTTTAAGTTTTCACGGTATTTCGATGACACGCCCCTGTTCGTCAGGGATAGTGCCTCAGAAAAAAGGTCATCATAGTTGTGAAATATTTTTGATCACTTTCCGCTTGAAGCTTGATATGGATAAATATGGCTCCATGCCGTTCGGGAAAAAGTGTTTTGTAAGGACACCATGCGTGTTTTCTTTTCTGTTCAGAAGACAAGATTCATGGTGTCTGGCTTTACGCAACAAAGGATTGCAGCTCAATGAACTTGGAGGCCGGCGAAGCAAAGATTAAACGCACATTGGATCAATGGTCGCAGCGGATCTTGACGTCAACAGGAAGATAACCATTGCTTAATATTTGAATGTGTCACTCGGTATGCTTATGTCAACATTTACGATGTACAGGAAATAATTCACTGGGTTTTATGATTGGGCTATGAAAATGATGTGAAGAAGTCATTCTGCTAAGCCACCTAAGGTAACTCTTAGAATGGGTGCTGAAAAAGGAGGCATTGAAGGCCTCTAACCTACCGCCAATGAATCGATCAAGTAGAATCGCGTGGATACGGCGGATGGCTTGACTTCATGGTGCCACGTTTGTTACGGCTTTAAAGGATGATCTACGGATGCAAATGGGTGATGTTGTTTGGATAAACTATGATGATAAATGCATTAACGACGCGCAGATTGCAGACTTCTTCAGAGACATGTTCGGATGGGTTAAAGATTTTGGCATGATCAAAGAGCCACCAAGTGTAAAAGAAATTCGGCAGCAGTGTTTCTGCTGCAGTGAATTTAATGTGGTGTTCAATTTGTGGGCAATGCAAGACAATACAGGAGAGCATTGAAGGACAGGGGCGGGATGTCAGTTGATGATCTCATGCTACATGATTAAGCGTTCTTGCGTCTCCATCTTTTGGTGTACATACACTTGTTGGTGTGCACTGGTTAGTACCGGATTCTTCCAATACAGTGGAGCAGGATGCTCAGACATCGTTCGTCCCTTTCAGCATGAGAGGATGCTCAGACATCGTTCGTCCCTTTCAGCAGGAGAGGATGCTCAGACATCGTTCGTCACTTTCAGCAGGAGAGCGCGCCCAGGCGCATGTGATTGGTTAGCAGAATAAAAAGAGCAAGAAGCTCCACTCGGTCTCGTAAAATGTAGCTATTTTTGTTCTACACAGATTTCCAATGAGATGCCAACGGCAACGGGAGGTCTGAAGCGATGGGAGGCCTGACGTCTCAATTTCGGTGACAAGTGCCGCAACATAGTCTTAGTGCCGTTTGAAATCACTGTATCAGCTGCACTCTAAAGCTTGCAGTGCATTGTCATACACACGCGCATTCCAACCAGCAGATTTGGTTGCATTCGAACGTGGTCCAGAACCTATGTCGCGATAGCTGCGGCGAAGTGGAGACGTTGAAGTAATGCTTGTTTCCTTGTCTGCGAGCTCAGCTTTCTGGAATAAGCTCTCTGATGAAATGAATTCCAAACTAGAAGAAGGGACAGTCACACAATTCACATTTTTCACATTTGATTCACATGCTGTGAAGTCGTTTTTGGTTGCTTGTGTGTGTGTGTGCGTGTGTGTGCGTGTATGTGTGTATGTGTGTGCGTGTCTGTGGGTGGGTGTACGTGTATGTGTGCGTGTGTGTGTGTGTGTGTGTGTGTGTGTGTGTGTGTGTGTGTGTGTGTGTGTGTGTGTGTGTGTATGTGTGTGCGTTGTGTGTATGTGTGTGGTGTGTGTGTGTGTGTGTGTGTGTGTGTGTGTGTGTGTGTTGTGTGTGTGTGTGTGTGTGTGTGTGTGTGTGTGTGTGTGCGTTTGTGTCTGTGTGTGTGTGTGGTGTATGCACATATAGACATACCAATCGAATTTAAAATGGTGGTCGTTGACTGACGTCACCTCACGTTAACAACAGCTGACAGAAATGTGGAACATCCTCCGGAACAGCATACAGTGATCACCTATTTCATTTTCGAATTGCTACAAATTGCCTGTTTGATGCAATGCTACCGTTGTGGTTTGTCGCGCCAGTCGACGCTTGGGGACTCCCAAATCAGAGTGCCCTTTCAGTCGTGAAGATTCAGCAGCGTCCCACGCGTGACACAGTTTGCCGCGTCAAGCCTGGAGAGCAGCATTGGTAGTTGCGCTGGTCCGCCTTAGCGACCGGATCAAAGTGTGCGCTACCAAAGGCTGTTCATTCCTTTTTGAGTATATTCTGATGCATATATTCGATAGCAGTAACAATCGCTACAAACGTGATCACTACACAACAAATAACAGCTCAGATAAAAACATCCTCCAACCGTGTCGGAAGAGGAGGAAGACGCTTCGCCCTCATTCGCAACGAATGAAGCCATGGCGGTCGATGATGACTATCACTGTCCGCAACGGAATATTAACAAAACCAAACATACTCAACAACTTCCGCCAGATACGAGGGAGGGTAAACAGCTCCTTAGCGGCGACAAGCGCCACGCGTGCGCGAGTCTTGTGCAACAACCCAGTCTCGTAGACTACGTACAAAAGTGCCCATTTTACATCTCAGGTAAGCATGCTAGCTCTCACTCTTCCTCTCTCCTCTTGCGTCATGCAACACGGAACTCGGCCCAATCTTCCCCTGCTTCGCGCGCGGCTCCGTTGCCCAACACACTTTCGACCACGGTCACCGCCCTCCCACCGTGTCCGCCTCTCGACTGACCGTCACGTTCGTTGGCCCGCTGTGCGTCAGCCGTGACGCTCCGCTTTTGGCCGCCGATTGCGCCGGTCGGCCCGGTGTGCGCTGATTCGCGCCCTACTTGCCCGGTTTCATCGAGCTGAGCATGGAGGGCACCAGCTCAACCACGGAGCGCCACACGGTCACCATCTGGTCGCCGGCCATCGGGCAGGCCTTAAACAGGGTGTCGCAGGTCGCCTGGTTCAGCGACTTGGCCCCCATGAACGCCGCGTATTTGTAGATGCCGGCCGGCTTCTCCAGCTCCTCGTTGCGCACCGTGAAAGGACGCTTCCTGCGAGCACAACACGGCGTCAGCGCCATAGCCCCGAGACGGGACGCGTTATTACAGAGATCTTACTGCTGTGAATGTCTCTGGTCTCTCCGATGTACGGCACAAAGCTGCAGCAGCACATAGCGTGCCGTTTTCTCGAAGCATGTGCTTATGATCGCTGTCCGTAATAAAATTATTTTCATAAATTTGAACGCCAACTAAGCGAGTGTGGAGGCCATTAGCAGGGGCGGAGTGAGGACCACAACGTGACTACAACATGGTATCTCAATATGCATCTATGGGAGACTGCATTTTTGTGCAAGAGCCTAACCGGAGGAGGTGACGCCTAATTGGCCAGCTTTTTACGCAAGATCACGGTGGACAGGAAGTACCTTGTATCCGCGCGGCCGAGTCAACGCTTTAAGCCGTACTCATGGTACCCACACAAACAATTATTGATATATGCAGCTCTTCCTGCCCTCATTACCCGGTCAGATGCCAGGACACGGAACGAGGCGGCGGTATGCTAAAGGCGTGTAGCCTGGCCTGTTTACATGCTTAGACGGTTTGCCACATAACGCGTCCCCGATTTCACCCATGAAGTTGCGATATGGTGAAGCCTGTCGACAACATGATGATTTTGCCTATTGGCAAACTTTCACAGTCATGAAACCAATAGAATGCCGCTCAGTTCGGAGGTAGCAGTCTACTACCGGGAAATACAGTACTAACTGTTGTGATCAACGCCTTCGCTATGTCCTCAGTACCGTTAGCAAGCTATCACCAGACATACATCTCAAGACCATCTACAATTATCGGAACCTTCGCCGAACCGCATGCCTGGCCGCCTGGTAAGTCGTATAAATCCCGGCCGTTGTGGGCCAACGACCCCGGACAAGGCCCGGCGTTCCCAACGCTCCGTCTGGCGTGCGTCCCGTACGCCGCGTGCCGCCGGCCTACCCGAACATCCTGAGCAGCAGCATGTCTTCAGGCCGGGCCAGGTGCTTGGGCAGAGCGGCCAGCGTACAGGTCAGCTTCAGCGCGCAGCCCGTGTCCTTGTCGACCGTCCACAACATGTCGTACATGTCGTCCGGGTCGCGGCCAATGAACTGGTCCATGTTCTGGAACATGGTGAGTACCTGCGGCCGGGTAGGACGCCGTTAATTGCGTGCAGAGGACGGGAGGGTCGGCCGACACACTGGCTGCGGTGCGGCCGGGTCGATACATGCGCTGAGTTGTTAGTTGGTGGAGTCTGTGCCGCGGTGGAGTCTGACGTACAACAGGTCAGCAGCGGCCACGATAACACAGCTAGGTCAGGCGGACATTGGCAGCCTTCGGTCCGTTCGGATGTGGGGCATGGCTTATTTTATTGCGAGACGACCTGCAGGTGCAGTTGCGTGAAAGCTGGCTGGCGTGCCTGTACGTGATGCAGCAGCGATCTCGAGATGTGACGATATTTGCCAACATGTGACGACGACTCGTTGTGTCGTGACGTCACGTCGGTCGGATGTTTCTCAGCTGGCACGATCGATCAGACTAGGCAGACGTTGCAAAGTAACCGGACTAAAAAGTATAAATGACTCGTTTCCGATCATCTTGCGGACAATATGTTGCAAGTATGTTGTTGCAAGCAGCATGCATGTGTTGGTGCAGGTGCTACGGCATTAAGAAGAGCGATGTCCTATAAAAAAAAACACCAAAAGTGGCCATATAAATTGAAAGAGAGGGGTTCCTTCCCGTAATTGCGCTTCTGACCCATTGCAGGCGAGTTGACTGACCGTCAAGACCGGACGCACGAGACAGGCAAATGCAAATGAATTTCCCGCCGGCCACTTAAGCCAGTAAGCCTTTCGCTGGGTGCGCCCTGAGTTTGCAGAGCCATTCACAGCTTGCTGCCGGTTGCCGGCCGGTTTACTCAGTAACCCCTGAGATCTTCACATCACACTAAATGTTCATGTCGGAGCCAACATTACCATCGAATGAAATAACGTTAGCTTTATTTAGCCCGAATTCGCTGTGTTCAGCGAGTGCCTGTACGGGGTATGACATGACCTAGAGCATGTCCTGACCTCGAGCATGGCCTGACCTCGAGCATGACTTTACCTCGAGAATGACCTGACTTCGAGCATGACCTGACCTCGAACACGATCTGACATCAGAGAATTCCCTGACCTGGAGCATGCCCTGACCTTGAGAATGACCTGATCTCGAGAATGACCTGACCTCGAGCAGCTGGCGGCCCTGCTCCGCCTGACCCTGACGCGATTGCGCCGACAGGTCCCTCTTGTCGCGACTCGGCGCGTTCAGCAGCTTGGATGTGACGAGCATGAGGGCGGGGATGGCGGACAGCATGGAGCCGCCCTCCAGGGCCGACACCTGCTGCTCGGGCAGCGGCGACATCCTCCGCGACGCTGGGGCGACCTTGCTGACCTCGAGCGCTCCACCTGTAACGGCCGGCGTATGGGGTCACAGCGCGCTCTCCGGCCGGCGCCGGATCAGTTCTGGCGCAGCCGAGCCACGGACCGTCGGCAGACGGGCCCCGCCGGCGGCCAGTTTTTCGCCCCGAGCTAGGGACGAAGCGCGCCTGATACCGTTAGACCAGAACCGGGTCGGGACAAAGGTTATCTCGGCCGATATCGCCATTACCTACCGTTAGGTCCTGGGAACAGACGTCAGGCTGGACACGGGGCGGGCAGCGGAGGCCTTCTCCCAGCCGATGTATTGGTGTTTTGACGCACCTTTGTTTACGTGCTGCATCTGTGCGTGTGCGCATGTACGTGCGTGCGTGCGTGTGTGTGTGTGTGTGTGTGTGTGTGGTGTGTGTGTGTGTGTGTGTGTGTGTGTGTGTGTGTGTGTGTGTGTGTGTGTGTGTGTGTGTGGGTGTGTGTGTGTGTGTGTGTGTGTGTGTGTTTGTGTATAAGTGGTGCTTAAAGAGTGATTGGCATGCACGTGTTTGTCGAAATTATGAAAACAGATATTTTGGTATAATTCACACCGCTGTATAATTTAAAAGGCAGTAGGAAACGTAAAAGTTGAGCAAATATGTGAAACCAATCGAGCCATTAACCAGGTAAGATTGCGGTCCTGCATATCTCACTTGCGGTGCGGTCGCGGACTGCGGTCAGCACTGTCTTCAGAACGCCTATCTTATTGTACTGTTTGACACCTGAAGACGCTTTCAAGGCGGGATTTAACACGGAAGATGAGCCCCGCAACTACCTACATTTCTGGATGGGTGGGACGAGCACGGGTGGAGGGTGTTGAGAAAAGCTGGTGCTGCAAAGGCCCTGGACCAAGCAGCATCCAGTGAAACAAATTACAACATTGGCTGTGTTTGAGGAAGGTTGGTGTGACGGCCACCACTTAAGCCGTGCCGTGTTTCTCACCCACTAAAGAACTTGTTTGGCCTACCGCTGGATAAAAAAGCTAGCTAAGTATTATTTTTTTTAAATCGCCGCCAAACAAATCATCCACAGGTGTGACCACGTTCAGATCACTCATTTTGCACCTGAAAGACACCACTTGTTTGAATCAAACTGTCTTGCAGTACGTATATTGTAGTCGCGGCATACTGCGGGTCAGCTGAAGCACAATTACCTTCCTTCAAGCAATGTTACAAACTCGTTTTGAAGATCTCACGCACTCCTGCCAGCCGCTACAATCTGTTTACACGTGTCCAGTCGATCACAGGCTGCCACCATGGGCAGCGGTCGGCAGTGGGCCGGCTCCCGGCCGGACAGCGGTGCTCACCTGTGCCTCCGACCGCTGCTGCTGGTGCCGCTGAGGAGCCGGTGCTGCGCGCTGCTGTCGGCTGGCCTCCTCGGGAGCGAGTGGTCCGGCCGGCCCGCGCGGCGCACCACCTCGATCGGGGCCACTGGCGCGGGCGCGTCTCCTGACGAGAGCGAAAGGCGACGGCCACGGCGCACCAGCACCTGTGCACTGTGCAGCGCCGCCGAAGGCGTGCTGGTCGGGCGGTTCAGCGCGCTAGCTTTCGCTGGCGTGGGGGGTGTTTGTATGTGTGTGACGGGCCCGACATGCAGGCCCAGCGCAGCTTCACAGAAGCCTTTCGACGGTTCCGTGTCGCTCATTCAAGATGTTGCGAAATCGCCACTAGATGGCATCAATTGGGCGTGGTGTTGCAGAGGTGGCGTGTTTGCAGGTGTGGCCAAGCTACGGCAAGCTGAAATTTGTGAGTTTGGCATCATATGTTTTGAAGCTGAGATAAGGGTTGCGCAGTACTAATCAAGTGGTACTTAAAAAAAACACCTGCCGAGCCTGCAACTAGGCAGCATTACCCATAAAGCAGAAACGAGAAAGTTAGAAAAACCAGTGGACCGTTTCTCCCTCAGGTCATTCGATATATGCACAAGCGCGAGTAGTAAATAACTGGCCCAAAAGTCACTCACAGACTCTGGAAGCAACCAGCAAGGCTATGGAATCACCTAAAGAGTCAAAAGCTGTTAAAAGCACTCAGGATAACCATGGGCCTTTGGATGGGTGAAGTCGCTCCCCGCTCAAGCCCATGGATTCGGCAAAAGCAACTTGCTCTAACGCATGGAGGACATCAAGCCAACCAATGTGCATCCAAGATGACCGGGAACGTCAAAATTGCGGTTAAAGGTAGTGAAGGTAATACCAAGCGCGTGCTGTTAGACATATTCATAAGCTCGCCTACCAGAGGAATTTGAAACAGCTTAAACAACCGTGCGGCGTAGGGAGTCGTAGCAAAAATATTCGGCAATAATGAGAGTGACTGTGTCTGCAGGCTCCCCAGGATTAGAAAACCCCAGTATCTTTGATGGGCTCCACGACGCTCTGCGGAATATCACAGCGCCTCTGATAACCCCAAAGGTGGCCAGAGGAAGACTAAGCAAAGAGTTTCTCAAGAAGGCAGGGATCTATGTCCTAGACGGCTAAACAAGCTCTCAGCATGGTCGAATGGCTCACACAATGTTCAAATAATGCGTCCACGTGGTTAAGTGACTCCCGAGAGGGCTGATGGTCTCAGCAATAGGAAGACCTTCAAAATTAATGGAAATCCGCGATGTATAGAGGGCCGTCAAGTGCAATTCAGCCTCTCAATCTCCTGTTGGTCGATTGGGTGGTTTTGCACCAGAATAGAAGACAGTAACGAAGAGTAGAATCTGTAACAAGCGTTTTAGGTAACTGACAGTTTTGGGACGGACATTTCTCCCACCCTTGGAGGCCGTGATGATTTCCAAGCTATCCTGGCATCACGAAGACTAAACCTGTTAAAACCAAGCTGAGGGTGGCATCGGATCGCTTGCGTAAAACCGCATAAAATGAGCGACAATGAGCAGCAGTGCAAGTACTTGTGACCGTCAAAGTCAGGTAAACACATTAAATTAGTGAATTAAGGCATCTTTGCTACTTTCAAATCATATGTATTTTGGCAGGGAGAAACGGTATTAATATTCCATGACACATTGGGTCAAACGCCGATATTAATTTGTCACACACTGAAACGCACGCAAGCCAAAGAAGATTGTTCGAATCACACTTTGGAATAAGCCTCATCCTTATCACCGGAACTAAACATGATGCAGCAACAAAACAACCCAGATGGTGTCTGTCAGAATGCATCAGATAGACTACCGTAAGTCCCGGCAAACTGAATCATGGAAAGTCAAACATTTCGGCGAATGGCCCAGCTTTGCTTCTAGCGATCTAACCTGACTACATTTTGCAGAATAACATCAACATGCAGCATGACAAAATGTGTCAGATCCAATCAGTAAAGTGACGTTTGTCAAAACATTATTCTGTTTAAAGTTTGCTATCGGCTGCCTGAAATCAAGAGGTGGATATGTCCTCCACAAAAGACTCATCATCGGTGAGAGATTTTTTCTGGACAAGCGTCAGGCGTCAAGGTTTCTAGTCCGGCGATGCTTGTTGCGACATGGGTCTGACCGCTGACTAGTCACTCGGTATGCTTTAGTGAACCCGTCGTTCTTCCTGTGTACACGTGCTTTTATTCCGTGCTCGTATTCCTTCTTACTGTGTACTTGTGTCATTGGTGCTTGCCTAAAACTTACGCATACTTTTGTAGATTTTAGTTACCGGAAGTGGCACAATTATCTTCACTCTGTTGACATTTAGAAACGACCGCAGGCTCCGGTGAAAGCAATCACCGTTCAGGCGCTGTTGCAAATCATATAGGAGAGGCGTTGCCAACGTCATTTCGGCTGAGCACGAGCCATTGCGCTCTCCATCCGGTTCGAAAGGCCAAGTCCAGTCCAGCCTTACGATCCAGGGGATCTATCTCCAGGCATTATTTATGTTCAGCGCTTTACCAAAGCCCGTCCCGTGAGCCCTTGCCCGCCTGCGTTTCAGTTCCAGCATCAGTTCCTAGCGTCATTCGTGATTCAGATGCGTCGAGATTCAGATCTCAGAGAAGTTTCGTCATCGACACTGCAGTACAATGCCCAACGCCGATGCCGCAGTCGCCGAGCGGCGCGGGCAAAAACGGTGAAACTCGCGTCCGCGAGGCCAGGCGGCGCTGCAGTGCCGCGAATGGCTACATTGCTCTCAGTGAAAGTGAGGGGCGGCGCCGCTGTGCAGGCACCGCATACGTTCCGAAGCCGAGAGCCGGTGACAAGCGGGGCTAATGAGGTGATGGACGCATGCGGCAGCGACACCGAGGCGGGCATAGGTCCCATTCCGGTCGGGACCCAAGCATATTGTGTTTGTACATGCCGTGTGCAAGAACGGCTCACTGCTGTGGGAGAAAGTGGCTCATTGATCAGCGGCCGTTAGCGTGTCTGTTTGGAGATGGTGACAGATGACCCATCGTCGGCCAGCTATGATAGAGTGAAAGACGCCTGCGCATAACTCCGGAGACTGTAGCCAGCCAGCAGGGGCGCGGATTTGTACAGGTTGTTGAATTTCGTGGTTGAGTGTTATCACCGGAACTAACGCGTCTTTTCCGGAAATTTTGCTTTATTGAAATGCATAGATTTGGAGGGTGCCGTCTAATATTGCCTCAAACGTGCACCACCTTGCACGCTCGTCCTAATGCTGAAAAGCCTGCTTGACTACATGTGTTGGAAATTTGTGTTGCCATTTCCTTAACATTCCAATGCGTACTTTAACTGACATTCATGTAGCATAGGTTGGGTATCACGGGCATGGCTATCCTTCCTGATGTGAAGCGTTTGTCTGAGTCTTTGAGCGACGAAAAGCCTATGGAAATTGAGATAACCGCGGTGCAGGGGAACGTGTTGCAACGAAGGCTATTAAAGAGCGCAGAAGGATGGATGAATAGACAGCTGGCGGTGGACCTGAGATCAATGGTGAAGGAAGAGCCACGCTCTTAAAACTCCTCGATGTCTCTCTTCACCTGAAGGTGCTGATTGGAGCTGCCAGGAGACAGCAGCTGTCCCAGGACCAATCGCAACAGGTACCAACGTCCAAAACGACACGCTGCCACGGTTCGTCGTTAGACAATGAGATCCTGTGTATCCATCATCTATATCCGGCACCGATGTTGAGTGATAGTTCAATCAGTGACAATATCATGCCGTCAGTGTACGATATCTGGGATCATCATCCGGGTTTGCGCCTTTGTCGAATGGGCCGTTTCATGCATTCGTCCGCGAGTTTGAGTGGTTGTTGATATCGGTGTACGACACTCGTGTATGCTTAATAATCTTTTAAAACGCAAACCTGGCCACTTTCCTTTTTCCTCCTCTCACAATTTATTTAAGACACTGCCGAATGGAGCACGTGCTAAGTTGCATCACGCATGCATGCCACCTGAGCACGTCAAAAAGCAAGTTTCTTTCCTGCTCGATCCCTCACAAGCGAAAGTCGCCTTTAAGTCATCAACGAAATGAGACAGGCGGTTGAGCAATATGGATTCGTACATTTTGTACTCGTCTTTACGCACATGAGTGGTTTTCTTGTACACGTGGGTAATCTAAGCACTCGCTCCTTATTAACCTTATTCCACCTTCTTATCAATTAAAAGATGGCGAGCTACTGGATTGGACGTTTGGAACAGATGAATGGATGTAGAGATGGGAGCGCCAGCTGAGAGAATGCGTGAGATGTAAGAGATGCATATAAGAAATTGGAGGATGGCGTCGGCACAAATAATTTTGCGCTTGTGCCGAGATCATACACCTCGCGCGCAGCTTGCAATCAAACATCTCAAAATCGTTTAAGAGTAACATAACTGTAACCACCTCAACGAATGCTGAATAGTTTTTATTTATTTTATTTATTTCTATTTTATTTATTTTTTATTTATTTTGTATTATTTCTTTAATTTCAATTAATTCATTTAATTTATTTACTGAATAAATTGAAAAAACGGTGCCGATGCAGGTAGGCGACCTCCTGACCGGAAGTTGCTACTGCTTTTCAGTTGTGAGCTGATTAGAAACGCGTACATTATTTATTCACAGCTGCTAGCAACAAACAGGTGAGAGCCGGAATGCTGCAAAGGTTGATCACTGTGCTCAGTTCGCTTGAACAGCGTAGGGGCGCGGTCCTGATGCTTATCTTTATTTTCCCGAGCAATTCATAATAGCATGAACATCGCATAATTAAGAAAACTGGTCAAGACCATGATGCTGTTGTCGCTAACACCTTCAAGTTTTCTGTGAAGCTGCAAGCTCAGCAAGCCATTGACACGAATAATGTCACTACTTCCCGTGTGGTGTCGTACACAACCCGCTCGACTCACGCCAACTGGCGGAGTAAGCATAAAAGACCAGTGCGGCCTTCACTGGTTTTGCAGGTAGCGCACTGTGCAGGCGCTGCCGATTCCGCCCGCCACCTTTCTTGCCCGACAGCACGGGATGGCGCCGCCGCAGAAGCCTCTCACTCGAGGTGCTCTGACCGCGCCGAGTCACTCGCCAGCTGTGGATCATCAACAGACCGGAGCCGGTCGGCACCAGTCGGCGGCAGCGCATGTAGGCCGACACTACGATTATCGATATAACCACAGGAGCCAGCGATGTTTGACGGACTAACGTCAGCCTCGCTCGGCGCTGGCTGCCGGCTGAGGACTTAATCGGCCCCTGCGCGGCATTCCTGTCTGATCGGCCGGGAGCCGGGGCCGTGAAATAGGTCACGAATCCCGGCCGCCGCTGCCCTTCACCGTCGGCACCAGGCCTGCCCCCAATCACCGGCCGCCGTCCCGGCCGTTGACACCGTGGCACCGGGCGGGTCAGGTCACGGAGATGTCCCGCTCGGGCGGGCGCGGCCCATCTGCTTCACGACGCCATGGACGCCGGAGGAGTCGCCCAACCCTGCCAGCTTCGGAGAACGATACCAAATGTGGGTTCGCAATTCAACAAGCGGTTAAAGTACCGTTGTACGTACTCGTCAGGTTCTGCAGTTTTGCAAAGTGCTGGCAGAGCGCGATACGTTAGTCGTTCATTTCCGCGCACGGTATACTGTAGCAAAAATGATATAAATAGGTTTATAATAGGACTTGCTTACAAGTTACCAAATTCACTGTAGTTCGTGATGCGATATGTGTCGTCTACTTAAGTTGCTTTGAGCCACGACCACTTGGGGAGTTGAAAGTAAGCCCTTCTCAGTTTCGGAAACCCTTTCGGAACCGTACCATGTCGGTTTACCAAATTGGCTCAAGGAGGTCGAGGAAGCAATTATGTCATTACTGCATCGAATAACAACCATTGTTATTTATTGTTTAGCCCTTTGAGTTTCTAATTCGATAACAGTCAGGAGCGTTGTCGCATTTTTGGGGTTATTAATAGATATTGAGTTCTCGGGGATTGAATATTAGTGTAGATTTGAAGCGGGACCAAACAATTTTATTGACTCGGCCAGCCAAAATTGGGTGGGGGTGTTTGTTCTTTCTTTAGAATCGATTTGCGTAAAAATTGCACAAAAGAGAAGAGTGTTCAGCATGCACTTTAGCTGGCAGCTTTAGAATCGCCAACACCGACGACGGGCGTTGCTGTCTCCATTGGACATGGCGTGGGCTGCCCCAGCTAACAGCAGACGGCGACTGACGGCTGGGTGGGGGGGTGGGGGGGAGAAACGTCCTCAGGAAGAGCGTTTCCATGCATCGAGCAAACCTTGGCCTTGCGTTCGTGCTAGTTTCTTCTGCTTCCCGTGCTGTCGGCTTGAGAGTACCATTCACAATCATGAGCCTACAGTAAGGGAGTGATGTGGCAACGCGAAGCAAGCTATGTGTTCGATCGACGGTTGATTCGTGACAATCTGTTCTTTGGACAAACAGATAGATAGATAGATAGAGAGAGAGAGAGAGAGAGAGAGAGAGAGAGAGAGAGAGAGAGAGAGGAGAGAGAGAGAGAGAGAGAGAGAGAGAGAGACGAGAGAGAGAGAGAGAAATGATAGATATATATAATATATTCTATTAATATTATATATATATATATATATATATCTTATATATATTTCTATATATTTGTGTGTTGTGTGTTGTGTGTGTGTGTGTGTGTTGTGTGTGTTTGTTTTGTTGTGTGTGTGTGTGTGTGTGGTGTGTGTGTGTGTGTGTGTGTGTGTGTTGTGTTGTTGTTGTGTTTTACAAATTTAACATTTGACAATTAGAAAAAAAAATTCATTAGTCTTGATAATCTTCAACGTTTCACACCCTTTGCATATGAACGGCCCGTTTGCCGCACAAGTTCTCACGTACAAGACAAAAATACACCGTAACTACAATTTCACTCATTGCTTTCAGTCATTCAGCTGTTAGACAATATCACGAAAAAATCATATTCGGATTCACTTCGTTAGTCGTGACACGCTCAAGCATCGATTCAGCCCTAGCGTTATGAGGCAGGAGCCCTCCACCGGAGCGGCCAGCGTCACCGCGCGACTATGTCACTCGCAGCGTGGGCCGGGCGAGCCCTCCACCGGAGAGCGGCCAGCGTCACCCGCGCGACTATGCCACTCGCCAGCGTGGCCGGGCGAGCCCTCCACCGGAGCGGCCAGCGTCCACCCGCGCGACTATGTCACTCGCAGCGTGGCGGGCGAGCCCTCCACCGGAGCGGCCAGCGTCACCGCGCGACTATTGCCACTCGCAGCGTGGCCGGGCGAGCCCTCCACCGGAGCGGCCAGCGTCACCGCGCGACTATGCCACTCGCAGCGTGGCCGGGCGAGCCCTCCACCGGAGCGGCCAGCGTCACCGTGCGACTATGTCACTCGCAGCGTGGCCGGGCGAGCCCTCCACCGGAGCGGCCAGCGTCACCGCGCGACCTATGCCACTCGCAGCGTGGCCGGTGCGAGCCTCCACCGGAGCGGCCAGCGTCACCGCGCGACTATGTCACTCGCAGCATGGCCGGGCGAGCCACCCACCGGAGCGGCCAGCGTCACCGCGCGACTATGTCACTCGCAGCGTGGCCGGGCCATGACGGCGACATGCAGGCTGGCGTCGGCGCGTCTGGGTGTCGTCGTGGCGTGACCAGGTTGATTACAGACAGGAATTGGTACTCAGGGCGCAGCTGCGTCGGAGCTCACCACGCGCGTAGTAAGTCCATAAAACGTGGGAACGATTTAGGCTGTCTGAATAGGTAACCCACTAGTAGTAGGCAACATAATTCTAAGCAGATGTAACATACCTATATGCATGCACCTCTTCTGTGAGAGACACGCTAACAAGTGCTCATGAACAGGGGCAGATACATCATCAGGGTTAGACACATCATCAGGAGCAGATACATCATCAGGGAAAGATGCCATCATCAGGGGCAGACACATCATCAGGGTCAGACACACCATCACGAGCAGATACATAATCAGGGACAGATACATCATCAGGGGCAGGTATATCGTCGAATTTTGGGAGGGACTTAAGTCTTGACCCAGCAGCAAGCTCGGTGACCGAGTCATTGATGAACCATCTCTGGCCTGTTCACAGTCCAGACCTATTGCTGCTGGGACTTCTGCTTGAGGTCTGGGGTCCGGGCAGAAGGCCGGCCAGCCTGCCGACTACGACGGAACGGCTGAGGAGGGCCGTGGAGGAGCGCACCACGCCCCCGGGCCGGAAGCAGACGTTATTGGTGCCGTCCGGAGCCTCCACGCCGCGCCGAGACGTCCGAACAGTGCAACGGGCGCCGCCTGTGGACGCTGTGTGCCCCCGCAGGGCGAGTAACCCAAAAGTAAACCCTGTTCCGGCATTGGTTTGAGCTTTGTCTGAAAAGGTGCTCACAGCAAGCACAGCACAGTGCTTCCCAAACGTTTTCAAAATGATCAGTTCCCAGCGAATAGTCCCTGAAGGCGTCGCCTGCGTTTCGCCAGCTAGAGGTGGGGGGGGGGGGGGGGGGCTGTCTGATGCGTACACACGCCGGTCACATGGGCGGCGAGTGACGCGACGTGGCTGATGCCGATCTAACCACGCCACCGGCGCCGCCATTATTCCGAGGCCGCTGAACTGGGAGGAGGGTCGGCGGACGCTGCCACGGCTGGCCGATGTGCGCGACGGGGAAAGTCTCGCTATTTCCGTCGTGGCTGGACAAGCAGGACTATCAGCCTCATCTGCCGTAAACAGACAAACACGGTGGACTCGCCGCATGCCCTGGTAAGAACTGGTTTGCGCTTGCTTGATTGTGCTGGACTCAAGGTAGGTGTGCTGCGAGCTTGGGAGGCAAAGGGGGCAAAATGAGCGACATTTGGGATGAGGCTTCAGCTCACCCAGCTGTGGAGACGGCACCACCGCCCACGACGCAGCAGATCGGGTTGGCTGCGTGCTGCGGAAGCCTCTCGCTCGTCATGTGAGCCTCTCCAGTGTGACGCGTCCCCTTCTGAAGCGCGCAGCCCAGCCCCAGCGAAGGCCGCGAAAGAAAACACGCCATCAAATAAAAACGCATAGACGCACCTACCCAAGGGACGGAGGGGTGTGCTAATGGGACATTCTCGTCCCCGTTCCCAATGTGCCGGTTCCAGACCTTGGGCATGGCACGGGTCGACGAGACACCAGCCCGATACCACGCGCAGGCAGAAAAGGACAGCGATATGTGACGTCACGAGCGCAAGTACCGTAAAAGCACTGATCGGAACAGTCACACGAGACAGAGGAAACTCAGCACGGGCGCAGAATACTTGCTCGAACCGCATCGCCCTGGCTCGGGAGCTACCGTCAGGATCTCAATACTTGCCCTATGAGATAGCTTGAGATGGAATCCGCTCAGAGTCGATACACTTTGAACCCAACTTGGCATCTAACCCCAGCATCATGACTGACTACCATGAAACTCATCCTTATTGAGGACAGAATTGCTAGAAAGCATGCACTGAAGCGTGAAAGCATGTATCCCATCTAGCAGATTCTCATTGTTACTCAGCTGTATATTACGTATGAGAACATAACGTGGGTGACGGATGTAGCAGTGCCGGTCGGCAGTGACACCTGCGACCCGCGGTGGCCGCACTGCTGTCCCACAGGCGCGTGGACGCCGTTCCAGTGCCTGTCACCCCACGCCCATGCGGCACCGCGCTGGTTCCAGTAGACGTCCTCACGCATGGAGCCGGCCTCGACAAGCCCAGTCACTCTCACGCCGCCGGAGCGGCGCGGCGAACCGGCGCACCTCAGCACCGGCGCGCCGCTGACGGCGTTTTTGCGCGTGTGAAAACGTGACCTGGTCGCCCATTTGGTGCCGCCAGCTCTCTCCTCCCGCCCGCGAGAATTGCGAAACAAACAGGGCGACGGAGAGCGGCCATTTGTTTGAGCCACGGACGATGGAGAGCGATCCGTTTGTTTGAGACACGAGCGACGGAAAGCGGTCAGTTTGTTTGAGCCGCGAGAGCCGTAGAACGGCCCGTTTTTTGAGCCATGACCGACGCAGAACGGCCCGTTCGTTTGAACCACGAGCGACGGAGAGCGGTCAGTTTGTGTGAGCTACGACAGACGTAGAACGGCCCGTTTGTTTGAGCTATGAGCGACGGAGAGCGGTCAGTTTGTTTGAGCCA
>NW_023596420.1:1406367-1455543 GCF_011947565.3 Pollicipes pollicipes | reverse complement strand
ACCAACCTGCTGCCGAGCCGCTTCAGCGCCGCCCGGCTGGGACGTAAGGCGGCGCCACTGGCCGAGGTCACCACCACCGTGGCCTCGCGGCTTATCGAGCCGGAGTGTACCTTCAGCAAGGTGAGCCGGGGGGCGGACGGGCGGTGGGACTTGCTGCTTTCTGTTACATGGAACATATCCTTTCGTCTCATTGTGGTATTTGTTGGCTGTTTAAGCAATTAGATGTTGTATGGCATTGAGTGCTACTCCGATGACGTGGAGCATTTCACGGCAAGGGAGGATGTTCAGTCGTATGAACATCGTCTCTTTCCATGGAACTGCTTTGCTCAATGCTCCTCACGCCAAAGGCATAAGCTCACCTTGGCGAGCTGGTATATTACTCGCCACCATCTCATTTGCGTGTCTTGAATAACAGCAGACCGTTTCGGAGAATCAATTGCTCTTCTGTCGCCAGGAGTAGGGGGTAATGATATGACTCAGAAATGAGTCACAACCGCGTCGTTGGATTATAAGTCACAATATCCAACATGCCTCGTGCTCTTAAAAAAGCGAATGAACTCTGGCGAAAAAACCCTAAGGGGGTGGGGTGGGGTACGACTGCTGAATAGAATATCACGAGTTTAGGATGCTCTTGCATTTGCTGGCAAGTAATGAGCCTAAGGCGACGTTATGCTGCCTGAGAATAGGACACACATACGCAACTCACCGATACCTGTTATGTGGGGAAGACCAACCGCGATGTCCTCGCTGCGGGGATCATTACACCGCACGACATGTTCTGATAGATTGTGCCCACCTCACACCGGAGCGCATGCGCCATTTTGGATCAGGGTCCGTGCGCCAAACGCTCTATGCTATGTTGGGAAAAGACTCGAGTTTAGTAAATGACGGCTACATTTTTAGTTATCTTGAGGTGCCATATGACCAACGTAGTCGGTGCGCCCCAAATCCCAAATCATCATCATGATCGAAGACATACAATTCCATGTCATATATCGGACGTAACCTTATCTCCTCGCCTTTTTCCCGCATCTGTAAGATAAAAAGTAGGTTATAGGCGCCATATGACCAACGTAGTCGATGCGCCCCAAAGCCCAAATCATCATCACCAATAAGTCTAAGGAGCCTGTTGCAAACACTTTTCCGTGAATAAGCATGGGGCTGGGTGGCTTTACTCCTAGAATGGCTTTGTCTTCAACCTGGTCCTGTGCGCAGCGGCCAGCAAGAGCTACTCGCGGCGTCACGTGACGGGCGGCCAGTCGACACTGGGTCAGACCACGCTGGGCTCTGAGATCAGCACGGCCACCGACTCGGCCGGCCCGGACACGCACTGCAAGCAGCGGCGCCATCGCAAGAAGGAGGAACTCGAGGTGCGTGAGAATCACGTGAGATGGCAGCACGCACGGAGCTCCACCTAGCCTCGGACCAATTAAGCTGTACTAACTAGCCCGTTTGCTTTAATATTGCGGACATGCGATGCTCCTTTGTTGTCAGTTTCGCCAAAAATGTGTTTAATGTATAACTTAGTCATAATGGCAATCGGTGACGAGGTGACAAATTTATCAATGCTTAGCAAAGGCTGACAAATGTTCCCATTTCATGTGCATCGACTGTGATCGGCCACGTGGCATGTAATCTGTCAGACTTCATGTTCTGTTTGCATCCTAAGCCAATCGAGAGGGTACTTTCTCTCCGTAGAACACAGCCAAACCGAATAAGTTTTCCAATTGATCAAACAGCCAAAGAAGTTTGCATGGCCTTATTTCATCCCCAAATTTGGCACCCTTATTGCACGCTCACGTGGCGTTAAGGTACTTGCATAGCAATTGGAAGTGATAGATGGTGCATTGCACATATACAAAATTGCACTTGTTTCATCCCCAAATTTGGCACCCTCATTGCACGCTCACATGGCGTTAAGGTACTTGTATAGCAATTGGAAGTGATAGATGGTGCATTGCACATATACAAAATTGCACTTGTTTCATCCCCAAATTTGGCACCCTCATTGCACGCTCACGTAGCGTTAAGGTACTTGCATAGCAATTGGAAGTGATAGATGGTGGGTTGCACATATACAAAACTGACGGCATGAGTGTGTCCTGGTGGTGGTGACGTTTTCGGCGGCCCTTCACTCCTCTGGCGCCCCCGGCCTGGTGACGGTGCAGCTTTCGCTGACGGCGGCCTCCTGCGGCAGGACGAGCTGGAGCAGTGGGCCGCCTCCATCAACAGCCGTCTGAGCGAGGTCGACGACTTCGAGCTGGTGGTGGAGCACGTGTGAGACGACCCGCAGAGAGAGCCAGAGAGAGGGACGGAACAGGGATGCGCCTCGCGCGGTCGTGCGGGGGACCCCGCCTCCGGGCGAGGTCTGGAACACGGAGGTTCTGCGACTGGTGCCTCAGGCTCCCGAGCACTGAGAAGATTCTGTGGCGCGTGTCAGAGGTTGAGAAACAGGGGAGACTCTTCTGCGAGCGCCCGAGATGGAGAAACACTGATGAAAGTCAGCGCCGGGTGCTCGAGATTAAGGGTCACTGATGGGATTAATTTTCTACTGTTCGACGTTTCGTATTCCCCGTGAAGATTCCTGCGTCGAGTGCCCGAGATCTAGGAACACCGCTGAGATTCCTGTGTCGGGCGCATGAGATCGAGGAACACCGCTGAGATTCCTGCGTTGGGCATTCGGCGTCTCGTATTCCCAGTGAGATTCAACCGACGGGCTGTGCTTGTGCTAAGGGGCGGGGAGGTGATGAGACGATCGTGCTGCACCTTCTGCAGACCTTGAATGGCGGCGTGTTGGCCGATGGGGCTGCCGGGTCTCGGTGAACAGTGAGGGCCTCACGCACGCCATCCCCGCCTGCCGCCGCCGGCTACCTGTACATTGCCGGGCTCAGCGTCACAGCCATGCTATAGCCGTTTCTTTGGAGGTATGTTTGTTGCTTTAACGAGGCCTCCCATCAAGGAGGTTTTTAATCGATCTGTTTTGCTTCGGAGAGTTCACCCTGCTGTAATTTTGAGGACTTCGTGGCATGCGTTCCCCTGGTAGCCAGATAGTCGACTGCCGTATTCAAGAACTGTACTAGTAATAGCCACAGAGACCAATGATAGCGATCACAGTAACAGACACAGGAATAGTGACCAGCGACCGTGCTCGGCTGCCACGTCTAATGAGACCCGCCACCGCGCGCAGACCGGTCACGTGACCTGCCGTGCGGGGCGTCACGTGCCGCCGTGTCCGGTGCGCCGCTGGTCGCCGCCGTAGCCGGACTGGGCCTCTTCAGATGCGACCGCACACACTACATGTACATAACAGTCGTCTTAATGACGGACTCGAAGACGGTCGAATAGCATCTTATCTGCTGCTCTCATTCTTCCGGGTTCAGGCAACCGGGGCTTGTACGTTCGCTTGCTTGGCTGCTGTCGTTTCGGCTGACGTACGGTATTTTGGTGTGTACTTTGTGCAACTAGTGTTTGCTGGTCCAACTTGTTTTCGACGGTCGCGAAGCCAGTTTTACAGCCGTACTACGGATAAGTTTGAATACAGAAGGAGTCTTAAAAATAGTTCATGTGTTCTCTTGCGCCTTGTTTGTACCGACAATACATGATATTGTCCTGTAGGAACATGGTCTGATGCCATTTCGCGCCATCTAAGTGCAAGTCTCCAAAATATGCGAGTGGGCCGCACGAATTCAAGGCTTCGGCGGCGCAGGAACTTTAGCATGTATGTATGTACTGACGTTCAAAGCGCTTTTAAAACGGCTGTTAAAAAAGCAATGACTCTTCCGAGTGTGGAGTCGATAAGGTTGGGAGGTGAGGCGTATTACAAAAGGCATTCGTAGCTAAACCATATACATGGAGGCACACAAAATACATGTCGGTTGCACACACGCACACACATATTTGCAGCCAAGTTCCAGCGAAATTATCACAGTTCACATTTAAAAGACGAGCAACAAAGTGTGAGCCTCCGTGCCTATGACCCTTGGCATGATTGACACGCCTAACGCCTCTTTTATTTCAAAGTGCTTCCATATTGGCGGCATACGTATTAACCGCACTCGAGGGCGTATAGCCTTTCCTTGTTCACTTCCGAGGGCCTCAGATGGGCTAGCCACACAGGCATGGCCGAAGTACGCAGCAAACGGGCCGGTCCGAATCACCGCATGCGTCATCCGCTTCCTGGAGTGGATGACTTGGACCTGGTCGGCAGCGGTCTTGATTTGCCACCTTACTCACTTTCGAGCGACTCGGTTGATTTAAGGAGGAAACGTCACTTTCGGCTGCCGTTTGGAAACACTGCGAAATGTAAGAATGGTCAACGGACAGGAAAAGCGTGATCGAGAAGGGATGGTGTGTGGCGATGTCTGAATAGGTAAGTCGAGAGGGATGACATGTGAAAACGGAAGCCGCGAACGTTCCATGGACAAGCCGAGGTGCGGCTAGATTCAAAATAGATTTGGTTTCGTAATCTGTTCAATGCATTTGCGAGGAGCATTATTGGCAAAGATAAGACATTAGTGATAGCCTTATTTCTCGGAGGAAACCAGGAGAATGGATATAATTCGGTTCATATTTCGGCAACGCGCCATCATGGAAACAATAGCAGAGGTGAATTCAGAACAGAAGTGAATTGAAGGTGAATAGAATTTATTTCTGCTATTGATTCGATAAAGGCGTGTTGCCGAAATATCAACGCATCTATATCCCCATTCTCCTGGTTTCTCTCCGAGGTAAAAGGCTATTACTGCTGTCTTATCTAGATTTGCTTTCAAAGCAAGCCTTCGTCAAACCACGGGTAACAGCGTATTGAGCAGAACAGCATTACATGTGTATGTGAACGATGGCATCGGCTGGGGTCACGGAGCGAGGGCTATCGACTCTGTCAATAGCATACATTATGACCGAATGATAAGTACAGCCATTCCATTTTTTCCGGTTTTTTCCTCCAAAATGCAGACACGACGCGACAAAACTGGACGTTAAATACTGTCACGATATTTTCTAATCACTTTCATTCGGTGGCGGTCTCTGGACTTCATTTTGCTAGCATTTGCCATTTAAGGATGAGCGTTTGGCTGACATTCGTGAAACGCCTATGCTCAGCATCCGACTGAAAGTATCACCCATATAATGGGTAAAGTGACCTGTTCCTGTCTGGCTCCTAGCATTATGCACGAGCGTAAGCAAAATGTTTATGGACGCTGCAGCAGAATTTCATTCGTCACATGAGTGTCCCATGACTCATGTCATTATTTTGCGAAACTCGTGGCAGTCGCACACGTCATGTGGGGCAGGATTTGTAACTCTCACCTTACTTTGTGCATGAAAACGTGTTCGATGTAGAACTTCCATTTACCATCTCGAGTAAGCGGAGCTGTTACTTTGAGAAGTGTGTGCATTTGGAAAGCAAGAAGTGTGATTGTCTTGCCTGCCTGGGTCATGAGATCAACAGCCTGTCAATTGTGCTACCAGCCCAAAAAGCTGATGTGAGCAGTATTGGAAGCATATAGCCTAAACACGGGAAGTCCAGTCGCTTCCAATCACACATAAACACACGCACTTCTTCACTTGATATGAAATGCCTGCATACCCCACAGAAAATGCGTTGAATGATTTAAAGTGCTGCCCACTCGTTTTAAACACAGGTACACGTTTAATGTGCGTCAGTTTATTGAGAATGTGCTCCAAAGGGCGCATAGCGGCCACTTCCGTGGTCACGCACGTGACACTCGGTCCGCCTGGTTAGGAACGGTCACTTCTGTTGCCACGCACATGACACTCCGTTCACCCAGTTCGTGTCGGTCACTTCTGTTGCCACGCACATGACACTCCGTTCACCCAGCTCGTGTCGGTCACTTCTGTTGCCACGCACATGACACTTCGTTCACCCAGTTCGTGTCGGTCACTTCTGTTGCCACGCACATGACACTCCGTTCACCCAGTTAGTGTCGGTCACTTCTGTTGCCACGCACATGACACTCCGTTTACCCAGTTAGTGTCGGTCACTTCTGTTGCCACGCACATGACACTCCGTTCACCCAGTTAGTGTCGGTCACTTCTGTTGCCACGCACATGACACTCCGTTCACCCAGTTAGTGTCGGTCACTTCTTTAATCGCGCACGCAACTCTCAGGTTACCCAGTTAGTAACTATCACTTTCGTAGTCACGCACGGGGCACTTCGTCCACCCAGTTAATAATGGTCATTTCTGTAGTCACCCACATAGTCTACGTGTGCTGTGTTGCAATGCCTTCTCGTGCAATCATTGTATGGCTTGCTTTGAAGGGCCGATTCATCAATTGCAACAAGAAAGACGTTACATATTTTGGTAAGCTTCTTTACTGTGCAAAATAGATGGATGTGTTCTTAATTACGCGCAAAACGGGATGTTACCACATGCGTTTCTGCGGTGAAACAGCCAATATATTTATGATTTCAGGATGGCTGGATCTGCACAAATCATCAAATAAAATTAAGTGCAAAGTTTCAAGAGGCTAGAAGTGACGGTGAGGGTATTCTTGCAAAAACAACCAGGCGAGCACAACTAGACCACTTCACCCTATATTGCAAAACGTGAATAGCTGTTAACATTTTCCACACATTGGTAAAACCTTTGCTAACTTGGTACGAGACATCAGACTACTTCGAAACATGTAGCGTCATTGATGATCGGCCGAACGAAACATGTAGCGTCACTGACGATCGGCCGAACGAAACATGTGGCGTCATTGATGATCGGCCACACGAAACATGTTGCGTCATTGATGATCGGCCGAACGAAATAGGTAGCGTCATTGATGATCGGCCGAACGAAACATGTAGCGTCGTTGACGATCGGCGGAACGAAGCATATAACGTCATTGATGATCGGCGGAACGCCATCGGGAAAAATGACGATGTTCCCATATGTTCACGTACGGACGCGTCTACCTGAGAGTTGATAGCGACCCCGACTGACACCGTTACCGGGGGTCGGCCCGGTTGGCGGTCGCCTACTCGGCACTCCTGGTGGGTGACAGATCTGGCTGGATTTCCCCAGCGCATCCACAATGACTTGGCCAGACTGGCTCTTGGCCAGAGCTGCTGGCCGACAATATCTGGTTTACCTGCGCTCCACCTGGCTCTACCGACCGACTCGGCATGATGCAAAATGTTGAATGGATTGGGATTTCCCAAGAATCGTTTTTTCAGCGAAATTTCGAGATCTGCCCTAGTAATCGATGATCTGCACTAGTAATCTGTGATCTGGGAGTTTCCATTTGCCACGAGATTTGTCGCTTTGCAATAGGTCTCTGAATCTTTTGCCTTCGCATGATCTCAATGAGAGGTAATGCACAATATCGATATTTACAATCCACAATGTTTTATTTCATAGCGTTACGACCGTGCACTAAGTTCAAAAGCGGCCATATTTCAGCGGTTTGCAATTTGTTGGGAGTGAAAATCTGACTCATTGGCAACATATTTCTTGTTTGTTCTAAGAAATGTGGAATCACCCAAACGGTATTGCCAGCCGATCACCCGGCCATCGATTTCTCAGTTCTGAGCTCCCGGACTGCCGGCGTTAAGCATCATCATCCATCCAGCTACAGCTGCGGCCTGAATTGCCAGCCTGGTTCATGACTTCCCAAGCGCCGGCACGACAGAAGCCGGCGGCGTCCGGCGCCGGACAACACGGCCGCGCACTCCCACCGGCCTCGGCAGACAGTCCGGACAACACGGCCGCGCACTCCCACCGGCCCCCGGCAGACAGTCCGGACAACACGGCCGCGCACTCCCACCGGCCCCGGCAGACAGTCGCCGCCGTTCTCGGCTCGACGGCCGGGGCCGGCGGTCCGTGACCGCAGCGGTCGGCTCCGGCCGCAGGAGGTGCGGCACGGTTCGGCGCCGGCGTCCGGACCGCAGAGCGATCACCGGCCGGGTCACGGGAGAGGTCAGCATGCGACAAGCTGGGCCCGACATGGCCCGACATATGGCGCGCAGCCCCGAACAGAAGGCGACAGACGGGCCAGGGGCCGGGGTCGTCTTCCGACCGCGCCCAGCACGGCATGTGCGGTTTTGTTCGACATGAGCCACGTATGGTTAGCAGATTCTGTATGAGATGGTGATGGCCAAAAAGTGTACATATAAGGCTGTGTTGGAGCTGCGTGACGTTGTCATCATTTGACATCATTGTTTAGGGACAGCAGTACCTCTCTGTGTGTGTGTGTGTTGTGTGTGTGTGTGTGTGTGTGTGTGTGTGTGTGGTGCGTGCGTGCGTGCGTGCGTGCGTGCGTGCGTGCGTGTGTGTGTGTGTGTGTGTGTGTGTGGTGTGGTGTGCGTGCGTGGTGCGTGCGTGGTGTGTGTGTGTGTGTGTGTGTTGTGTTGTGTGTGTGTGTGTGTGTGTGTGTGTGTGTGGTGTGTGTGTGTGTGTGTGTGTGTGTGTGTGTGTGTGTGTGTGTGTGTGTGTGTGTGCAGCGACTGATCACCGTCGTTTGAAAACTTCTCGAGCTTTGGCAAACAATGGTGCTTGCGCTGCGATGGCTGCCCTGCGATGTTTCTATCACACTTCTATCCAGTGTTTTAAAATATAATTTTAGTCGGAAAAACGCAAAATGTTTAAATAAAATGCAACTGTCACTCACATGTTCTCCTTCTTAGTAAACAACTGAATGGAGTATTTCGGAAACAAAGGTAACATATATTGCTTCCTTTTTGTTATTATATTGCGCAGATAACACAAGCAATTCATCAATCCTGCGTTATGTAAGTTGGTGTGGTTGGACGATGGTTCTCCGAATATCAAAGACTTCTGCGATGTTTCTCCGAACTTCCAAGACTGCTGCGCCCATCTGCTTATTAGCGTACCCTGCAAAGTTAAGGTTCTAGCCAATGAAGCCCTGGGCCATTGCTCCAGGTACTTGATGAAGGAGTCCCTTTCCATGACTCATAACACGCTGAGTCTCCATATGGGTGCATTTATTTTGAGAGCTCTTCAAGCACGGTTCAAAGTTTTCAACGAAGAATGAAAACTAGGCAGACAGGCCAACAGGGACAATGGAAGCGACGCATGTGGAACTATCTATGACATGCCAAAAGCGCGACAATATTTTGCAAGCTTGAAGGTGCCATTATTTGGATCCCGTAACATTTGCTTCTACTAAATGCACATAACCAAACATTCACTGATTCCTGCCGACCGTCACTCTTCAAAACAGAAGCATGGCGTATCGTTCGCTATCGTTTGTGGAGCGCAGCAAGCGGTTTTTTTACTAAATAAAGTTTGATGCTTCTCTTTTCTGTCGTATCTTGTTTCTGCAATGAAAGTCCAGTTGGGCCGGGGACTGAAGGATTTTCCATCTCGTATGAAGTATTGCATAGCCTGTGGTGATTTCTCCCCTCCGCCTACGCACCCCAGTTAACATGCTATACTAGTCCTTGCTTTCTACCCGCATTTCAATTATGCCGTGGAACATTTGCTACATTTCATTTGTGGGTTGGTCACGACATGCAGCACAGGTATCCTTGTCACAACATGCGATACTGGTGTCCTGGTCATGACACGCGGCACTGGTGTCCTGGCCCCGACACGTGATGCTGGAGTCTTGGTCACGACTCGTGGCATTGGGGTCCTGGTCACGACATATAGCACTGGTGTCTTGGTCACGACACGTGGCACTGGTGTCCTGGCCCCGACACGTGATGCTGGAGTCTTGGTCACGACTCGTGGCATTGGGGTCCTGGTCACGACATATAGCACTGGTGTCTTGGTCACGACACGTGGCACTGGTGTCCTGGTCATGATACATGGCACTGGTGTCCTGGTCATGACACGTGACACCGGACAGCGCATCCCTCGAGATCATCCTTCCCTGACCACGAACGACGGACCCCTATCAAAACTCGGGATGTACTCTAAGTGGGCTCGCTTCTGTTACCTTGTATATATATATATATATATATATATATATATATATATAGACCTTGTATATATATATATATATATATATATATATATATATATACTGATACATATTTGACCATCAAATCGTCTGCCATGCAGGTTTGTTTAAGATCTTGGAGAAGTTGCATTTAATGAGTATATCTACGCTTGCAGGGATTCCTTGTTATTGTTTTCTGTGCATTCACTGAGGCCAGAAGTAACTCGCGTTGACTTGCATCTTTCCAGTGGCATCATTATTCTTATCATGACACATTTCATTTTGATACAAACTCGCAACATACAAACGACAAGGTACGGTTACATGGAAATACTTAGCGATAATTAAGTAAGCCAATGTCGTGAAATTGTACAAAACCTAAATAAGGTAGTATAACTTTTCGGGTGCGTGAGACTCAACGATGCAACACTTACTGAAAACAGGATAAGTTAAGATAGATCATATTTGCCAGTGGCAACAATCGTCTCTAAATGAGATGAAGGGCGGCTGAGGGGTAGGGGTTGTCGCGTTGTGAAGACTATGCTTTGATCGTGAGGGCCCCCAGAACATAAGACTTTCCTCTGCTTGACGATAATGATGTCTCTTGTGAGGTCACCTCAAGTAGTCACCACTTCACACCGTGTTCTTCTCTTATGTGATATTTTGTGGTACCGTCAGTCAAGGGTGTGGTCAACTGTCGTGAGAATGTGGTGGTAGTGACAACAGCGTGGTTTGAAAGCTTCAGCAGTCCACAATCTCCTATGTCACAACACAATTTGCGAGGCTCATGAGTGCGTTTCAAGGCGTCAGATTTGGTTGTGACGATATTTTCATGGTGTTCTCAACTACATCTCCGGTTTTGCAATGCATAAGCGTTGTTTCGCTTTCCTGGCTACTGGTTCGACATCACGAGACCTTGTTTTCTTAAGACACGCCCGTCTGTCTTGCAGCTGACATTTGATTCTGAGTCTTACGCTGATTCTAACTCTGATTCTCAGATAACTTCTGGATTCTCTTTGGTTGATATTAGACGCCGCAGTTTTCGTCTGATATCGTGACGTTAACCTGCTGGTCTCATGGGCGAAGACTTTATTGGAGTAACGACTATTTGCAAGGTTTCGTTTGAAGCACAGTAGTTCATTGTGCAATGGCGTCCAATTCAAAGCAAAGTCTGAAGGTTTTTCGGAGGTATGAGTCACGACATTGATCTTGTACCGTCCTGCGCACTCGTGACACTGAGGTATCGCTCAGCATCTCCTGGCTTTCGGTGTACTGTTGTAAATCGCTGTTGCTCAGTAACGATCTCTTTGTCTAAAAATGGGATGCAGCTGGCTGGCTTATTCATGTTGTTAGAATTGGAGGACGCATCTAATACCTTTGAACACGGATCCGGTGGATTTCAACATAAATTGTTGCGGCTGTTGCGTTATAGATCCGTGCTAGTGGTGATTAACTTTTGCACGAGCCTCTCAAGGGGCTCGGCCCTCTTGAGGCTTCCAGCAGAGGTGCCCAGCATGGACATCGTTGTTTGCGCTGGTGGTGAAAGTTTTGGCCATAAAACTGCAGGGAGCAAACGCATTGTAATATGAAATGGCGCTCAGTATATCCTTTAAGTTTTCACGGTATTTCGATGACACGCCCCTGTTCGTCAGGGATAGTGCCTCAGAAAAAAGGTCATCATAGTTGTGAAATATTTTTGATCACTTTCCGCTTGAAGCTTGATATGGATAAATATGGCTCCATGCCGTTCGGGAAAAAGTGTTTTGTAAGGACACCATGCGTGTTTTCTTTTCTGTTCAGAAGACAAGATTCATGGTGTCTGGCTTTACGCAACAAAGGATTGCAGCTCAATGAACTTGGAGGCCGGCGAAGCAAAGATTAAACGCACATTGGATCAATGGTCGCAGCGGATCTTGACGTCAAAAGGAAGATAACCATGGCTTAATATTTGAATGTGTCACTCGGTATGCTTATGTCAACATTTATGATGTACAGGAAATAATTCACTGGGTTTTATGATTGGGCTATGAAAATGATGTGAAGAAGTCATTCTGCTAAGCCACCTAAGGTAACTCTTAGAATGGGTGCTGAAAAAGGAGGCATTGAAGGCCTCTAACCTACCGCCAATGAATCGATCAAGTAGAATCGCGTGGATACGGCGGATGGCTTGACTTCATGGTGCCACGTTTGTTACGGCTTTAAAGGATGATCTACGGATGCAAATGGGTGATGTTGTTAGGATAAACTATGATGATAAATGCATTAACGACGCGCAGATTGCAGACTTCTTCAGAGACATGTTCGGATGGGTTAAAGATTTTGGCATGATCAAAGAGCCACCAAGTGTAAAAGAAATTCGGCAGCAGTGTTTCTGCTGCAGTGAATTTAATGTGGTGTTCAATTTGTGGGCAATGCAAGACAATACAGGAGAGCATTGAAGGACAGGGGCGGGATGTCAGTTGATGATCTCATGCTACATGATTAAGCGTTCTTGCGTCTCCATCTTTTGGTGTACATACACTTGTTGGTGTGCACTGGTTAGTACCGGATTCTTCCAATACAGTGGAGCAGGATGCTCAGACATCGTTCGTCCCTTTCAGCATGAGAGGATGCTCAGACATCGTTCGTCCCTTTCAGCAGGAGAGGATGCTCAGACATCGTTCGTCACTTTCAGCAGGAGAGCGCGCCCAGGCGCATGTGATTGGTTAGCAGAATAAAAAAAGGAGCAAGAAGCTCCACTCGGTCTCGTAAAATGTAGCTATTTTTGTTCTACACAGATTTCCAATGAGATGCCAACGGCAACGGGAGGTCTGAAGCGATGGGAGGCCTGACGTCTCAATTTCGGTGACAAGTGCCGCAACATAGTCTTAGTGCCGTTTGAAATCACTGTATCAGCTGCACTCTAAAGCTTGCAGTGCATTGTCATACACACGCGCATTCCAACCAGCAGATTTGGTTGCATTCGAAACGTGGTCCAGAACCTATGTCGCGATAGCTGCGGCGAAGTGGAGACGTTGAAGTAATGCTTGTTTCCTTGTCTGCGAGCTCAGCTTTCTGGAATAAGCTCTCTGATGAAATGAATTCCAAACTAGAAGAAGGGACAGTCACACAATTCACATTTTTCACATTTGATTCACATGCTGTGAAGTCGTTTTTGGTTGCTTGTGTGTGTGTGTGCGTGTGTGTGCGTGTATGTGTGTATGTGTGTGCGTGTCTGTGGGTGGGTGTGTACGTGTATGTGTGCGTGTGTGTGTGTGTGTGTGTGTGTGTGTGTGTGTGTGTGTGTGTGTGTGCGTGTGTGTGTGTATGTGTGTGCGTGTGTGTATGTGTGTGTGTGTGTGTGTGTGTGTGTGTGTGTGTGTGTGTGTGTGTGTTTGTGTCTGTGTGTGTGTGTGTGTATGCACATATAGACATACCAATCGAATTTAAATGGTGGTCGTTGACTGACGTCACCTCACGTTAACAACAGCTGACAGAAATGTGGAGCATCCTCCGGAACAGCGTACAGTGATCACCTATTTCATTTTTCGATTGCTACAAATTGCCTGTTGATGCAATGCTACCGTTGTGGTTTGTCGCGCCAGTCGACGCTTGGGGACTCCCAATCAGAGTGCCCTTTCAGTCGTGAAGATTTCAGCAGCGTCCCACGCGTGACACAGTTTGCCGCGTCAAGCCTGGAGAGAGCATTGGTAGTTGCGCTGGTCCGCCTTAGCGACCGGATCAAAGTGTGCGCTACCAAAGGCTGTTCATTCCTTTTTGAGTATATTCTGATGCATATATTCGATAGCAGTAACAATCGCTACAAACGTGATCACTACACAACAAATAACAGCTCAGATAAAAACATCCTCCAACCGTGTCGGAAGAGGAGGAAGACGCTTCGCCCTCATTCGCAACGAATGAAGCCATGGCGGTCGATGATGACTATCACTGTCCGCAACGGAATATTAACAAAACCAAACATACTCAACAACTTCCGCCAGATACGAGGGAGGGTAAACAGCTCCTTAGCGGCGACAAGCGCCACGCGTGCGCGAGTCTTGTGCAACAACCCAGTCTCGTAGACTACGTACAAAGTGCCCATTTTACATCTCAGGTAAGCATGCTAGCTCTCACTCTTCCTCTCTCCTCTTGCGTCATGCAACACGGAACTCGGCCCAATCTTCCCCTGCTTCGCGCGCGGCTCCGTTGCCCAACACACTTTCGACCACGGTCACCGCCCTCCCACCGTGTCCGCCTCTCGACTGACCGTCACGTTCGTTGGCCCGCTGTGCGTCAGCCGTGACGCTCCGCTTTTGGCCGCCGATTGCGCCGGTCGGCCCGGTGTGCGCTGATTCGCGCCCTACTTGCCCGGTTTCATCGAGCTGAGCATGGAGGGCACCAGCTCAACCACGGAGCGCCACACGGTCACCATCTGGTCGCCGGCCATCGGGCAGGCCTTAAACAGGGTGTCGCAGGTCGCCTGGTTCAGCGACTTGGCCCCCATGAACGCCGCGTATTTGTAGATGCCGGCCGGCTTCTCCAGCTCCTCGTTGCGCACCGTGAAAGGACGCTTCCTGCGAGCACAACACGGCGTCAGCGCCATAGCCCCGAGACGGGACGCGTTATTACAGAGATCTTACTGCTGTGAATGTCTCTGGTCTCTCCGATGTACGGCACAAAGCTGCAGCAGCACATAGCGTGCCGTTTTCTCGAAGCATGTGCTTATGATCGCTGTCCGTAATAAAATTATTTTCATAAATTTGAACGCCAACTAAGCGAGTGTGGAGGCCATTAGCAGGGGCGGAGTGAGGACCACAACGTGACTACAACATGGTATCTCAATATGCATCTATGGGAGACTGCATTTTTGTGCAAGAGCCTAACCGGAGGAGTGACGCCTAATTGGCCAGCTTTTTACGCAAGATCACGGTGGACAGGAAGTACCTTGTATCCGCGCGGCCGAGTCAACGCTTTAAGCCGTACTCATGGTACCCACACAAACAATTATTGATATATGCAGCTCTTCCTGCCCTCATTACCCGGTCAGATGCCAGGACACGGAACGAGGCGGCGGTATGCTAAAGGCGTGTAGCCTGGCCTGTTTACATGCTTAGTCAGACGGTTTGCCACATAACGCGTCCCCGATTTCACCCATGAAGTGGCGATATGGTGAAGCCTGTCGACAACATGATGATTTTGCCTATTGGCAAACTTTCACAGTCATGAAACCAATAGAATGCCGCTCAGTTCGGAGGTAGCAGTCTACTACCGGGAAATACAGTACTAACTGTTGTGATCAACGCCTTCGCTATGTCCTCAGTACCGTTAGCAAGCTATCACCAGACATACATCTCAAGACCATCTACAATTATCGGAACCTTCGCCGAACCGCATGCCTGACCGCCTGGTAAGTCGTATAAATCCCGGCCGTTGTGGGCCAACGACCCCGGACAAGGCCCGGCGTTCCCAACGCTCCGTCTGGCGTGCGTCCCGTACGCCGCGTGCCGCCGGCCTACCCGAACATCCTGAGCAGCAGCATGTCTTCAGGCCGGGCCAGGTGCTTGGGCAGAGCGGCCAGCGTACAGGTCAGCTTCAGCGCGCAGCCCGTGTCCTTGTCGACCGTCCACAACATGTCGTACATGTCGTCCGGGTCGCGGCCAATGAACTGGTCCATGTTCTGGAACATGGTGAGTACCTGCGGCCGGGTAGGACGCCGTTAATTGCGTGCAGAGGACGGGAGGGTCGGCCGACACACTGGCTGCGGTGCGGCCGGGTCGATACATGCGCTGAGTTGTTAGTTGGTGGAGTCTGTGCCGCGGTGGAGTCTGACGTACAACAGGTCAGCAGCGGCCACGATAACACAGCTAGGTCAGGCGGACATTGGCAGCCTTCGGTCCGTTCGGATGTGGGGCATGGCTTATTTTATTGCGAGACGACCTGCAGGTGCAGTTGCGTGAAAGCTGGCTGGCGTGCCTGTACGTGATGCAGCAGCGATCTCGAGATGTGACGATATTTGCCAACATGTGACGACGACTCGTTGTGTCGTGACGTCACGTCGGTCGGATGTTTCTCAGCTGGCACGATCGATCAGACTAGGCAGACGTTGCAAAGTAACCGGACTTAAAAGTATAAATGACTCGTTTCCGATCATCTTGCGGACAATATGTTGCAAGTATGTTGTTGCAAGCAGCATGCATGTGTTGGTGCAGGTGCTACGGCATTAAGAAGAGCGATGTCCTATAAAAAAACACCAAAAGTGGCCATATAAATTGAAAGAGAGGGGTTCCTTCCTGTAATTGCGCTTCTGACCCACTGCAGGCGAGTTGACTGACCGTCAAGACCGGACGCACGAGACAGGCAAATGCAAATGCATTTCCCGCCGGCCACTTAAGCCATTAAGCCTTTCGCTGGGTGCGCCCTGAGTTTGCAGAGCCATTCACAGCTTGCTGCCGGTTGCCGGCCGGTTTACTCAGTAACCCCTGCGATCTTCACATCACACTAAATGTTCATGTCGGAGCCAGCATTACCATCGAATGAAATAACGTTAGCTTTATTTAGCCCGAATTCGCTGTGTTCAGCGAGTGCCTGTACGGGGTATGACATGACCTAGAGCATGTCCTGACCTCGAGCATGGCCTAACCTAGAGCATGACTTTACCTCGAGAATGACCTGACTTCGAGCATGACCTGACCTCGAACACGATCTGACATCAGAGAATTCCCTGACCTAGAGCATGCCCTGACCTTGAGAATGACCTGATCTCGAGAATGACCTGACCTCGAGCAGCTGGCGGCCCTGCTCCGCCTGACCCTGACGCGATTGCGCCGACAGGTCCCTCTTGTCGCGACTCGGCGCGTTCAGCAGCTTGGATGTGACGAGCATGAGGGCGGGGATGGCGGACAGCATGGAGCCGCCCTCCAGGGCCGACACCTGCTGCTCGGGCAGCGGCGACATCCTCCGCGACGCTGGGGCGACCTGCTGACCTCGAGCGCTCACCTGTAACGGCCGGCGTATGGGGTCACAGCGCGCTCTCGGCCGGCACCGGGATCAGTTCTGGCGCAGCCGAGCCACGGACCGTCGGCAGACGGGCCCCGCCGGCGGCCCAGTTTTTCGCCCCGAGCTAGGGACGAAGCGAGCCTGATACCGTTAGACCAGAAACCGGGTCGGGGACAAAGGTTATCTCGCCGATATCGCCATTACCTACCGTTAGGTCCTGGGAACAGAAGTCAGGCTGGACACGGGACGGGCAGCGGAGGCCTTTATCCCAGCCGATGTATTGGTGTTTTGACGCACCTTTGTTTACTGGCTGCCATCTGGACGTGTGCGCGTGTACGTGGCCGTGCGTGCGTGCGTGTGTGTGTGTGTGTGTTGGTTGTTGTGTGTGTGTGTGTGTGTGTGTGTGTGTGTGTGGGTGTGGTGTGTTTTGTGTGTGTGTGCTGTGTGTGTGTGTGTGTGTGTGTGTGTGTGTGTGTGTGTGTGTGTGTGTGTGTGTGTGTGTGTGTGTGTGTGTGTGTGTGTGTGTGTGTGTGTTTGTGTATAAGTGGTGCTTAAAGAGTGATTGGCATGCACGTGTTTGTCGAAATTATGAAGACAGATATTTTGGTATAATTCACACCGCTGTATAATTTAAAAGGCAGTAGGAAACGTAAAAGTTGAGCAATATGTGAAACCAATCGAGCCATTAACCAGGTAAGATTGCGGTCCTGCATATCTCACTTGCGGTGCGGTCGCGGACTGCGGTCAGCACTGTCTTCAGAACGCCTATCTTATTGTACTGTTTGACACCTGAAGACGCTTTCAAGGCGGGATTTAACACGAAGATGAGCCCCGCAACTACCTACATTTCTGGATGGGTGGGACGAGCACGGGTGGAGGGTGTTGAGAAAAGCTAGGTGCTGCAAAGGCCCTGGACCAAGCAGCATCCAGTGAAACAAATTACAACATTGGCTGTGTTTGAGGAAGGTTGGTGTGACGGCCACCACTTAAGCCGTGCCGTGTTTCTCACCCACTAAAGAACTTGTTTGGCCTACCGCTGGATAAAAAAGCTAGCTAAGTATTATTTTTTTAAATCGCCGCCAAACAAATCATCTACAGATGTGACCACGTTCAGATCACTCATTTTGCACCTGAAAGACACCACTTGTTTGAATCAAACTGTCTTGCAGTACGTATATTGTAGTCGCGGCATACTGCGGGTCAGCTGAAGCACAATTACCTTCCTTCAAGCAATGTTACAAACTCGTTTTGAAGATCTCCCGCACTCCTGCCAGCCGCTACAATCTGTTTACACGTGTCCAGTCGATCACAGGCTGCCACCATGGGCAGCGGTCGGCAGTGGGCCGGCTCCCGGCCGGACAGCGGTGCTCACCTGTGCCTCCGACCGCTGCTGCTGGTGCCGCTGAGGAGCCGGTGCTGCGCGCTGCTGTCGGCTGGCCTCCTCGGGAGCGAGTGGTCTGGCCGGCCCGCGCGGCGCACCACCTCGATCGGGGCCACTGGCGCGGGCGCGCCTCCTGACGAGAGCGAAAGGCGACGGCCACGGCGCACCAGCACCTGTGCACTGTGCAGCGCCGCCGAAGGCGTGCTGGTCGGGCGGTACGGTGCGCTAGCTTTCGCTGGCGTGGAGGGTGTTTGTATGTGTGTGACGGGCCCGACATGCAGGCCCAGCGCAGCTTCACAGAAGCCTTTCGACGGTTCCGTGTCGCTCATTCAAGATGTTGCGAAATCGCCACTAGATGGCATCAATTGGGCGTGGTGTTGCAGAGGTGGCGTGTTTGCAGGTGTGGCCAAGCTACGGCAAGCTGAAATTTGTGAGTTTGGCATCATATGTTTTGAAGCTGAGATAAGGGTTGCGCAGTACTAATCAAGTGGTACTTAACAAAAAACACCTGCCGAGCCTGCAACTAGGCAGCATTACCCATAAAGCAGAAACGAGAAAGTTAGAAAAACCAGTGGACCGTTTCTCCCTCAGGTCATTCGATATATGCACAAGTGCGAGTAGTAAATAACTGGCCCAAAAGTCGCTCACAGACTCTGGAAGCAACCAGCAAGGCTATGGAATCACCTAAAGAGTCAAAAGCTGTTAAAAGCACTCAGGATAACCATGGGCCTTTGGATGGGTGAAGTCGCTCCCCGCTCAAGCCCATGGATTCGGCAAAAGCAACTTGCTCTAACGCATGGAGGACATCAAGCCAACCAATGTGCATCCAAGATGACCGGGAACGTCAAAATTGCGGTTAAAGGTAGTGAAGGTAATACCAAGCGCGTGCTGTTAGACATATTCATAAGCTCGCCTACCAGAGGAATTTGAAACAGCTTAAACAACCGTGCGGCGTAGGGAGTCGTAGCAAAAATATTCGGCAATAATGAGAGTGCCTGTGTCTGCAGGCTCCCCAGGATTAGAAAACCCCAGTATGTTTGATGGGCTCCACGACGCTCTGCGGAATATCACAGCGCCTCTGATAACCCCAAAGGTGGCCAGAGGAAGACTAAGCAAAGAGTTTCTCAAGAAGGCAGGGATCTATGTCCTAGACGGCTAAACAAGCTCTCAGCATGGTCGAATGGCTCACACAATGTTCAAATAATGCGTCCACGTGGTTAAGTGACTCCTGAGAGGGCTGATGGTCTCAGCAATAGGAAGACCTTCAAAATTAATGGAAATCCGCGATGTATAGAGGGCCGTCAAGTGCAATTCAGCCTCTCAATCTCCTGTTGGTCGATTGGGTGGTTTTGCACCAGAATAGAAGACAGTAACGAAGAGCAGAATCTGCAACAAGCGTTTTAGGTAACTGACAGTTTTGGGACGGACATTTCTCCCACCCTTGGAGGCCGTGATGATTTCCAAGCTATCCTGGCATCACGAAGACTAAACCTGTTAAAACCAAGCTGAGGGTGGCATCGGACCGCTTGCGTAAAACAGCATAAAATGAGCGACAATGAACAGCAGTGCAAGTACTTGTGACCGTCAAAGTCAGGTAAACGCATTAAATTAGTGAATTAAGGCATCTTTGCTACTTTCAAATCATATGTATTTTGGCAGGGAGAAACGGTATTAATATTCCATGACACATTGGGTCAAACGCCGATATTAATTTGTCACACACTGAAACGCACGCAAGCCAAAGAAGATTGTTCGAATCACACTTTGGAATAGGCCTCATCCTTATCACCGGAACTAAACATGATGCAGCAACAAAACAACCCAGATGGTGTCTGTCAGAATGCATCAGATAGACTACCGTAAGTCCTGGCAAACTGAATCATGGAAAGTCAAACATTTCGGCGAATGGCCCAGCTTTGCTTCTAGCGATCTAACCTGACTACATTTTGCAGAATAACATCAACATGCAGCATGACAAAATGTGTCAGATCCAATCAGTAAAGTGACGTTTGTCAAAACATTATTCTGTTTAAAGTTTGCTATCGGCTGCCTGAAATCAAGAGGTGGATATGTCCTCCACAAAAGACTCATCATCGGTGAGAGATTTTTTCTGGACAAGCGTCAGGCGTCAAGGTTTCTAGTCCGGCGATGCTTGTTGCGACATGGGTCTGACCGCTGACTAGTCACTCGGTATGCTTTAGTGAACCCGTCGTTCTTCCTGTGTACACGTGCTTTTATTCCGTGCTCGTATTCCTTCTTACTGTGTACTTGTGTCATTGGTGCTTGCCTAAAACTTACGCATACTTTTGTAGATTTTAGTTACCGGAAGTGGCACAATTATCTTCACTCTGTTGACATTTAGAAACGGCCGCAGGCTCCGGTGAAAGCAATCACCGTTCAGGCGCTGTTGCAAATCATGTAGGAGAGGCGTTGCCAACGTCATTTCGGCTGAGCACGAGCCATTGCGCTCTCCATCCGGTTCGAAAGGCCAAGTCCAGTCCAGCCTTACGATCCAGGGGATCTATCTCCAGGCATTATTTATGTTCAGCGCTTTACCAAAGCCCGTCCCGTGAGCCCTTGCCCGCCTGCGTTTCAGTTCCAGCATCAGTTCCTAGCGTCATTCGTGATTCAGATGCGTCGAGATTCAGATCTCAGAGAAGTTTCGTCATCGACACTGCAGTACAATGCCCAACGCCGATGCCGCAGTCGCCGAGCGGCGCGGGCAAAAACGGTGAAACTCGCGTCCGCGAGGCCAGGCGGCGCTGCAGTGCCGCGAATGGCTACATTGCTCTCAGTGAAAGTGAGGGGCGGCGCCGCTGTGCAGGCACCGCATACGTTCCGAAGCCGAGAGCCGGTGACAAGCGGGGCTAATGAGGTGATGGACGCATGCGGCAGCGACACCGAGGCGGGCATAGGTCCCATTCCGGTCGGGACCCAAGCATATTGTGTTTGTACATGCCGTGTGCAAGAACGGCTCACTGCTGTGGGAGAAAGTGGCTCATTGATCAGCGGCCGTTAGCGTGTCTGTTTGGAGATGGTGACAGATGACCCATCGTCGGCCAGCTATGATAGAGTGAAAGACGCCTGCGCATAACTCCGGAGACTGTAGCCAGCCAGCAGGGGCGCGGATTTGTACAGGTTGTTGAATTTCGTGGTTGAGTGTTATCACCGGAACTAACGCGTCTTTTCCGGAAATTTTGCTTTATTGAAATGCATAGATTTGGAGGGTGCCGTCTAATATTGCCTCAAACGTGCACCACCTTGCACGCTCGTCCTAATGCTGAAAAGCCTGCTTGACTACATGTGTTGGAAATTTGTGTTGCCATTTCCTTAACATTCCAATGCGTACTTTAACTGACATTCATGTAGCATAGGTTGGGTATCACGGGCATGGCTATCCTTCCTGATGTGAAGCGTTTGTCTGAGTCTTTGAGCGACGAAAAGCCTATGGAAATTGAGATAACCGCGGTGCAGGGGAACGTGTTGCAACGAAGGCTATTAAAGAGCGCAGAAGGATGGATGAATAGACAGCTGGCGGTGGACCTGAGATCAATGGTGAAGGAAGAGCCACGCTCTTAAAACTCCTCGATGTCTCTCTTCACCTGAAGGTGCTGATTGGAGCTGCCAGGAGACAGCAGCTGTCCCAGGACCAATCACAACAGGTACCAACGTCCAAAACGACACGCTGCCACGGTTCGTCGTTAGACAATGAGATCCTGTGTATCCATCATCTATATCCGGCACCGATGTTGAGTGATAGTTCAATCAGTGACAATACCATGCCATCAGTGTACGATATCTGGGATCATCATCCGGGTTTGCGCCTTTGTCGAATGGGCCGTTACATGCATTCGTCCGCGAGTTTGAGTGGTTGTTGATATCGGTGTACGACACTCGTGTATGCTTAATAATCTTTTAAAACGCAAACCTGGCCACTTTCCTTTTTCCTCCTCTCACAATCTATTTAAGACACTGCCGAACGGAGCACGTGCTAAGTTGCATCACGCATGCATGCCACCTGAGCACGTCAAAAAGCAAGTTTCTTTCCTGCTCGATCCCTCACAAGCGAAAGTCGCCTTTAAGTCATCAACGAAATGAGACAGGCGGTTGAGCAATATGGATTCGTACATTTTGTGCTCGTCTTTACGCACATGAGTGGTTTTCTTGTACACGTGGGTAATCTAAGCACTCGCTCCTTATTAACCTTATTCCACCTTCTTATCAATTAAAAGATGGCGAGCTACTGGATTGGACGTTTGGAACAGATGAATGGATGTAGAGATGGGAGCGCCAGCTGAGAGAATGCGTGAGATGTAAGAGATGCATATAAGAAATTGGAGGATGGCGTCGGCACAAATAATTTTGCGCTTGTGCCGAGATCATACACCTCGCGCGCAGCTTGCAATCAAACATCTCAAAATCGTTTAAGAGTAACATAACTGTAACCACCTCAACGAATGCTGAATAGTTTTTATCTATTTTATTTATTTCTATTTTATTTATTTTTTATTTATTTTGTATTATTTCTTTAATTTCAATTAATTCATTTAATTTATTTACTGAATAAATTGAAAAAACGGTGCCGATGCAGGTAGGCGACCTCCTGACCGAAAGTGGCTACTGCTTTTCAGTTGTGAGCTGATTAGAAACGCGTACATTATTTATTCACAGCTGCTAGCAACAAACAGGTGAGAGCCGGAATGCTGCAAAGGTTGATCACTGTGCTCAGTTCGCTTGAACAGCGTAGGGGCGCGGTCCTGATGCTTATCTTTATTTTCCCGAGCACTTCATAATAGCATGAACATCGCATAATTAAGAAAACTGGTCAAGACCATGATGCTGTTGTCGCTAACACCTTCAAGTTTTCTGTGAAGCTGCAAGCTCAGCAAGCCATTGACACGAATAATGTCACTACTTCCCGTGTGGTGTCGTACACAACCCGCTCGACTCACGCCAACTGGCGGAGTAAGCATAAAAGACCAGTGCGGCCTTCACTGGTTTTGCAGGTAGCGCACTGTGCAGGCGCTGCCGATTCCGCCCGCCACCTCTCTTGCCCGACAGCACGGGATGGCGCCGCCGCAGAAGCCTCTCACTCGAGGTGCTCTGACCGCGCCGAGTCACTCGCCAGATGTGGATCATCAACAGACCGGAGCCGGTCGGCACCAGTCGGCGGCAGCGCATGTAGGCCGACACTACGATTATCGATATAACCACAGGAGCCAGCGATGTTTGACGGACTAACGTCAGCCTCGCTCGGCGCTGGCTGCCGGCTGAGGACTTAATCGGCCCCTGCGCGGCATTCCTGTCTGATCGGCCGGGAGTCGGGGCCGTGAAATAGGTCACGAATCCCGGCCGCCGCCGCCCTTCACCGTCGGCACCAGGCCTGCCCCCAATTACCGGCCGCCGTCCCGGCCGTTGACACCGTGGCACCGGGCGGGTCGGGTCACGGAGATGTCCCGCTCGGGCGGGCGCGGCCCATCTGCTTCACGACGCCATGGACGCCGGAGGAGTCGCCCAACCCTGCCAGCTTCGGAGAACGATACCAAATGTGGGTTCGCAATTCAACAAGCGGTTAAAGTACCGTTGTACGTACTCGTCAGGTTCTGCAGTTTTGCAAAGTGCTGGCAGAGCGCGATACGTTAGTCGTTCATTTCCGCGCACGGTATACTGTAGCAAAAATGATATAAATAGGTTTATAATGGGACTTGCTTGCAAGTTACCAAATTCACTGTAGTTCGTGATGCGATATGTGTCGTCTACTTAAGTTGCTTTGAGCCACGACCACTTGGGGAGTTGAAAGTAAGCCCTTCTTAGTTTCGGAAACCCTCTCGGAACCGTACCATGTCGGTTTACCAAATTGGCTCAAGGAGGTCGAGGAAGCAATTATGTCATTACTGCATCGAATAACAACCATTGTTATTTATTGTTTAGCCCTTTGAGTTTCTAATTCGATAACAGTCAGGAGCGTTGTCGCATTTTTGGGGTTATTAATAGATATTGAGTTCACGGGGATTGAATATTAGTGTAGATTTGAAGCGGGACCAAACAATTTTATTGACTCGGCCAGCCCAAATTGGATGGGGGTGTTTGTTCTTTCCTTAGAATCGATTTGCGTAAAAATTGCACAAAAGAGTGTTCAGCATGCACTTTAGCTGGCAGCTTTAGAATCGCCAACACCGACGACGGGCGTTGCTGTCTCCATTGGACATGGCGTGGGCTGCCCCAGCTAACAGCAGACGGCGACTGACGGCTGGGTGGGGGGGGGGGGGGGGGGGGGGGAGAAACATCTCAGGAAGAGCGTTTCCATGCATCGAGCAAACCTTGCCTTGCGTTCGTGCTAGTTTCTGCTTCCCGTGCTGTCGGCTGAGAGTACCATTCACAATCATGAGCCTACAGTAAGGGAGTGATGTGGCAATGCGAAGCAAGCGATGTGTTCGATCGACGGTTGATTCGTGACAATCTGTTCTTTGGACAAACAGATAGATAGATTAGATAGATAGATAGAGAGAGAGAGAGAGAGAGAGAGAGAGAGAGAGAGAGAGAGAGAGAGAGAGAGAGAGAGAGAGAGAGAGAGAGATATATATATATATTATATATATATATATATATATATATATATATATATATATATATATATGTGTGTGTGTGTGTGTGTGTGTGTGTGTGTGTGTGTGTGTGTGTGTGTGTGTGTGTGTGTGTGTGTGTGTGTGTGTGTGTGTGTGTGTGTGTGTGTGTGTGTGTGTGTGTGTGTGTGTGTGTGTGTGTGTGTGTGTGTGTGTGTGTGTGTGTGTGTGTTTACAAAATTTAACATTTGACAATTAGAAAAAAAATTCATTAGTCTTGATAAATCTTCAACGTTTCACCCTTTGCATATGAACGGCCCGTTTTGCCGCACAAGTTCTCACGTACAAGACAAAAATACACCGTAACTACAATTTCACTCATTGCTTTCAGTCATTCAGCTGTTAGACAATATCACGAAAAAAATCATATTCGGATTCACTTCGTCAGTCGTGACACGGCTCAAGCATCGATTCAGCCCTAGCGTTATGAGGCAGGAGCCCTCCACCGGAGCGGCCAGCGTCACCGCGCGACTATGTCACTCGCAGCATGGCCGCGCGAGCCCTCCACCGGAGCGGCCAGCGTCACCGCGCGACTATGCCACTCGCAGCGTGGCCGGGCGAGCCCTCCACCGGAGCGGCCAGCGTCACCGCGCGACTATGTCACTCGCAGCGTGGCCGGGCGAGCCCTCCACCGGAGCGGCCAGCGTCACCGCGCGACTATGCCACTCGCAGCGTGGCCGGGCCATGACGGCGACACGCAGGCTGGCGTCGGCGCGTCTGGGTGTCGTCGTGGCGTGACCAGGTTGATTACAGACAGGAATTGGTACTCAGGGCGCAGCTGCGTCGGAGCTCACCACGCGCGTGGCAAGTCCATAAAACGTGGGAACGATTTAGGCTGTCTGAATAGGTAACCCACTAGTAGTAGGCAACATAATTCTAAGCAGATGTAACATACCTATATGCATGCACCTCTTCTGTGAGAGACACGCTAACAAGTGCTCATGAACAGGGGCAGATACATCATCAGGGTTAGACACATCATCAGGAGCAGATACATCATCAGGGAAAGATGCATCATCAGGGGCAGACACATCATCAGGGTCAGACACACCATCACGAGCAGATACATAATCAGGGACAGATACATCATCAGGGGCAGGTATATCGTCGAATTTTGGGAGGGACTTAAGTCTTGACCCAGCAGCAAGCTCGGTGACCGAGTCATTGATGAACCATCTCTGGCCTGTTCACAGTCCAGACCTATTGCTGCTGGACTTCTGCTTGAGGTCTGGGGTCCGGGCAGAAGGCCGGCCAGCCTGCCGACTACGACGGAACGGCTGAGGAGGGCCGTGGAGGAGCGCACCACGGCCCCGGGCCGGAGCAGACGTTATTGGTGCCGTCCGGAGCCTCCACCGCCGCGCCGAGACGTCCGAACAGTGCAACGGCGCCGCCGTGGACGCTGTGTGCCCACCGCAGGGCGAGTAACCCCAAAAGTAACCCTGTTCCGGCATTGGTTTGAGCTTTGTCTGAAAAGGTGCTCACAGCAAGCACAGCACAGTGCTTCCCAAACGTTTTCAAAATGATCAGTTCCAGCGAATAGTCCTGAAGGCGTCGCCTGCGTTTCGCCAGCTAGAGGTGGGGGGGGGGGGGGGGGGGGGCTGTCTGATGCGTACACACTGCCGGTCACATGGGCGGCGAGTGACGCGACGTGGCTGATGCCGATCTAACCACGCCACCGGCGCCGCCATTATTCCGAGGCCGCTGAACTGGGAGGAGGGTCGGCGGACGCTGCCACGGCTGGCCGATGTGCGCGACGGGGAAAGTCTCGCTATTTCCGTCGTGGCTGGACAAGCAGGACTATCAGCCTCATCTGCCGTAAACAGACAAACACGGTGGACTCGCCGCATGCCCTGGTAAGAACTGGTTTGCGCTTGCTTGATTGTGCTGGACTCAAGGTAGGTGTGCTGCGAGCTTGGGAGCAAAGGGGGCAAAATGAGCGACATTTGGGAGAGCTTCAGCTCACCCAGCTGTGGAGACGGCACCACCGCCCACGACGCAGCAGATCGGGTTGGCTGCGTGCTGCGGACGCCTCTCGCTCGTCATGTGAGCTCTCCAGTGTGACGCGTCCCCTTCTGAAGCGCGCAGCCCAGCCCCAGCGAAGGGCCGCGAAAGAAAACACGCCATCAAATAAAAACGCCATAGACGCACCTACCCAAGGACGGAGGGGTGTGCTAATGGGACATTCTCGTCCCCGTTCCACATGTGCCGGTTCCAGACCTTGGGCATGGCACGGGTCGACGAGACACCAGCCGAATACCACGCGCAGGCAGTGGACAGCGATATGTGACGTCACGAGCGCAGTACCGTAAAAGCACTGATCGGAACAGTCACACGAGATAGAGGAAACTCAGCACGGGCGCAGAACACTTGCTCGAACCGCATCGCCCTGACTCGAGAGCTACCGTCAGGATCTCAATACTTGCCCTATGAGATAGCTTGAGATGGAAATCCGCTCAGAGTCGATACACTTTGACCCCAGGTTGGCACCTAACCCCAGCAATCATGACTGACTTCCATGAAACTCGATCCTTATTGAGGACAGAATTGCTAAAAAGCATGCACTGCAAGCGTGAAAGCATGTATCCCATCTAGCAGATTCTCATTGTTACTCAGCTGTATATTACGTAGGAGAACATAACGTGGGTGACGGATGTAGCAGTGCCGGTCGGCAGTGACACCTGCGACCCGCGGTGGCCGCACTGCTGTCCCACAGGCGTGTGGACGCCGTTCCAGTGCCTGTCACCCCGCGCCCATGCGGCACCGCGCTGGTGCCAGTAGACGTCCTCACGCATGGAGCCAGCCTCGACAAGCCCAGTCACTCTCACGCCGCCGGAGCGGCGCGGCGAACCGGCGCACCTCACGCACCGGCGCGCCGCTGACGGCGTTTTTGCGCGTGTGAAAACGTGACCTGGTCGCCCATTTGGTGCCGCCAGCTCTCTCCTCCCGCCCGCGAGAATAGTGCGAAACAAACAGGGCGACGGCGAGCGGCCCATTTGTTTGAGCCACGGACGATGGAGAGCGATCCGTTTGTTTGAGACACGAGCGACGGAGAGCGGTCAGTTTGAGCCGCGAGAGCCGTAGAACGGCCCGTTTATTTGAGCCATGACCGACGCAGAACGGCCCGTTCGTTTGAACCACGAGCGACGGAGAGCGGTCAGTTTGTGTGAGCTACGACAGACGTAGAACGGCCCGTTTGTTTGAGCTATGAGCGACGGAGAGCGGTCAGTTTGTTTGAGCCAGGAGCGACGTAGAACGGCCCGTTTATTTGATCCATGGGCGACGCAGAACGGCCCGTTTGTTTGAACCACGAGCGACGGAGAGCGGTCAGTTTGTGTGGGCTACGAGCGACGTAGGACGGCCCGTTTGCTTGAGCTATGAGCGACGGGGAGCGGTCAGTTTGTTTGAGCCACGAGCGACGCTAAGCGCTCCGCTCCTTGTTGCGGCGGCCGCGGACACGCTCTGCGGGCGCAACGTCCAGAAGCAACTGCCCAGCGTCGCTGTATAGGTTGAGCAGTGATGCCCCAGCAATACTCTTGATCGATGATTTCAATGTCATTGTTGCACTGCACCAGTGCTCTCGACGATAGCGCGAACGTGCTCCGTCCCAGTTGCCCTGGATCTGGTATGGAGACTAGGTAAGTGAGGTCCCCGCTGTAGTACCTCCGATCATACTTTTCTTCCATAATCTGAGCCAAAACTATTTTTTCGGGTTGGTGCACTTCGGTAAAAATCTGACAGTGGCGCACTTCACCGGATGTGAGAGCGCGCTCAGGGGCAAGCGGCATGCGGTCATTATATTTAGGGGATGCACGATCGAATTAAAACAATGCGAACAGCAAAATCCCGTCGCAGCACGCACAACTACGACAGCCAACGAACGACAGCCGAAACACGCAGGGCCCGTTAATCTCGGAGATGGCTTGCCTCCGCGGACGCACGGAATGTAGGCCCACGTCAATGAAGACAAGGTTAGAACACAGCCACACCGTTTTGCGGGAAGCACAAGTCTCTCAACGGCGACGTTTGGCACAGCACTGAGAACCAACGCCGCAGACAGGCGCAATCCTGCCATGCATGAGAACCGTATTCCTGGCTGCCCCTGACAAGGAAGAAGCTGTCCGGTAGGCGCATCGCACAGGAGGCCGCTGCGCCCTCTAACCCGCTACTGGTTCAGGCCGACAGCGCCTGAGAGGCGAGACTGGCCCCCTCCTGCAGGCCGGTCAGCTGCTCGCTCAGCTGCGCCAGCCGGCGCATGAACTCCTCCTCGGCCGCCTGAGAGCCGACGGGCGGCGGCCGCCGGCCCTCGTCCCCGCCGCCGCCGCCGCCGCTCGACGGCTGTTGCACACCGCTGCCGTCGCCGGGCGCCCGCTGGTCTCCACCGGCGCCGCCGCTGGCCGGGCGCTGGCAGCCTCTGCCGTCGGCGGGCGCTCGCCGGTCGCCGCCGCCGCCTGCGCCGGCGCCGCTGCTGCCGCTGGGCCGCCGCTCGGCGTCGCTGGCGGCGGGGGGCGGTCGGCGCCGAGCCCGCCAGCGAGCCGAGCGAGATGTCGGGCAGCTCGCGCGGGAACGGCCGCGGCGGCAGCGGCTCCGTTACGTCCAGGCTGAGCAGGCTGGCCTCGCGGCCGGCCCAGAGCGACGCCGGCCGGCCGCCTCCGTCGCCGGCGCCGTCCGGTCCCGGCCCATCGGCCCTCGGCAGCGACTGCAGCTTGGACACGAGCGGGCCCAACGCCGGCAGCTCGGCGCTGGCCAGTTGCTGCAGCTGGCGTACGGCCAGGTCGTGCAGCGACCTGCGCACGCGGAGGCGAACCAGTGAGGCTGACGGGCGCCGGCAGCTGGCCCGGCAGGCCAACGCACAGCTGTGAACGCGACTCGGTTTCAAGAACGCAGCGAACTGAAAATATCAGTTTTCGTATGCAAGTATCCGCTGCAATTAGTACCAAACTTATGTAAGAAATCCAACAGGTCGCATTGTTACTAGTCCCCGCTCGTGTCCTGGCCACCAATCTCCTCGCCCCCGTCCGGTACGCACTGGTTGAGGGCGGCGAGACGCTCCACCTGGGCGTCCCGCTCGGCCAGCGCCGCCGCAGCTCGGCGTTCTCCTGCGCTCGCTGCGCTAGGCAAAGCTGCACCGCCTCGGCGTCCTGGGTGGGCGAGAAGCGCCGGTCACAGTGGCGCCGCAGGTCGCAGGGAGGGAGGGGCGCCGGCGCAGCGAACCGCCGCCGGCACAGCAGCGCCGCAGGTCACAGGGAGGGAGGGGCGCCGACGCAGAGGACCGCAGCCGGCACAGCGGCGCCACAGGTCACAGGGACGGAGGGGCGCCGACGCAGAGGACCGCAGCCGGCACAGCGGCGCCACAGGCCACGGGGGAGGAGGATCGCCGGCGCAGCGGACCGCCGCCGGCACAGCGGCGCCACGGATCACAGGGAGGGAGGATCACCGGTCACGACGGACCGCCGCCGGCACAGCGGCGCCACAGATCACAGGGAGGGAGGGGCGCCGGCGCAGCGGACCGCCGCCGGCACAGCGGCGCCGCAGGTCACAGGGAGGGAGGGGCGCCGGCGCAGCAGACCGCCGCCGGCACAGCGGCGCCACAGGTCACAGGGAGGGAGGGGCCCTGCAAGGTCATGCAGCGTGGCCGCAGCGTCGATCGTCACAACACAGACAGGTGGGCAACACACGAGACCTATCTGCGTACTTCATACAATACCAGGAGATCGGCTGCAACGGCGGCCGTTTGCCGTCTACTTGTCATGCACTGAGCGCACCAAGACAAGAAAGCATTTGAGATCACATATAGTGAGATGGCAATTGTTCTTTCAGGGGCGCAACAGTCAAACGGCCTAAAAATACTCGCGCACTTTACATCACCCCACATTACACACTTTTTGTCTGTGCATTGCGGCTTGTGGACAAGCCACCACAGAGCTCTAAAAATGATGGACTGGAGGAGTCCTTGTGAACAGAGAGACAGCGATGACTTACGGCACGGAAAGGTACCCAGGATCTCTGTCTCGCTGGTGACCTGCGCCAGCACCTGGGACAGCTGCGTCTCGTGCTCCTCCCTCAACGCCTTCAGTTCGGCCGCGTGCGTGTCCTCCATCGTCTGGCGGGGGAGGGTCGGTCGTCAACGGAACCACGAAGGCCAGAGAGCCAGATGTCCTAGTAGGTTGGACAGCCAGACGTCCTATCAGGCCGACAGCCAGGCGTCCTATCAGGCCGACAGCCAGGCGTTCTATCAGGCCGACAGCCAGGCGTTCTATCAGACAGACAGCCGGGCGTCCTATCAGGCGGGCACCCAAACATCCCATCAGGCGGACAGCCAGACGTCCTATCAGTCGCACAGCCAGGCGTCCGTCAGGCCGAAAGCCAGGAGTTCTATCAGACAGACAGCCGGGCGTCCTATCAGGCCGACAGCCAGGGTCCTATCAGGCCGACAGCCAGCGTTATCTAGGCCGACAGGCCAGGCAGATTCTATCAGACAGACAGCCAGACGTCCGTCAGGCGGACAGCCAGGCGCCCTATCAGGCAGACAGCCAGGCATCCTATCAGACAGACAACCAAGCATCCTATCAGGTGGACAGTCAGACATCCTATCAGGTGGACAGCCAGGCGCCCAATCAGGCGGACAGCCAGGCGCCCTATCAGGCAGACACCCAGGCGTCCTATCAGGCGGACAGTCAGGCGTCTCATCAGGCAGACAGTCAGGCGTCCTATCAGGTGGACAGTCAGGGCGTCTCATCAGGCAGGACATCAGACGTCCATCAGGCGGACAGCCAGGCGCTCCACCGCAAAACGCCGACAGAGGCTCCCTACTAACTGGAGATTCGCGACTCCTTCGCCTGCTGAGCGAAGGACATCCTACAAATGTCAGGGGCAGTAGCCAACCGAGTTGTTTCTGCCAGAGGGATAGAATTATTACGTCTATCTGCAAACTATATATGGCTTCACATTAACACCAATTCTTAAATAAGCGGCCAATGGCAGGCACTCATCAGACCAGTAATATTTTCCCCACATCTGGCCACGAGGGGGCGACCTTTGAAAGCCCCACAAATTTTGAAAGTCAGGAATGGTGGAAAGCGACTGTCCAATTGACTTGATTGGTACAACGTGCACTGAAGAACTGATTAGTCCATGACCACATATCCATGCTCATGCTCAGAGCAATCTATACTCATGCTTAGAGCAAGGGAAAGACAAGTCACTGTTTCCCTCATCAATACACATACATCCATGACAGCAGGGACACCAACTGCTCCCAATATCATAAGTAAGCTAACTGCAAGCCTTCTCGGTCAGCCAGCGACCCACCTGTACAGTGGAGAGCAGGTTCTCCTTGGTCTTTTTCAGCTCCTTGGCATACTTCTTATACTTGGCCAGCTGATGCCGCACGTCGGCCAGCTCTGCCGAGCGCACCTCGGCCGCCGCGTCGCCGTCCGGCTGCGCCTGGCCGGCGTCTCGCTGCGCCTGGCCCAGCGTTTGCCGGTACTCCCGCATGGAGGCGCTCAGCGTCTGAAACTTCCTGGTCCCGGGGGCCAGCCGTCAGTGGCGCGGCGGACCGAGCGCAGAACGCGCCTCGGAAGGGCCGGCTGGGCCAGCCGTGTCAGCTGGCCACCACGAGGGAGTCGTGCATAAAGCTCTAGGGTCATCTCACACATAGTTACACCAGTTTGCAAGACTTGAACAATGCCTGCTCCAATCCAAATGAGCGAAGGATGTCGTATTTCAATTGGCGTCAGGAAAACAAAATACGCTAGCAGCTTTGCAAGTAATTCCAGCATTATTTATGTATATTAGTATCCCCTACTGGGTATACACTGCACATCCAATGCCCACAGAAACAGCTATTTCTGCCTTCGAGCGGACCCCACCGGTTCAGGGGTCCCTGGGACCGCGCACGAGCAGCGCTCCCGTTCCGTCGGCGTCACCTCTGCAGCTCCTCGTTCTCCTCCTGGATCTCCTCGAGCCGGCGGCGTAGCAGGCCGTCGTCGCTGGCGTCAGAGGCGGAGGCTGGCACCGGCGGCAGCCGCACCGTCTCCTCCAACCGGCTCAGCAGCGGCCGAAGGTGCGCGATCGCTACCGGGTCAGACCGGACGCGTCAGCGAGCGGACCAGGTGAGAGATGCCGGGTCAGACCGGACGCGTCAGCGGGCGGACCAGGCGAGCACCGTCGCCAGCCCACAGCTTAGACGCTGCCACGTCAGCCGTCCGAGAGTGATGTGGCGCAGCAGCGCGCCACCATCCAGCCAAGGCAGCCGCACTCATCAAGGCGTGAAAGAGCTTGCGGAATGTTAGAAGTGTGGAGCAGTGGATATATGTAATAAGACAGGTAGCACACAGAGCTGTGTGATGCGGGGAAGACGAAACAGTACTCGATGCTGAGTTGCAGGTGAAACCACACAAAGTGTCTCAGCACCTCCCACATCTCAAAATTACTTGCTGGCCATGTTACTGCGCGAAGTCAGAGATTGGTATAAAAACACGCGCCCCAAAAAAATCAAGCCGAGAGCTGGCAGTCACACATACCAGGGCGTTTCTTGATCTCCTGCACAGCCGGTTGAGGTTTTGAGTCCACGTCCTGAACTCATCCGGCGTCACCTGGCGAGCGGGTTCGGCCGGCGGCACGGGCTGCTCCGGGGAGGCGCGGCCCGTCGGCAGCCGGGCCGTCGTCCTGCGCTCGGGCGGCGGCGCCGGCGCCTGGCCCCAGCCCCTCGTCGGACCGCGCGCCGGCGGCGCCGGCGGGCCGCCGCGGCCGCGCCCGGCCTGTGCGGCCCGGGCCGCTGGCGCCTCGGGCGAGCCGGTCCGCAGCTGGCGGCCGTCCACCGGCTCCAGCACCGGCTGCCAGCTGGGCAGCTGGCGGCCGGTGTGCGGCCGGCTGGGCAGCTTCATTGACAGCGGCCGGCCGTCCTTACGGACCGGAATGGCTGCGGGCCAGGCCGGCTCAGTGGCGGCTGATGGGCGCAGGCCGGCACCACGCTGCCGTGGTGCCTTCGACTTGATGAGCACCTCAACCAGTGTGTTAGAGTTCTGGTACACTGACCGGCGGATGATGTTTCCCTCGCCGGGTGGCACAATGGCCGTCATATCTGGAACACATGGTGTTAAAACAACACTGAAATCACACTTGACATCTGGGAAGATAAATTTTAATTTTATTTGCATGTCATCTCCAAGCCATTTGGTTTTAGTTTGAGCTCTGCAGATCATAATCTTGTATAATATTAATAATATGCTACCAAAATCTAGCAGTTTACCAAGGCACTTCATTGATATTTAAACACCAAAGCTTGTTTGCAAGACATGACTAACTTGAATAAAGACCTTATATTTTGAGCAATTTCATGATCACAAGTCAAGTGACAATGACATTACAAAGTCAAGTGATAATTAGCAAGTTACAGGAAGCAGACCCCGATCATGCCTGAAAATTATCACTTATAACATTACACAAGACATGGGATCAAATTCTCTTTGTATCTTCCTCTCCCACTCCTCATCTCCAGAATAGTAGACCTGAGTTAGCTACTGGTATGTCCGTATGCTGGCATTACGGTTACAGGCCGCGTACCCATGCAAGTTCAAACAATCCGAAATCAAATGAATCTAGTAAAAAAACATACAGCAGCAAAGGCACTGCCACTTATTGTACCACGTCTTTCTCACCACTTACCTTCCTTGTCCTCTGTGCAACGTATTAACAGTAAATACTCTTCGCTGACAACAGCCAGGCCCCTCGGTCAGGCCCCCCTTTCGAATCAAGGGACGCCAACATATTTGCTCAGCGGTTGCTAGATGTATGCAACGGTAGTGGAGGCCAAAAACATTTTCAAGTGCAGTGACGTCATAAAACCACAAAGTATTTGTCAGCCAAGTAAGAGTATACTAAACTAAGCAGCTACAGTTTTAAACTGCCTTTCATGCAGTCAAAGTGACAAACACAAGTCACTGATATGCTTGGGTGCGTGGAATTGATTGGGAGACAAATAGAATAAACTAAGCTCATTTCTGTCAAGCCTGCATCGTTCTCCAATGCCGGCTACAAGACCGAGGAAGCTGCAGCTACGCAACAGAAGGATAGGTGCTGAACCTTCTCTGTCACTTGAGCGGCTCATATCACGAAGACGGCCGATTGTGACTGAACCTCACGTACTGTTTAGATTGGCTTGAAGACCCCCTTGCAAGAAGTCAGAGTGGGCTTCCGAATGAGCTACTTCACACACACCACAATATTTAGGCTCTTATTTTATTACTGTAGTGGTATAAAAATTAGCTAACGGCTCGAAACTTTCATTCAGGAGCTCGTCACCCGGCTGGTAGTTTATAATGGTCTTGTGACGTTTCTTGCGATCAGCTGAAAGTGTTAAAGAAACTCACCAGTGCAGCATGATCAGCTGAGAGTCGCGCCGCAACTGGCGTCGGTAATACATACGGTCTTAGTGGGTGAGCGGTTTGGTCGAGGGGGGTATTTACTATTAGCATTGTATGGCACAGACAGGTAAAGCAGGGGGCCAGAGGAACGCATGAATCCTGGGCCATGTTTTATGCAGATGGGGTGTGATCTGCTTACTGGACTCGGTTGATTCGTTACATGTTGAGAGGTGCGAAGCCATACGCCGGGAGCGCGTAATGAACACCCCCCCATGACGTGCAATCATACACGCTTAAAATAGACTCAAGGGGAAATGTTGATGATGACTACAAAAGTTTGTTCTTGGCTTGAACTGCACATGAAACATCACTCAGCTGCCTGTCATGTACTTAAATTGTACTGCTGTGGCCTGAAGGCCAGGTGATTGTTGGACAATCAGTTATTGTGCTGCTCTCAAGCTTTTGATGTATGCCCTTCCCATTTCAGTGGGTCTTCATTTCCAGATAATTTAAGGAATAATGCCCCAAAAGTATGATGTTGACGATGAGCCAATTGCAAAACAGACCACACCATGCTCAGGATTGAGGGAGGAGCTGAAGACATGCATTCTGGAGAGTCAGTGTGTGAAGGTTAGCTGTGGGGATGTTGACACATTAAGGTGTGAAATTACTAGGATAGCTCACTGATGGCATGTATGTCATGAACTGTTATATAGTGTTGCATAAATATTCCATTAAAATTACTTGTCAGTGTACTCATTGCTATCCAAATATTGTCTGACATATTGTAGGTAGTACTCTGTTCAACCTATGTCAAGGAAGCTGCTTTTAAACACTTGTTTTGCTTTTGCCAGCAATGCAACTTGATGTTTTGATCACTGTGTTGGGTACCAATGGTGGCTTTGCTCCAGGGTGGCAGATTACCAAAGGACTGTCTAACTCATCCAGACCACACTGTTCCTGATGAGTGTCTTCAACTCAAGTGGTCCTTCTTTGAATGCAAAAGGTCATTGGTAAGTAGCAGCTCTGGATAGATCAGGCACAGTGACAGCCTGCCTCACTTGGCACCATGTGGGGTGTGTTTTGCAAATGTATCGGAGTCTTCAAAAGAGCGTGGGAGAAGTTTGATAATGTTTGTGAACTTCCCTACCTGGATAGCAGTCAGTGGGAAACAGACACCCAAAGCTGTCTGCTGTAATACATTTGATGTTTTGATCAGGACCAGTTGGATAAATGTAACAGTAGTTGAACATATTTATTTTTTGACTATTGCAAATAACTGCTCAGATTGTCATAAACTTTATTATTATTATATCACTTATATCACAAGTGCCCTGTGTTTGTCAGTGCTCCTCATGGTATCTAAAGATGAGCTGATTGTTGGCATGTTTTCATTAGCTGTCCTTATTGCCTGAAGTCGTTCAGGTATCTGTTCAGTTGGCAGCTCAGCTGCGCCGCCTGAAGAGTGAGGCACGCTTACCACCTTCCTTCCGCCAAACCGCGCCGGCCGCGCGTGAAACGACCAGCTGATGGCTTATATGTACTGACTGTCATAATTTTGGGCATGAACCGTGGTTATGGTATTTGAAGAGTGTGGGTACTGCGATGTCAGGCGTGTTGGCCGCTTACTGGGCGTGTTGGCCATTTACTGGGCCGGCACCACCGCTGGGTGCCGGCTCTGCTGTTTCCTGGGGCCGGGCCGTTTGCGGTTTCCTGTATAGATGGCGCTGCAGTCGCCAGCACGCAGCAGACTTCGCTGTGGGATTTGTGGTGCGTGTGTGTGCGTGCATGTGTTTAAAATGGGCCCTAGAATGTCACATCAAAACGTTATGGGTGTTTGTTGTTTTATTGGGATAGATGTCTGTTTCCTGGTGATTCCATAGGGGAACGTCAAAGTTGCCAGACGCGTCGTAGTTTTTAGTATTACGTATTACCAGAACCAGTGGTACTTTTGACTGCCGGTTTTCATGTTTTGACTGGGACGTTATGGTTGGCAAGCCTTGCAGGGACCATAGGCTAATGCAGCGAAATTATCTATTAGTACGCCTTTGAAACACGAATGAAGGATTTACAGTTGTGGTGAAATGGTGCTCTTTAGATTGTTAATGCGTGAAATTGCCCATTTCATTGGCATATTAGCCACTAGATTGGAGCATCCGTAGCATTTTGTGATAGTCTCTGTGTTTGGTTGGTTTGGATTCCAATCTAGATAGAGTCGAGTAGATTGCAATGCTAGCGGCGAAATGGCGAGATTAGAATAGATTGTAATGTGCGCGGCGAAATGTTGAAGTAGCTATCATCATGCGACGAAACGAAGGACGACTGGTGGAGAACGGACGTATGCGTCGTGCACTCTGTTTCTCTGAAGGAAATGTGGGCACAGACATGGGGTGTCAGTTTTGTAGATCACCGGAAGGAGGCCGAACCGAGGGTCCGACCACCTACCCCTTCCCCCATTTTTGTGTCAAACGGATTTAGCGCAGTTTTTTGTGACAAAAGGTAAGTTATCTCCTAATGTTTCAATAATTAAACTGCCAGAGACATAGGAGTCACGCAGAGAAAGATATGGAGGGGATGGGGGCACCGGAGGCACGTACCCCGTCTGATCAGAAAAGAGAGGCGCCCCTCTAGAGGTCGTACTGAGGCACTGAAGGCACTTCTACGGTGATCATGGGCGGCGACACGTGTTTTTTGTTGTCGGGACGGAGGCAAGGTTAGCCACGAAGGACTAGACATTCCCATACTCCGGAGCTTTTCATTTTAAACTCTCGGACCTTTGTGCGTCTCAGGGCGCTAGATATGTAAATTTGATTGCATCGTTTACCTGTTCAGTAGCGAGATTTTAACCTAGCGGTGAGAGCAAACGCGACTTTTTATTGTCAGAGGAGGGGGTGCTCTAGTATCAGTAGGTGAACTGCTCTGCACGACAAAGATAAGTGTTTTGTGTCTATAAGGCGGCGAACATCTGGTTACATTAGCGGACCCAGTTACGGGCTTCGGGGCTAATCCGTTTGGCCAATTTACATAACCCACTCATTGTTTGTATTGTATGTATTGTACTCATGTATTTTTCCTTGGATGCAGGCCACAGCCCTCTCGTGTAAAACAGTGCTGCTTTACTAAAGTTGTGATTTTTGCGTTGCACGCTTGCGGTGTGCGAAAATGTTGGTCTGAATTTGGCGCCGTAACACATTTTTCAGTTCAACTTCGTGGCATCAACAATTATGTTCAACAACATAATCATAATGAGCATAACTCAACAATACTCAATTATGTTCAACAAGTGCTTGTTGTATGTATAGGATCGCTATATGCATTTTTATGACTATTTATTTTTGCCTGAGATGCGTGTAAATTTCCGCTCAATGTATATATGTCATATGGTGTAAGCGGTTTTCATTTGATGTGGGCTGGCTTTTCATCAGCATAACAAAGGGGTACATGACCCCCAGAAATAAGTTTGACTTGGATGCGTAAGACTGCGCGTTATTAAATCGCATCATTATCTGCTCCACACGGCGGTACACCCTTGCAGTCGGAGAGTTTGAGTTAACCCCGAATCGTTAAATTCCTTACAATGGTAAACGAGCACAGATAAAATATTGAAACAAATTGGCCACAGGATTCCAGATTGAGCTGAAGCCCTAATATATTCTCGAAATTTGTCCCTAATATTGTCCCGAAAAGCGTGAGAAATGTCACAAATAATACCACTTTCAGTTAATGGTGGCATGCATTTATCCGCGTTTTCCATGTGTGACTGCTGTCAAAGCCACACGCAATAGCTCTTAACAAAAATAGCTAGTGAATGAGCAGTTATCAGACATGGCCTTTCTCCGAACTTGTTGGCTGCAATGCGAAAAAATGTTCGCAAAAAGAACGTATATTGGCGCGCAGACACCCAATCATCGGTAGAAGCCCTACCTTGGCAAAGCGCTGAGATTATACTGACCGCAGTCGTATTGTGGTGAAAAGCCTGGAAGTCGGTTCAAATTCCACAGTAAGTTCCCGTATGTAGCTGGTCAGAGGGCCGTTTGGCCGTCGGCTTGATAGCGTCAGCTTGGTTACAGGGCGGCCGACCGTCGTGTTGTCGCATGGCACGGTCAAGGTCCTTGCGTGTTAGGATAAGGGAGCGAGGCCTAATGGATTTGTTGAACATGCATTTTAGTAATGGGATGGTTGCTTCGGAGTGATGGGGTGCCGCTAGTGTGTTGGTTAAGCCGTGCGTCTGGGAAACCAGAGTTACGGGGTTCAATTGCCTGCGGTGCCCGTTCTTCTTGCCTGGGTGAAAGACAGGCGATGCCGAAAACCATTAGCAGCTGAATGTTTCTTAAAGCTCCAATGACGCTTACCTGCTGTGCCCATCTTTGTTGTCAGGCTGAAAGGTAGGCGATGCCGTATGGCATCAGCAGCCGAGTGCTTCTCAAACCCCCAATGGCGCGCGGTTCGGAGGGCTAGCAGTAAATTATGTTAAGCATGGAATCAGAATAAAAGTCCGTCTCAGCAGAATTTTCGTTTCCCGTATTTTTTCTCATTTTGTAGCTGAACTGGATCTGTGTTTTCTTAATTTGTTTTCGTACGGGACGTTATAACGAAGCAACTCGGGTCCCGGCTCCAAGTAAAACAATCTAAGGTTCGTAGCCCACCATGGGACAAATCACGTGTCGCTTGGTATAAAAGAGTTTGCAAGATTGGTGAATCAGCTGCGTCAAGATCATGCCTGGGTGTGTGGGGTGGGGCGGGGGCAAAAGGCGTCTCGGCTTACGTGTGAAGGATAAAACAAAACAAAATCCTATGATGTAAATGGTTTGCATCCAACGTGCAAAGGTGTCCCTCACTTGGGGAAACAATTTTGACGTTGCAGGGTCAACTTACCCCGCTGCACTCTCCATGGCAACGTAACTATGATTAAGAATCAAAGAAGATAGTCTTTACGTGATCAGCTTTTTCCTACGCTTTTGCAATATTTCGGTCAAAAAGGCGGGGGCTCAAGCCAACATTAGGGGCTCTAACTGAACATTGGGGGCCAGGGCCTTTATAACAATACAAGTCGACAACCGTAAGTAGACAGTATATTATACATTTATTTGTATGTTTAAATCATGACCTTTAAAAAATTCATTGAAAGCTCCTGGCAGACTCCATGACAAAGATTCAGAGACAAAAGTTGAGGGACAAAAAGTCAAAAGGAGAAAATTCGAATGCAAAACGGCAAGTACTGTACTCAAAAAGTCAAAATGGATAGGGACCAAATAGACAACGGCAGAACAGGATATCGATTAAAAAAAACACTACTTGGCTGTTTTTGGCATGTTTCAAAAATGAAGGCTACTTAGATGAGTTCCCAAAAAAACACCTCATGGTAGTCCACCAGACATTGTAAAACCAAAAATACCACATGGCAGTCCAGCAGACATCATTCTAAAACAACAGAAAAGTCCGATTTGAGAAGAATAACTAAGTACAAAATTTGGGCTATGGAGATAAGCTTCCACATAGCAGTGCAGGTTAAAGGTGGCCAATGACGGCTACAGGCCATGCCAGAGATGTAACAATCACGAGATTCCTTATGAATGAGGGCGCTTTACAATCCAGCAAAGTGCTTACTTACCCAAAAAGGACACCCTGATCCATAATAAGAACTTCCACATGAAGATTGCTATCTAACTTTACTACATGTTGTTCGTGCCTTACACTTGATCTGTGTTCCGGACTTTTTGTCCAGTTACCGTTCTGGCATGCGAATTTTGCGTATGAAATCAAAGCTGGGGCTCGTGTTGGATAAAGTAACAAAAGTGATGTAGCTTGACAAATGTGGTGCTTTCGCTCCGAGTGGCGTGTAATGCCTTAAATGTGATGATCAACATGCACGTTTGGGGCGACAAACCTGTTTTAATACGTAAGACATATGTAAGCGTTTTTGTTTTTGTTTTGTTTTTTTGCCGTTCGTTCCGCACTCGCCCTCAACTAGCGATAAATGGCTCGAGCAAAGGTAACGAAGGAGCTGCCCGAATAGCCTGGAAGTGATGGCGGAAGTTGCTTAAGATAGTAAAATACAGGGCGGGGTGCATTCGTATTCGCAGGTTCATGGACAGAGGTCGCATGTAGTAAATGCGGCAACTACTGATGCCTTACTTACTTAATGTCACTGAGCACAGCTAGTAGCATTCGTAGCAGTTACTGCCATGCTTCATCGCCACTATTCTTCTCACGGTCATGTTTGGCTAATAATTCATGATTGACGGTGTTGGTCGAGACTCGGGGAAGACCGCCGACGCTGGACCGGCCTTCCCGGCTCGGCGCGTCCTTTGCCTGGCTCTGCTCAAGGCCCTAGGACCAAGGCCCTGCTCAGTCCTGCTTTCCGACCACTCACCGCGCGCATGGCGTGCTTCTCTTGATTGGCTGGGGTGTTTCGTGTTCCGAAGTTTTGCTGCGGCACGAACGAACGTGTAAACAAGGGCACACAATCAAAACCGTGAATAGTTAAGCACTTGCATTCCGACCTGCCGTTTATCCCTAGATACCGCCATGTTTGGTGGCCAGGCCCTATCCATTGCTAGAGCAAGTCGATCGTTGTTTTGTCCAGGATGCCCTAACTACCAGACACACGGCGGTGCAATAAAACATGGCTGTGTTCATAAACCCACCGTCGTGACCTGGCCCAGTCACCTTGTGCATTAACAACCAGTCTGTTTCCATAAACGTGTATTGGTGATGAGCTGCGTGGCGACCGCCTCGAAGGCTCGGCGGACTGCTCCCGCTGTGCCTCTAATCCGGCCCTGCTGCGAGCGGCCGCTCCGGTGGACGCGTTGATTGTTAATAGCCGGGGGCGGGTGGGCCGGCGGTGCGCGTTGATGTACGGAGTCCCGCCTTCTGACTATAGACTTGGCCGCGAGGAGGCGCGCCGCTGTCCAAAATGAGTCCAGCGAGGGAAGGACATGCGGGGAAGACCCGAACTCTTCATTGCTGGTATCGAAGGGTTTCGGCGCTACGTTTTCTCGCCATTTGTTTTACGCGTGCCGTTCTTGCTTTACGATCGGCAGCCTCACGGGGACTGTGTGCCGCGGAAGGCACCGTTTTCCCGAGCGGGAACTGCCGCTACTGCTCGCTGGGCCTGCTCGGCTGCGGTCAGCGGCGCTCCGTGCGTCACCGGTTGGTTAGTTCCCGCCATCGACTCGCACTGCCAACAGGGCGGCATTGTGTTCTCATTACGAGCCGCCGTCGTCCACACGGCATGTTTGTGCCGGGTGGCGGGCCGTCACGGCGGCGTGTCGCGATCCCGTGGCGTGGCACCGACCTCTTCTGGGAACACGGACGCCCTGAGCCGGCCGCCTCGAACCATCCCCTCCACCCATCCCCTCCACCCATCCCCCCTACCTATTCCTTCGCTGTCTTAATGAATTAATTCGGTGCATGCTGTAGAACCTGAACGTGAGGTTTGAGCATGCAACATTTTGTAAGCGCGATGCCGGCACGAGTCCGGATGTCGTGCACCGGCAGGGCGCCTGTACTGGTACGGGATGCATTCATTCAGCACTGGCCAATGCTGCCCGGTGCCGTCAGGATTCCACTCCAGACAGCGGCGTAAACCGCCGAGCACCAGCTGTCGGTGCTGCCGTACCGAGGGCTTGCATCTCCAGTTTAAGGCTGTGTATGCGCATGTCTGTCGGCTGTCTCGACGTCTGTCACGCGTCTCTCGGCTCTCTCCCTTGGCGTCTGTCACGTGTCTGTGGGCTCCCAGTTGGTCTCTGTCATGTGTCTGTCGGCCCCCCAGTTGGCGTCTGTCACGCGTCTCTCGGGTCTTTCAGTTGGCGTCTGTCACGTGTCTGTGGGCTCTCCCAGTTGGTCTCTGTCACGTGTCTGTCGGCTCTTCTAGTTGGTCTCTGTCACGCGTCTGTCGGCCCTCCCAGTTGGTGTCTGCCACGCGTCTCTCGGGTCTTCCAGTTGGCGTCTGCCACGTGTCTGTCGCCCTCCCAGTTGGTCTCTGTCATTTGTCTGTCGGCCCTCCCAGTTGGCGTTTGCCACGTGTCCCTCGGTTTTCCCAGTTGTCGTCTGTCACGTGCCTCTCACCCCGCAGTTGGACGCGCGGCAGAGGTTCCGCGGCCGGAAGGGCTACTAGCTGCCGCCTCGCGCCTGGCGCCAGATCTCCGTGGTCTGCGCTGGTCGGGGCGCACGGCTGTGCTGGCGGGCCGCTGGACGGCCCGGGACAGCCGCGGGAGACGCTCCGCCAGCCTGTGGACTGGGCAGCCGGCGACCGTCGCCACCAGTCGGAGAACACCCGCATGGATGCGTTGTTGAGTCATTTAGAGCTTGTTTGTTGTGGTCGGAGAATCCGTGCACGCTTGAGTTTTGAGTGCCCGGAACATAGCCACCTGCTGCGTAAGAGAGCTGTGTGATGTGACTGAAATAAAGGCTGCTGTTTGTAGAATTATGTGCTCATTTGCGCCACTCAAGCGTGGTGACTGTGCCTACACTGAAGAATCACGGATCGGCTCAGTTTTAATTCGCCTTAAACCAGACTTCACGAACTCGGAACACTTGGCGGAAGTCATCTGTGAGCACGCACGTGACCTTTGAAGGTCAGCCACTTCCCCGAAGCACAGCTGGTTGATCTGATGCTGGCAAACTGAGATTGCCTGCATATGGCCAGTGTGAAGCCAGGGAGCGTTTTCTGATGAATGTGGCGTTATCCTGACTGAGTAGCGGACGGTCATGGGCTGCTGCTCCGCGGGTGTGCTGTATTCCGCTAGCGATAGAACCAGTCATTTGTACCGATCTTACCGCGGTGACGATGCTGGTACATGCATGCATAAGAAGGCGGAGGCCAAACGCTGGGAGTCCAGTATTATGAAAACAGTGGCGCGAGCTTCAGGCTGCCTATGACGTCACCTTCACCGGAGCACCGCGGCGCGGGAGCTAGACCGAAGCGGCCGGCTGTATGCGGCGGTCGGGTTTCGGTTGATCAGCCGGCTTCGCGGTGCAGGTTGGATCGCGTGTAACGCGGATGACTGACTGGCGTAAACTTAAGTCGTGACAGCCCGGTAACGTCGTCGTCTTTGACTGATGACGATGGTGACGTCCGTTGTCGTTTGCGGTTTCCTCTCCCCGCCGTCAAGGTCAGGACCTACGAGCGCCCATGTCTCGCCGGACGCCGTCCCTATCATGTCGCAGTGTCGCTGTGACGCGCCCACCGTCAAGGCCAGGACCTACGAGCGCCCATGTCTCGCCGGACGCTGTCCCTGTCTGTCGCAGTGTCGCTGTGACGTGCCCGCCGTCAAGGTCAGGACCTACGAGCGCCCATGTCTCGCGGGACGCCGTCCCTATCATGTCGCAATGTTGCTGTGACACGCCAGTTGTCTCCAGAGCCGTCGGTCTGAGCACATGACCATCACAGACGGAGCTTCCTGTTCAGCGACGGCACCTTGTTACTCCCCTCTGGCCAGCAGCGCAGGAGGCGTCTGCCTGACTGATGAAAACGCTCCTGGTTTGGCAGACTGATGGATGCGGCAAGTGCTGGCTCGTTGGCAGTCATTTTCGGGGTCACCGGGGCGTGGGAAAATCCGCAGGCGCGGAACGTCGGCTTCTGCGGCGCCGTTAACGCACGGCATCAGTTGTGCATTACTCAGTTGTCCATGTTCTCGGATGTTGTTTTTGTTGTACGTGGCATTTACGTGGCAGTTGTACGTTATTGCTGTACGTGGCAGTATGCATTTACTTATTCACCAAACGGGGTGGAATAGGTGGGATAATTCAGCATCAGTATGCGAAAACACTGACGGTACTACTGACTTTCTGGGATGGAGGGTTTTCATTGAACCCGGTATTCAGGCTGCGAAATAAACGCGATTCCACCTTTCCTGTTCGATTGATATAGAAACTGCGATAAGCGGCTGGATCTGCGATGTGCTTCTAGTGCGAAACAGTCGTCCTCAGGCTAAGGCCGCAGGGCTCTCCCAATGTGTTATGGCCTGGACTGTAACTATCAATGTTTGGTAATGCCAGGACAGAATTTATGTTTGCATACACTTTGTAGAAACACCCACGATGGGGAAGCTTGTTACATGCTTCGATAGGCAAAGCAACTGTTAGAGCTCGTGACTGATAGCCAACTGTTTTGAAATGAACCTTTTGTGGTTAATAGTTCAAGCATATCAGACCATACAATTCAGTACAATGTCGGCGTCCTTGTATCTCAAAGTCATTCAATACGCCTGAATCCCTAATCCCCCTGACTGAGGCCTCCCCGCGATTAGGACAAGTGCTCCACTCACTCGTGACGAAGGCATTTCCCTGGTCATGAAGGGAATAGTTGCACAGAAGGCCTCCTGCCTCACTACGTAGTGGTGACGAGGGCCTTCTGTCGTACCGCGGACATAGCCAGTCAATATTTCTAGTGTCTCCTATCATTCGTGACAGGGGCCTCCTTTCGGATCTTGGCAGGGGCCTTCTGTCGGGTCATAACAGGGTCTCCTCTCGGTGCATGACGGGCCTCCCCCACGAGTCACGACAGGGGCCTCCTGTCGGGTCACGACAGGGGCTTTCTATCGTGCCGCGAGCCTAAACCACCCACCATGTCTCGGGCCGTCTCTTGGCCATGACATAGGTCCCCTTTTGCAAGTAAATATGACCTTTTAGTTGGAACACGGGTCATTTATCTGTCCCGGTGGCTCAGTTGGTTACAGCGCCTGCATTCCGATGCACCCACCCGTGGCGGGTGGGGTTCGAGTCGCTTTAGGGCGCTCGCTATTTGCACTTGACAGGTACGGCCTGGGGCCGGTGGCAGCGGTCGCGCTAAAGGTGAGTTGACGTCAGAGGGCAAGACGGACCGTGCCGAGCATCTCGGCACGTTAAGCTTTCGCCACCAAATTCTGCCGTTGACATGGAACTGCGCGATCGGATGGTAGGGGTCATGGCTCACACAACAAGCACTGCTTAGCGTGAGCTCTGATCCCGGAAATCCATCCATTCAAAGGGTTCGGATCAAATCTTTAAAAAATATGTTGAACGGCGACTTAAAACCATCCAACTCGCCTGTGTGACTAAGCTGTCTTCTGTACTGGCTTGTAGATTGCGCCGGCTATGCGGGGCCTTCCATCTGTTGAACGGCGACTTAAAACCATCCAACCCGCCTGTGTGACTAAGCCGTCTTCGGTACTGGTCTGTGGATTACACCGGCTATGCGGGGCCTTCCGACGTTTTCGGCCACAGGTTACGGCAGACCTCCTCGCATTCACGATGGTTGGCTGGAGGCTGTTTGTCACGCGATCATTCGCGACCATATCCGAGCCGTCCATAACTGGGGCACCCTCCCGAACATTACGGCAGGACGTTGTTGCTAATGGACGGACCTCATGACTGCTTAATTGTTTCTGGCCATGGATACAGATGAGAGCTGCCATCACTTGCGGGATCTTCCGAAAATTACGGGATGACAAAAAGTATATACGTGGCGCTCTGCCTGCCCGCAGGTAAAAGCAGTTTCGGTCAATGAGTCAGCAGCTTAAAAGTCAAATGCTCAGTGCGCGGGAGCGCGGACAGCCGCCTCAGACGGGTGGCGCGGAACGGCGACTGCCGCTGGATGGTGGTCAGTCGGCACGCGACAGATGTGATCAGCCGGCGCCGCCCGAAACAGCCCGGGTTGGACGTTGGGAAGACTGCGTGCGTCACGAATACAGCATGCGCCGCATTCGAGTATTCGGGGATGTGCAGTGCCCTGCACACAATCCTGCAGACCCGGTGGTGCACATGCTCACGACACCACGCCAGCCGAGGGCTTCCAGAACGGGAGAAATGTGGTCGATGTGACGGCCACCACCCACTGGCCTGGGCGCCAAATACACCATACTGTGCACCTTGTCTGCGCCCTAGCTTTATTTTCTTGGGCACACCTACCCTTTTCTCACTGCGTGCATATGGTTTGAGACAACTAGAAAGAATGGCACGGTAATTCGCACGAGTTAGACCATCTGTAAGCCACAAGAGTATCCGTAAGCGTAGCCGTAAGCGGTGCTTTGCTCCACGGGGCGGGATGCTCCCCGCTCCTTGGTAACGGGCGATAGCGGCTCAGCATGGCCCCCTCCCCCGTTACGCAATTAACGCGTGATCACGTAACGTAAATTCGAGGGGCAGTTGGTGTGCGATTTTGGAACCTGCCGACACATTCCTTCGCAACAGGAACTCGGAGCGCGAGTCTGCGAGTTCTGATTAGTTCCGTGTATCTGAATTCAATTAATCCACGGATTAATTCCACCACGTGCCCTCATTCATGGCTGGAATCAATAGCGCCTCATTTCGCGGAAGTAGCACCAGTAAGGCGCCTTGTGCATCTTGTGACACGCGGCCAATTCACGAATAACATTAACAGATAACGGCTGGCTGTGAGCCTAGTCTTGGTAAGCGATTTCAGTTTCTTTCCGATGGATTCCTAGCGCACCTGCAGGTCAAACAATTTTGAGACGCGTTCTTAAATTGTTTGGGTACATTTGCATACGCAGCGCGGATAGCGCGGATGGCATGTTCTCATCTGTTCTGGCTGCCGACAAACGACATCCATCCTTATGGAAGGTGGGAAGGACCTATCGCTTGCGCATGAGATCGCATGACCGCCCGCACGCACCGGTCCGGAGACGTCGGTCAGTGCGATTGTCCGTTTTCCTCTCGCCAAAACCTGTAATCAAATCGCTGCGGCAAAATGTCGCTAAGATCGAGACTGAGCCCAGTTTTTCTTCACGTTTTTTTCTTCAGTTTTTCAGCAAGCTAACGATTTTTCGCTTTTCATGCGAATCGAAAAAGAGAGGTAGAATCCTGGTTATGCCGCGATGATGCAGGAGAAGCATGTCCCGTCAAACAGCTTGCATGTCAATACCAGTAATTCAGACAGCACAATTTCCATGTAAGTGCACTTCAAGTTGTGGAAAACTTCCAAAACCTATCAGTAGTGGCTGCCAAGGCATTAGTTTCCGGAATGCGTGAATGTATGTGTAATGCATATGTGTGCGTGTCTATGTACGGTGTTTTCTTGCACCACCAGGCGCAGAACAACCACCACGTGGATGCGCTTTCAATCAAAATAAATAAAATGAAATGAAAATTCAACAATTCACCTGTCAGCTTGGGTCAAACAAGGTCAACTTACGTTCTTTGCCGTCTTTAGTAACTTTTTTATACGTCCGCTGAACAGATCCGGTGAAATTCAAACCATGTCAAAGTGCGCTCTCAAGGTCACCTGGGGCCATTCAATAACCTCTGTTGATCTCGATCGTATGTGATATTGCATGCATGATCTCCGTGCACGACGGTGATGTCGCCATAATGTGAAAATTCTGCTAAAAATGTTACGTATTTTCTCAGATTTAGCCTGAAGTGACCTTCAGCCTAAATGAACCTTACACTTCACTGGCATAACTGAGCCTCTCCGGTTCGTGATATACCGGGCTCTATGGTAATCTTTTTACGCAGTTGGTAAGGTTTCATTTTGCGCGGTCCTTTACCCCGAATAACACCAGGAAAAGTCACAGCATTTTTGACGTTCACGGTATAACACTTTTACATGTTGAGAATCAATTGGCAAGAAAATATCGTGCGCGCGGCTGAAAATGAAATTTTCACATTTCCGTGATGCAGGCCATTGAGATCTCCCGAACTGGGGCACCATTAAGACTCATGACCTTTTCTTACTCACCTGATATGCACGCCAGGTGCAAATCATAAGGTGCAAACTCAACCGGCCAGAATCGTGTCATGTCACATTGAGCGGTTTCGCGCGATACTCCCGAGCAATCAAAGATGTTGCAAGAATTCAAAGCTTAGGCGAGAGTTAGATCAGAAGAATTACTTATTATCTTTCCCATGCTCTCTTGTCGTCCTTCCCCCACCTTTCTTTTGACCAAAGTCGAATGACCAAATGCACGAAG
>NW_023596420.1:1239144-1406357 GCF_011947565.3 Pollicipes pollicipes | reverse complement strand
CTCGTCTTTACGCACATGAGTGGTTTTCTTGTACACGTGGGTAATCTAAGCACTCGCTCCTTATTAACCTTATTCCACCTTCTTATCAATTAAAAGATGGCGAGCTACTGGATTGGACGTTTGGAACAGATGAATGGATGTAGAGATGGGAGCGCCAGCTGAGAGAATGCGTGAGATGTAAGAGATGCATATAAGAAATTGGAGGATGGCGTCGGCACAAATAATTTTGCGCTTGTGCCGAGATCATACACCTCGCGCGCAGCTTGCAATCAAACATCTCAAAATCGTTTAAGAGTAACATAACTGTAACCACCTCAACGAATGCTGAATAGTTTTTATCTATTTTATTTATTTCTATTTTATTTATTTTTTATTTATTTTGTATTATTTCTTTAATTTCAATTAATTCATTTAATTTATTTACTGAATAAATTGAAAAAACGGTGCCGATGCAGGTAGGCGACCTCCTGACCGAAAGTGGCTACTGCTTTTCAGTTGTGAGCTGATTAGAAACGCGTACATTATTTATTCACAGCTGCTAGCAACAAACAGGTGAGAGCCGGAATGCTGCAAAGGTTGATCACTGTGCTCAGTTCGCTTGAACAGCGTAGGGGCGCGGTCCTGATGCTTATCTTTATTTTCCCGAGCACTTCATAATAGCATGAACATCGCATAATTAAGAAAACTGGTCAAGACCATGATGCTGTTGTCGCTAACACCTTCAAGTTTTCTGTGAAGCTGCAAGCTCAGCAAGCCATTGACACGAATAATGTCACTACTTCCCGTGTGGTGTCGTACACAACCCGCTCGACTCACGCCAACTGGCGGAGTAAGCATAAAAGACCAGTGCGGCCTTCACTGGTTTTGCAGGTAGCGCACTGTGCAGGCGCTGCCGATTCCGCCCGCCACCTCTCTTGCCCGACAGCACGGGATGGCGCCGCCGCAGAAGCCTCTCACTCGAGGTGCTCTGACCGCGCCGAGTCACTCGCCAGATGTGGATCATCAACAGACCGGAGCCGGTCGGCACCAGTCGGCGGCAGCGCATGTAGGCCGACACTACGATTATCGATATAACCACAGGAGCCAGCGATGTTTGACGGACTAACGTCAGCCTCGCTCGGCGCTGGCTGCCGGCTGAGGACTTAATCGGCCCCTGCGCGGCATTCCTGTCTGATCGGCCGGGAGTCGGGGCCGTGAAATAGGTCACGAATCCCGGCCGCCGCCGCCCTTCACCGTCGGCACCAGGCCTGCCCCCAATTACCGGCCGCCGTCCCGGCCGTTGACACCGTGGCACCGGGCGGGTCGGGTCACGGAGATGTCCCGCTCGGGCGGGCGCGGCCCATCTGCTTCACGACGCCATGGACGCCGGAGGAGTCGCCCAACCCTGCCAGCTTCGGAGAACGATACCAAATGTGGGTTCGCAATTCAACAAGCGGTTAAAGTACCGTTGTACGTACTCGTCAGGTTCTGCAGTTTTGCAAAGTGCTGGCAGAGCGCGATACGTTAGTCGTTCATTTCCGCGCACGGTATACTGTAGCAAAAATGATATAAATAGGTTTATAATGGGACTTGCTTGCAAGTTACCAAATTCACTGTAGTTCGTGATGCGATATGTGTCGTCTACTTAAGTTGCTTTGAGCCACGACCACTTGGGGAGTTGAAAGTAAGCCCTTCTTAGTTTCGGAAACCCTTTCGGAACCGTACCATGTCGGTTTACCAAATTGGCTCAAGGAGGTCGAGGAAGCAATTATGTCATTACTACTGCATCGAATAACAACCATTGTTATTTATTGTTTAGCCCTTTGAGTTTCTAATTCGATAACAGTCAGGAGCGTTGTCGCATTTTTGGGGTTATTAATAGATATTGAGTTCTCGGGGATTGAATATTAGTGTAGATTTGAAGCGGGACCAAACAATTTTATTGACTCGGCCAGCCAAATTGGGTGGGGGTGTTTGTTCTTTCTTTAGAATCGATTTGCGTAAAAATTGCACAAAAGAGAAGAGTGTTCAGCATGCACTTTAGCTGGCAGCTTTAGAATCGCCAACACCGACGACGGGCGTTGCTGTCTCCATTGGACATGGCGTGGGCTGCCCCAGCTAACAGCAGACGGCGACTGACGGCTGGGTGGGGGGGTGGGGGGGAGAAACGTCTCAGGAAGAGCGTTTCCATGCATCGAGCAAACCTTGCCTTGCGTTCGTGCTAGTTTCTGCTTCCCGTGCTGTCGGCTGAGAGTACCATTCACAATCATGAGCCTACAGTAAGGGAGTGATGTGGCAACGCGAAGCAAGCTATGTGTTCGATCGACGGTTGATTCGTGACAATCTGTTCTTTGGACAAACAGATAGATAGATAGATAGAGAGAGAGAGAGAGAGAGAGAGAGAGAGAGAGCGAGGAGAGAGAGAGAGAGAGAGAGAGAGAGAGAGAGAGAGAAGAGAAATGATAGATATATATAATATATTCTATTAATATTATATATATATATATATATATATCTTATATATATTTCTATATATTTGTGTGTTGTGTGTTGTGTGTGTGTGTGTGTGTTGTGTGTGTTTGTTTTGTTGTGTGTGTGTGTGTGTGTGGTGTGTGTGTGTGTGTGTGTGTGTGTGTTGTGTTGTTGTTGTGTTTTACAAATTTAACATTTGACAATTAGAAAAAAAAATTCATTAGTCTTGATAATCTTCAACGTTTCACACCCTTTGCATATGAACGGCCCGTTTTGCCGCACAAGTTCTCACGTACAAGACAAAAATACACCGTAACTACAATTTCACTCATTGCTTTCAGTCATTCAGCTGTTAGACAATATCACGAAAAAATCATATTCGGATTCACTTCGTTAGTCGTGACACGGCTCAAGCATCGATTCAGCCCTAGCGTTATGAGGCAGGAGCCCTCCACCGGAGCGGCCAGCGTCACCGCGCGACTATGTCACTCGCAGCGTGGCCGGGCGAGCCCTCCACCGGAGCGGCCAGCGTCACCGCGCGACTATGCCACTCGCAGCGTGGCCGGGCGAGCCCTCCACCGGAGCGGCCAGCGTCACCCGCGGTACGATTTCACTCGCAGCGTGGCCGGGCGAGCCTCTCCACCTGTAGCGGCCAGCGTCACACTCTCGACTATCCACTCGCAGCGTGGCCGGGCGGCCCTCCCCGGAGCGTCCCTCTCCCTCGAGCGCGACTATGCCACTCGCAGCGTGGCCGCGGCGAGCCCTCCACCGGGCGGCCAGCGTCACCGTGCGACTATGTCACTCGCAGCGTGGCCGGGCGAGCCCTCCACCGGAGCGGCCAGCGTCACCGCGCGACTATGCCACTCGCAGCGTGGCCGGCGACCCTCCACCGGACGGCCAGCGTCACCGCGCGACTATGTCACTCGCCGCATGGCGGGCGAGCCACCCACCGGAGCGGCCAGCGTCACCGCGCGACTATGTCACTCGCAGCGTGGCCGGGCCATGACGGCGACATGCAGGCGGCGTCGGCGCGTCTGGGTGTCGTCGTGGCGTGACCAGGTTGATTACAGACAGGAATTGGTACTCAGGGCGCAGCTGCGGTCGGAGCTCACCACGCGACGTAAGTAAGTCCATAAAACGTGGGAACGATTTAGGCTGTCTGAATAGGTAACCCCACTAGTAGTAGGCAACATAATTCTCAAGCAGATTAACATACCTATATGCATGCACCTCTTCTGTGAGAGACACGCTAACAAGTGCTCATGAACAGGGGCAGATACATCATCAGGGTTAGACACATCATCAGGAGCAGGATACATCATCAGGGAAAGATGCATCATCAGGGGCAGACACATCATCAGGGTCAGACACACCATCACGAGCAGATACATAATCAGGGACAGATACATCATCAGGGGCAGGTATATCGTCGAATTTGGGAGGGGACTTAAGTCTTGACCCAGCAGCAAGCTCGGTGACCGAGTCATTGATGAACCATCTCTGGCCTGTTCACAGTCCAGACCTATTGCTGCTGGACTTCTGCTTGAGGTCTGGGGTCCGGGCAGAAGGCCGGCCAGCCTGCCGACTACGACGGAACGGGCTGAGGAGGGCCGTGGAGGAGCGCACCACGGCCCCGGGCCGGAGCAGACGTTATTGGTGCCGTCCGGAGCCTCCACCCTCCCCCGCCGCGCCGAGACGTCCGAACAGTGCAACGGCGCCGCCGTGGACGCTGTGTGCCCACCGCAGGGCGAGTAACCCCAAAAGTAACCCTGTTCCGGCATTGGTTTGAGCTTGTCTGAAAAGGTGCTCACAGCAAGCACAGCACAGTGCTTCCCAACGTTTTTCAAAATGATCAGTTCCAGCGAATAGTCACTGAAGGCGTCGCCTGCGTTTCGCCAGTAGAGGTGGGGGGGGGGGGGGGGGCTGTCTGATGCGTACACACTGCCGGTCACATGGGCGGCGATGACGCGACGTGGCTGATGCCGATCTAACCACGCCACCGGCGCCGCCATTATTCCGAGGCCGCGTGAACTGGGAGGAGGGTCGGCGGACGCTGCCACGGCTGGCCGATGTGCGCGACGGGGAAAGTCTCGCTATTTCCGTCGTGGCTGGACAAGCAGGACTATCAGCCTCATCTGCCGTAAACAGACAAACACGGTGGACTCGCCGCATGCCCCTGGTAAGAACTGGTTTTGCGCTTGCTTGATTGTGCTGGACTCAAGGTAGGTGTGCTGCGAGCTTGGGAGCAAAGGGGGCAAAATGAGCGACATTTGGGAGAGCTTCAGCTCACCCAGCTGTGGAGACGGCACCACCGCCCACGACGCAGCAGATCGGGTTGGCTGCGTGCTGCGGACGCCTCTCGCTCGTCATGTGAGCTCTCCAGTGTGACGCGTCCCCTTCTGAAGCGCGCAGCCCAGCCCCAGCGAAGGGCCGCGAAAGAAAACACGCCATCAAATAAAAACGCCATAGACGCACCTACCCAAGGACGGAGGGGTGTGCTAATGGGACATTCTCGTCCCCGTTCCACATGTGCCGGTTCCAGACCTTGGGCATGGCACGGGTCGACGAGACACCAGCCGAATACCACGCGCAGGCAGAAGACAGCGATATGTGACGTCACGAGCGCAGTACCGTAAAAGCACTGATCGGAACAGTCACACGAGACAGAGGAAACTCAGCACGGGCGCAGAATACTTGCTCGAACCGCATCGCCCTGGCTCGGGAGCTACCGTCAGGATCTCAATACTTGCCCTATGAGATAGCTTGAGATGGAAATCCGCTCAGAGTCGATACACTTTGAACCCAACTTGGCATCTAACCCCAGCAATCATGACTGACTACCATGAAACTCAATCCTTATTGAGGACAGAATTGCTAGAAAGCATGCACTGCAAGCGTGAAAGCATGTATCCCATCTAGCAGATTCTCATTGTTACTCAGCTGTATATTACGTATGAGAACATAACGTGGGTGACGGATGTAGCAGTGCCGGTCGGCAGTGACACCTGCGACCCGCGGTGGCCGCACTGCTGTCCCACAGGCGCGTGGACGCCGTTCCAGTGCCTGTCACCCCACGCCCATGCGGCACCGCGCTGGTGCCAGTAGACGTCCTCACGCATGGAGCCGGCCTCGACAAGCCCAGTCACTCTCACGCCGCCGGAGCGGCGCGGCGAACCGGCGCACCTCACGCACCGGCGCGCCGCTGACGGCGTTTTTGCGCGTGTGAAAACGTGACCTGGTCGCCCATTTGGTGCCGCCAGCTCTCTCCTCCCGCCCGCGAGAATAGTGCGAAACAAACAGAGCGACGGCGAGCGGCCCATTTGTTTGAGCCACGGACGATGGAGAGCGATCCGTTTGTTTGAGACACGAGCGACGGAGAGCGGTCAGTTTGAGCCGCGAGAGCCGTAGAACGGCCCGTTTATTTGAGCCATGACCGACGCAGAACGGCCCGTTCGTTTGAACCACGAGCGACGGAGAGCGGTCAGTTTGTGTGAGCTACGACAGACGTAGAACGGCCCGTTTGTTTGAGCTATGAGCGACGGAGAGCGGTCAGTTTGTTTGAGCCAGGAGCGACGTAGAACGGCCCGTTTATTTGATCCATGGGCGACGCAGAACGGCCCGTTTGTTTGAACCACGAGCGACGGAGAGCGGTCAGTTTGTGTGGGCTACGAGCGACGTAGGACGGCCCGTTTGCTTGAGCTATGAGCGACGGGGAGCGGTCAGTTTGTTTGAGCCACGAGCGACGCTAAGCGCTCCGCTCCTTGTTGCGGCGGCCGCGGACACGCTCTGCGGGCGCAACGTCCAGAAGCAACTGCCCAGCGTCGCTGTATAGGTTGAGCAGTGATGCCCCAGCAATACTCTTGATCGATGATTTCAATGTCATTGTTGCACTGCACCAGTGCTCTCGACGATAGCGCGAACGTGCTCCGTCCCAGTTGCCCTGGATCTGGTATGGAGACTAGGTAAGTGAGGTCCCCGCTGTAGTACCTCCGATCATACTTTTCTTCCATAATCTGAGCCAAAACTATTTTTTCGGGTTGGTGCACTTCGGTAAAAATCTGACAGTGGCGCACTTCACCGGATGTGAGAGCGCGCTCAGGGGCAACCGGCATGCGGTCATTATATTTAGGGGATGCACGATCGAATTAAAACAATGCGAACAGCAAAATCCCGTCGCAGCACGCACAACTACGACAGCCAACGAACGACAGCCGAAACACGCAGGGCCCGTTAATCTCGGAGATGGCTTGCCTCCGCGGACGCACGGAATGTAGGCCCACGTCAATGAAGACAAGGTTAGAACACAGCCACACCGTTTTGCGGGAAGCACAAGTCTCTCAACGGCGACGTTTGGCACAGCACTGAGAACCAACGCCGCAGACAGGCGCAATCCTGCCATGCATGAGAACCGTATTCCTGGCTGCCCCCGACAAGGAAGAAGCTGTCCGGTAGGCGCATCGCACAGGAGGCCGCTGCGCCCTCTAACCCGCTACTGGTTCAGGCCGACAGCGCCTGAGAGGCGAGACTGGCCCCCTCCTGCAGGCCGGTCAGCTGCTCGCTCAGCTGCGCCAGCCGGCGCATGAAACTCCTCCTCGGCCGCCTGAGAGCCGACGGGCGGCGGCCGCCGGCCCTCGTCCCCGCCGCCGCCGCCGCCGCTCGACGGCTGTTGCACACCGCTGCCGTCGCCGGGCGCCCGCTGGTCTCCACCGGCGCCGCCGCTGGCCGGGCGCTGGCAGCCTCTGCCGTCGGCGGGCGCTCGCCGGTCGCCGCCGCCGCCTGCGCCGGCGCCGCTGCTGCCGCTGGGCCGCCGCTCGGCGTCGCTGGCGGCGGGGGGCGGTCGGCGCCGAGCCCGCCAGCGAGCCGAGCGAGATGTCGGGCAGCTCGCGCGGGAACGGCCGCGGCGGCAGCGGCTTCCGTTACGTCCAGGCTGAGCAGGCTGGCCTCGCGGCCGGCCCAGAGCGACGCCGGCCGGCCGCCTCCGTCGCCGGCGCCGTCCGGTCCTGGCCCGTCGGCCCTCGGCAGCGACTGCAGCTTGGACACGAGCGGGCCCAACGCCGGCAGCTCGGCGCTGGCCAGTTGCTGCAGCTGGCGTACGGCCAGGTCGTGCAGCGACCTGCGCACGCGGAGGCGAACCAGTGAGGCTGACGGGGCGCCGGCAGCTGGCCCGGCAGGCCAACGCACAGCTGTGAACGCGACTCGGTTTCAAGAACGCAGCGAACTGAAAATATCAGTTTTCGTATGCAAGTATCCGCTGCAATTAGTACCAAACTTATGTAAGAAATCCAACAGGTCGCATTGTTACTAGTCCCCGCTCGTGTCCTGGCCACCAATCTCCTCGCCCCCGTCCGGTACGCACTGGTTGAGGGCGGCGAGACGCTCCACCTCGGCGTCCCGCTCGGCCAGCGCCCGCCGCAGCTCGGCGTTCTCCTGCGCTCGCTGCGCTAGGCAAAGCTGCACCGCCTCGGCGTCCTGGGTGGGCGAGAAGCGCCGGTCACAGTGGCGCCGCAGGTCGCAGGGAGGGAGGGGCGCCGGCGCAGCGAACCGCCGCCGGCACAGCGGCGCCGCAGGTCACAGGGAGGGAGGGGCGCCGACGCAGAGGACCGCAGCCGGCACAGCGGCGCCACAGGTCACAGGGAGGGAGGGGCGCCGACGCAGAGGACCGCAGCCGGCACAGCGGCGCCACAGGTCACGGGGAGGGAGGGGCGCCGACGCAGAGGACCGCCGCCGGCACAGCGGCGCCACAGGTCACGGGGAGGGAGGGGCGCCGACGCAGCGGACCGCAGCCGGCACAGTGGCGCCACGGATCACAGGGAGGGAGGATCACCGGTCACGACGGACCGCCGCCGGCACAGCGGCGCCACAGATCACAGGGAGGGAGGGGCGCCGGCGCAGCGGACCGCCGCCGGCACAGCGGCGCCGCAGGTCACAGGGAGGGAGGGGCGCCGGCGCAGCAGACCGCCGCCGGCACAGCGGCGCCACAGGTCACAGGGAGGGAGGGGCCCTGCAAGGTCATGCAGCGTGGCCGCAGCGTCGATCGTCACAACACAGACAGGTGGGCAACACACGAGACCTATCTGCGTACTTCATACAATCCCAGGAGATCGGCCTGCAACGGCGGCCGTTTGCCGTCTACTTGTCATGCACTGAGCGCACCAAGACAAGAAAGCATTTGAGATCACATATAGTGAGATGGCAATTGTTCTTTCAAGGGCGCAACAGTCAAACGGCCTAAAAATACTCGCGCACTTTACATCACCCCACATTACACACTTTTGTCTGTGCATTGCGGCTTGTGGACAAGCCACCACAGAGCTCTAAAAATGATGGACTGGAGGAGTCCTTGTGAACAGAGAGACAGCGATGACTTACGGCACGAAAGGTACCCAGGATCTCTGTCTCGCTGGTGACCTGCGCCAGCACCTGGGACAGCTGCGTCTCGTGCTCCTCCCTCAACGCCTTCAGTTCGGCCGCGTGCGTGTCCTCCATCGTCTGGCGGGGGAGGGTCGGTCGTCAACGGAACCACGAAGGCCAGAGAGCCAGATGTCCTAGCAGGTGGACAGCCAGACGTCCTATCAGGCCGACAGCCAGGCGTCCTATCAGGCCGACAGCCAGGCGTTCTATCAGGCCGACAGCCAGGCGTTCTATCAGGCCGACAGCCGGGCGTCCTATATCAGGCGGACACCCAAACATCCCATCAGGCGGACAGCCAGACGTCCTATCAGTCGCACAGCCAGGCGTCCGTCAGGCCGAAAGCCAGGAGTTCTATCAGACAGACAGCCGGGCGTCCTATCAGGCGGACACCCAAACATCCCATCAGGCGGACAGCCAGACGTCCTATCAGTCGCACAGCCAGGCGTCCGTCAGGCAGCCAGCTATCAGACACAGCCGGCGTCCTATCAGGCGGACACCCAAACATCCCATCAGGCGGACAGCCAGACGTCCTATCAGTCGCACAGCCAGGCGTCCGTCAGGCGGACAGCCAGGCGCCCTATCAGGCAGACAGCCAGGCGTCCTATCAGGCGGACAGTCAGGCGTCTCATCAGGCAGACACTCAGGCGTCCTATCAGGCGGACAGTCAGGCGTCTCATCAGGCGGACAATCAGACGTCCCATCAGGCGGACAGCCAGGCGCTCCACGCAAACGCCGACAGAGGCTCCCTACTAACTGGAGATTCGCGACTCCTTCGCCTGCTGAGCGAAGGACATCCTACAAATGTCAGGGGCAGTAGCCAACCGAGTTGTTTCTGCCAGAGGGATAGAATTATTACGTCTATCTGCAAACTATATATGGCTTCACATTAACACCAATTCTTAAATAAGCGGCCAATGGCAGGCACTCATCAGACCAGTAATATTTTCCCCACATCTGGCCACGAGGGGGCGACCTTTGAAAGCCCCACAAATTTTGAAAGTCAGGAATGGTGGAAAGCGACTGTCCAATTGACTTGATTGGTACAACGTGCACTGAAGAACTGATTAGTCCATGACCACATATCCATGCTCATGCTCAGAGCAATCTATACTCATGCTTAGAGCAAGGGAAAGACAAGTCACTGTTTCCCTCATCAATACACATACATCCATGACAGCAGGGACACCAACTGCTCCCAATATCACAAGTAAGCTAACTGCAAGCCTTCTCGGTCAGCCAGCGACCCACCTGTACAGTGGAGAGCAGGTTCTCCTTGGTCTTTTTCAGCTCCTTGGCGTACTTCTTATACTTGGCCAGCTGATGCCGCACGTCGGCCAGCTCTGCCGAGCGCACCTCGGCCGCCGCGTCGCCGTCCGGCTGCGCCTGGCCGGCGTCTCGCTGCGCCTGGCCCAGCGTTTGCCGGTACTCCCGCATGGAGGCGCTCAGCGTCTGAAACTTCCTGGTCCCGGGGGCCAGCCGTCAGTGGCGCGGCGGAACGAGCACAGAACGCGCCTCGGAAGGGCCGGCTGGGCCAGCCGTGTCAGCTGGCCACCACGAGGGAGTCGTGCATAAAGCTCTAGGGTCATCTCACACATAGTTACACCAGTTTGCAAGACTTGAACAATGCCTGCTCCAATCCAAATGAGCGAAGGATGTCGTATTTCAATTGGCGTCAGGAAAACAAAATACGCTAGCAGCTTTGCAAGTAATTCCAGCATTATTTATGTATATTAGTATCCCCTACTGGGTATACACTGCACATCCAATGCCCACAGAAACAGCTATTTCTGCCTTCGAGCGGACCCCACCGGTTCAGGGGTCCCTGGGACCGCGCACGAGCAGCGCTCCCGTTCCGTCGGCGTCACCTCTGCAGCTCCTCGTTCTCCTCCTGGATCTCCTCGAGCCGGCGGCGTAGCAGGCCGTCGTCGCTGGCGTCAGAGGCGGAGGCTGGCACCGGCGGCAGCCGCACCGTCTCCTCCAACCGGCTCAGCAGCGGCCGAAGGTGCGCGATCGCTACCGGGTCAGACCGGACGCGTCAGCGAGCGGACCAGGTGAGAGATGCCGGGTCAGACCGGACGCGTCAGCGGGCGGACCAGGCGAGCACCGTCGCCAGCCCACAGCTTAGACGCTGCCACGTCAGCCGTCCGAGAGTGATGTGGCGCAGCAGCGCGCCACCATCCAGCCAAGGCAGCCGCACTCATCAAGGCGTGAAAGAGCTTGCGGAATGTTAGAAGTGTGGAGCAGTGGATGTATGTAATAAGACAGGTAGCACACAGAGCTGTGCGATGCGGGGAAGACGAAACAGTACTCGATGCTGAGTTGCAGGTGAAACCACACAAAGTGTCTCAGCACCTCCCACATCTCAAAATTACTTGCTGGCCATGTTACTGCGCGAAGTCAGAGATGGTATAAAAACACGCGCCCAAAAAAATCAAGCCGAGAGCTGGCAGTCACACATACCAGGGCGTTTCTTGATCTCCTGCACAAGCCGGTTGAGGTTTTGAGTCCACGTCCTGAACTCATCCGGCGTCACCTGGCGAGCGGGTTCGGCCGGCGGCACGGGCTGCTCCGGGGAGGCGCGGCCCGTCGGCAGCCGGGCCGTCGTCCTGCGCTCGGGCGGCGGCGCCGGCGCCTGGCCCCAGCCCCTCGTCGGACCGCGCGCCGGCGGCGCCGGCGGGCCGCCGCGGCCGCGCCCGGCCTGTGCGGCCCGGGCCGCTGGCGCCTCGGGCGAGCCGGTCCGCAGCTGGCGGCCGTCCACCGGCTCCAGCACCGGCTGCCAGCTGGGCAGCTGGCGGCCGGTGTGCGGCCGGCTGGGCAGCTTCATTGACAGCGGCCGGCCGTCCTTACGGACCGGAATGGCTGCGGGCCAGGCCGGCTCAGTGGTGGCTGATGGGCGCAGGCCGGCACCACGCTGCCGTGGTGCCTTCGACTTGATGAGCACCTCAACCAGTGTGTTAGAGTTCTGGTACACTGACCGGCGGATGATGTTTCCCTCGCCGGGTGGCACAATGGCCGTCATATCTGGAACACATGGTGTTAAAACAACACTGAAATCACACTTGACATCTGGGAAGATAAATTTTAATTTTATTTGCATGTCATCTCCAAGCCATTTGGTTTTAGTTTGAGCTCTGCAGATCATAATCTTGTATAATATTAATAATATGCTACCAAAATCTAGCAGTTTACCAAGGCACTTCATTGATATTTAAACACCAAAGCTTGTTTGCAAGACATGACTAACTTGAATAAAGACCTTATATTTCGAGCAATTTCATGATCACAAGTCAAGTGACGATGACATTACAAAGTCAAGTGATAATTAGCAAGTTACAGGAAGCAGACCCCAATCATGCCTGAAAATTATCACTTATAACATTACACAAGACATGGGATCAAATTCTCTTTGTATCTTCCTCTCCCACTCCTCATCTCCAGAATAGTAGACCTGAGTTAGCTACTGGTATGTCCGTATGCTGGCATTACGGTTACAGGCCGCGTACCCATGCAAGTTCAAACAATCCGAAATCAAATGAATCTAGTAAAAAAACATACAGCAGCAAAGGCACTGCCACTTATTGTACCACGTCTTTCTCACCACTTACCTTCCTTGTCCTCTGTGCAACGTATTAACAGTAAATACTCTTCGCTGACAACAGCCAGGCCCCTCGGTCAGGCCCCCCTTTCGAATCAAGGGACGCCAACATATTTGCTCAGCGGTTGCTAGATGTATGCAACGGTAGTGGAGGCCAAAAACATTTTCAAGTGCAGTGACGTCATAAAACCACAAAGTATTTGTCAGCCAAGTAAGAGTATACTAAACTAAGCAGCTACAGTTTTAAACTGCCTTTCATGCAGTCAAAGTGACAAACACAAGTCACTGATATGCTTGGGTGCGTGGAATTGATTGGGAGACAAATAGAATAAACTAAGCTCATTTCTGTCAAGCCTGCATCGTTCTCCAATGCCGGCTACAAGACCGAGGAAGCTGCAGCTACGCAACAGAAGGATAGGTGCTGAACCTTCTCTGTCACTTGAGCGGCTCATATCACGAAGACGGCCGATTGTGACTGAACCTCACGTACTGTTTAGATTGGCTTGAAGACCCCCTTGCAAGAAGTCAGAGTGGGCTTCCGAATGAGCTACTTCACACATACCACAATATTTAGGCTCTTATTTTATTACTGTAGTGGTATAAAAATTAGCTAACGGCTCGAAACTTTCATTCAGGAGCTCGTCACCCGGCTGGTAGTTTATAATGGTCTTGTGACGTTTCTTGCGATCAGCTGAAAGTGTTAAAGAAACTCACCAGTGCAGCATGATCAGCTGAGAGTCGCGCCGCAACTGGCGTCGGTAATACATACGGTCTTAGTGGGTGAGCGGTTTGGTCGAGGGGGGTATTTACTATTAGCATTGTATGGCACAGACAGGTAAAGCAGGGGGCCAGAGGAACGCATGAATCCTGGGCCATGTTTTATGCAGATGGGGTGTGATCTGCTTACTGGACTCGGTTGATTCGTTACATGTTGAGAGGTGCGAAGCCATACGCCGGGAGCGCGTAATGAACACCCCCCCATGACGTGCAATCATACACGCTTAAAATAGACTCAAGGGGAAATGTTGATGATGACTACAAAAGTTTGTTCTTGGCTTGAACTGCACGTGAAACATCACTCAGCTGCCTGTCATGTACTTAAATTGTACTGTTGTGGCCTGAAGGCCAGGTGATTGTTGGACAATCAGTTATTGTGCTGCTCTCAAGCTTTTGATGTATGCCCTTCCCATTTCAGTGGGTCTTCATTTCCAGATAATTTAAGGAATAATGCCCCAAAAGTATGATGTTGACGATGAGCCAATTGCAAAACAGACCACACCATGCTCAGGATTGAGGGAGGAGCTGAAGACATGCATTCTGGAGAGTCAGTGTGTGAAGGTTAGCTGTGGGGATGTTGACACATTAAGGTGTGAAATTACTAGGATAGCTCACTGATGGCATGTATGTCATGAACTGTTATATAGTGTTGCATAAATATTCCATTAAAATTACTTGTCAGTGTACTCATTGCTATCCAAATATTGTCTGACATATTGTAGGTAGTACTCTGTTCAACCTATGTCAAGGAAGCTGCTTTTAAACACTTGTTTTGCTTTTGCCAGCAATGCAACTTGATGTTTTGATCACTGTGTTGGGTACCAATGGTGGCTTTGCTCCAGGGTGGCAGATTACCAAAGGACTGTCTAACTCATCCAGACCACACTGTTCCTGATGAGTGTCTTCAACTCAAGTGGTCCTTCTTTGAATGCAAAAGGTCATTGGTAAGTAGCAGCTCTGGATAGATCAGGCACAGTGACAGCCTGCCTCACTTGGCACCATGTGGGGTGTGTTTTGCAAATGTATCGGAGTCTTCAAAAGAGCGTGGGAGAAGTTTGATAATGTTTGTGAACTTCCCTACCTGGATAGCAGTCAGTGGGAAACAGACACCCAAAGCTGTCTGCTGTAATACATTTGATGTTTTGATCAGGACCAGTTGGATAAATGTAACAGTAGTTGAACATATTTATTTTTTGACTATTGCAAATAACTGCTCAGATTGTCATAAACTTTATTATTATTATATCACTTATATCACAAGTGCCCTGTGTTTGTCAGTGCTCCTCATGGTATCTAAAGATGAGCTGATTGTTGGCATGTTTTCATTAGCTGTCCTTATTGCCTGAAGTCGTTCAGGTATCTGTTCAGTTGGCAGCTCAGCTGCGCCGCCTGAAGATGTGAGGCACGCTTACCACCTTCCTTCCGCCAAACCGCGCCGGCCGCGCGTGAAACGACCAGCTGATGGCTTATATGTACTGACTGTCATAATTTTGGGCATGAACCGTGGTTATGGTATTTGAAGAGTGTGGGTACTGCGATGTCAGGCGTGTTGGCCGCTTACTGGGCGTGTTGGCCATTTACTGGGCCGGCACCACCGCTGGGTGCCGGCTCTGCTGTTTCCTGGGGCCGGGCCGTTTGCGGTTTCCTGTATAGATGGCGCTGCAGTCGCCAGCACGCAGCAGACTTCGCTGTGGGATTTGTGGTGCGTGTGTGTGCGTGCATGTGTTTAAAATGGGCCCTAGAATGTCACATCAAAACGTTATGGGTGTTTGCTTGTTTTATTGAGATAGATGTCTGTTTCCTGGTGATTCCATAGGGGAACGTCAAAGTTGCCAGACGCGTCGTAGTTTTTAGTATTACGTATTACCAGAACCAGTGGTACTTTTGACTGCCGGTTTTCATGTTTTGACTGGGACGTTATGGTTGGCAAGCCTTGCAGGGACCATAGGCTAATGCAGCGAAATTATCTATTAGTACGCCTTTGAAACACGAATGAAGGATTTACAGTTGTGGTGAAGTGGTGCTCTTTAGATTGTTTATTAATGCGTGAAATTGCCCATTTCATTGGCATATTAGCCACTAGATTGGAGCATCCGTAGCATTTTGTGATAGTCTCTGTGTTTGGTTGGTTTGGATTCCAATCTAGATAGAGTCGAGTAGATTGCAATGCTAGCGGCGAAATGGCGAGATTAGAATAGATTGTAATGTGCGCGGCGAAATGTTGAAGTAGCTATCATCATGCGACGAAACGAAGGACGACTGGTGGAGAACGGACGTATGCGTCGTGCACTCTGTTTCTCTGAAGGAAATGTGGGCACAGACATGGGGTGTCAGTTTTGTAGATCACCGGAAGGAGGCCGAACCGAGGGTCCGACCACCTACCCCTTCCCCCATTTTTGTGTCAAACGGATTTAGCGCAGTTTTTTGTGACAAAAGGTAAGTTATCTCCTAATGTTTCAATAATTAAACTGTCAGAGACATAGGAGTCACGCAGAGAAGGATATGGAGGGGATGGGGGCACCGGAGGCACGTACCCCGTCTGATCAGAAAAGAGAGGCGCCCCTCTAGAGGTCGTACTGAGGCACTGAAGGCACTTCTACGGTGATCATGGGCGGCGACACGTGTTTTTTGTTGTGGGGACGGAGGCAAGGTTAGCCACGAAGGACTAGACATTCCCATACTCCGGAGCTTTTCATTTTAAACTCTCGGACCTTTGTGCGTCTCAGGGCGCTAGATATGTAAATTTGATTGCATCGTTTACCTGTTCAGTAGCGAGATTTTAACCTAGCGGTGAGAGCAAACGCGACTTTTTATTGTCAGAGGAGGGGGTGCTCTAGTATCAGTAGGTGAACTGCTCTGCACGACAAAGATAAGTGTTTTGTGTCTATAAGGCGGCGAACATCTGGTTACATTAGCGGACCCAGTTACGGGCTTCGGGGCTAATCCGTTTGGCCAATTTACATAACCCACTCATTGTTTGTATTGTATGTATTGTACTCATGTATTTTTCCTTGGATGCAGGCCACAGCCCTCTCGTGTAAAACAGTGCTGCTTTACTAAAGTTGTGATTTTTGCGTTGCACGCTTGCGGTGTGCGAAAATGTTGGTCTGAATTTGGCGCCGTAACACATTTTTCAGTTCAACTGTCGTGGCATCAACAATTATGTTCAACAACATAATCATAATGAGCATAACTCAACAATACTCAATTATGTTCAACAAGTGCTTGTTGTATGTATAGGATCGCTATATGCATTTTTATGACTATTTATTTTTGCCTGAGATGCGTGTAAATTTCCGCTCAATGTATATATGTCATATGGTGTAAGCGGTTTTTCATTTGATGTGGGCTGGCTTTTCATCAGCATAACAAAGGGGTACATGACCCCCAGAAATAAGTTTGACTTGGATGCGTAAGACTGCGCGTTATTAAATCGCATCATTATCTGCTCCACACGGCGGTACACCCTTGCAGTCGGAGAGTTTGAGTTAACCCCGAATCGTTAAATTCCTTACAATGGTAAACGAGCACAGATAAAATATTGAAACAAATTGGCCACAGGATTCCAGATTGAGCTGAAGCCCTAATATATTCTCGAAATTTGTCCCTAATATTGTCCCGAAAAGCGTGAGAAATGTCACAAATAATACCACTTTCAGTTAATGGTGGCATGCATTTATCCGCGTTTTCCATGTGTGACTGCTGTCAAAGCCACACGCAATAGCTCTTAACAAAAATAGCTAGTGAATGAGCAGTTATCAGACATGGCCTTTCTCCGAACTTGTTGGCTGCAATGCGAAAAAATGTTCGCAAAAAGAACGTATATTGGCGCGCAGACACCCAATCATCGGTAGAAGCCCTACCTTGGCAAAGCGCTGAGATTATACTGACCGCAGTCGTATTGTGGTGAAAAGCCTGGAAGTCGGTTCAAATTCCACAGTAAGTTCCCGTATGTAGCTGGTCAGAGGGCCGTTTGGCCGTCGGCTTGATAGCGTCAGCTTGGTTACAGGGCGGCCGACCGTCGTGTTGTCGCATGGCACGGTCAAGGTCCTTGCGTGTTAGGATAAGGGAGCGAGGCCTAATGGATTTGTTGAACATGCATTTTAGTAATGGGATGGTTGCTTCGGAGTGATGGGGTGCCGCTAGTGTGTTGGTTAAGCCGTGCGTCTGGGAAACCAGAGTTACGGGGTTCAATTGCCTGCGGTGCCCGTTCTTCTTGCCTGGGTGAAAGACAGGCGATGCCGAAAACCATTAGCAGCTGAATGTTTCTTAAAGCTCCAATGACGCTTACCTGCTGTGCCCATCTTTGTTGTCAGGCTGAAAGGTAGGCGATGCCGTATGGCATCAGCAGCCGAGTGCTTCTCAAACCCCCAATGGCGCGCGGTTCGGAGGGCTAGCAGTAAATTATGTTAAGCATGGAATCAGAATAAAAGTCCGTCTCAGCAGAATTTTCGTTTCCCGTATTTTTTCTCATTTTGTAGCTGAACTGGATCTGTGTTTTCTTAATTTGTTTTCGTACGGGACGTTATAACGAAGCAACTCGGGTCCCGGCTCCAAGTAAAACAATCTAAGGTTCGTAGCCCACCATGGGACAAATCACGTGTCGCTTGGTATAAAAGAGTTTGCAAGATTGGTGAATCAGCTGCGTCAAGATCATGCCTGGGTGTGTGGGGTGGGGCGGGGGCAAAAGGCGTCTCGGCTTACGTGTGAAGGATAAAACAAAACAAAATCCTATGATGTAAATGGTTTGCATCCAACGTGCAAAGGTGTCCCTCACTTGGGGAAACAATTTTGACGTTGCAGGGTCAACTTACCCCGCTGCACTCTCCATGGCAACGTAACTATGATTAAGAATCAAAGAAGATAGTCTTTACGTGATCAGCTTTTTTCCTACGCTTTTGCAATATTTCGGTCAAAAAGGCGGGGGCTCAAGCCAACATTAGGGGCTCTAACTGAACATTGGGGGCCAGGGCCTTTATAACAATACAAGTCGACAACCGTAAGTAGACAGTATATTATACATTTATTTGTATGTTTAAATCATGACCTTTAAAAAATTCATTGAAAGCTCCTGGCAGACTCCATGACAAAGATTCAGAGACAAAAGTTGAGGGACAAAAAGTCAAAAGGAGAAAATTCGAATGCAAAACGGCAAGTACTGTACTCAAAAAGTCAAAATGGATAGGGACCAAATAGACAACGGCAGAACAGGATATCGATTAAAAAAAACACTACTTGGCTGTTCTTGGCATGTTTCAAAAATGAAGGCTACTTAGATGAGTTCCCAAAAAAGCACCTCATGGTAGTCCACCAGACATTGTAAAACCAAAAATACCACATGGCAGTCCAGCAGACATCATTCTAAAACAACAGAAAAGTCCGATTTGAGAAGAATAACTAAGTACACAATTTGGGCTATGGAGATAAGCTTCCACATAGCAGTGCAGGTTAAAGGTGGCCAATGACGGCTACAGGCCATGCCAGAGATGTAACAATCACGAGATTCCTTATGAATGAGGGCGCTTTACAATCCAGCAAAGTGCTTACTTACCCAAAAAGGACACCCTGATCCATAATAAGAACTTCCACATGAAGATTGCTATCTAACTTTACTACATGTTGTTCGTGCCTTACACTTGATCTGTGTTCCGGACTTTTTGTCCAGTTACCGTTCTGGCATGCGAATTTTGCGTATGAAATCAAAGCTGGGGCTCGTGTTGGATAAAGTAACAAAAGTGATGTAGCTTGACAAATGTGGTGCTTTCGCTCCGAGTGGCGTGTAATGCTCTTAAATGTGATGATCAACATGCACGTTTGGGGCGACAAACCTGTTTTAATACGTAAGACATATGTAAGCGTTTTTGTTTTTGTTTTGTTTTTTTGCCGTTCGTTCCGCACTCGCCCTCAACTAGCGATAAATGGCTCGAGCAAAGGTAACGAAGGAGCTGCCCGAATAGCCTGGAAGTGATGGCGGAAGTTGCTTAAGATAGTAAAATACAGGGCGGGGTGCATTCGTATTCGCAGGTTCATGGACAGAGGTCGCATGTAGTAAATGCGGCAACTACTGATGCCTTACTTACTTAATGTCACTGAGCACAGCTAGTAGCATTCGTAGCAGTTACTGCCATGCTTCATCGCCACTATTCTTCTCACGGTCATGTTTGGCTAATAATTCATGATTGACGGTGTTGGTCGAGACTCGGGGAAGACCGCCGACGCTGGACCGGCCTTCCCGGCTCGGCGCGTCCTTTGCCTGGCTCTGCTCAAGGCCCTAGGACCAAGGCCCTGCTCAGTCCTGCTTTCCGACCACTCACCGCGCGCATGGCGTGCTTCTCTTGATTGGCTGGGGTGTTTCGTGTTCCGAAGTTTTGCTGCGGCACGAACGAACGTGTAAACAAGGGCACACAATCAAAACCGTGAATAGTTAAGCACTTGCATTCCGACCTGCCGTTTATCCCTAGATACCGCCATGTTTGGTGGCCAGGCCCTATCCATTGCTAGAGCAAGTCGATCGTTGTTTTGTCCAGGATGCCCTAACTACCAGACACACGGCGGTGCAATAAAACATGGCTGTGTTCATAAACCCACCGTCGTGACCTGGCCCAGTCACCTTGTGCATTAACAACCAGTCTGTTTCCATAAACGTGTATTGGTGATGAGCTGCGTGGCGACCGCCTCGAAGGCTCGGCGGACTGCTCCCGCTGTGCCTCTAATCCGGCCCTGCTGCGAGCGGCCGCTCCGGTGGACGCGTTGATTGTTAATAGCCGGGGGCGGGTGGGCCGGCGGTGCGCGTTGATGTACGGAGTCCCGCCTTCTGACTATAGACTTGGCCGCGAGGAGGCGCGCCGCTGTCCAAAATGAGTCCAGCGAGGGAAGGACATGCGGGGAAGACCCGAACTCTTCATTGCTGGTATCGAAGGGTTTCGGCGCTACGTTTTCTCGCCATTTGTTTTACGCGTGCCGTTCTTGCTTTACGATCGGCAGCCTCACGGGGACTGTGTGCCGCGGAAGGCACCGTTTTCCCGAGCGGGAACTGCCGCTACTGCTCGCTGGGCCTGCTCGGCTGCGGTCAGCGGCGCTCCGTGCGTCACCGGTTGGTTAGTTCCCGCCATCGACTCGCACTGCCAACAGGGCGGCATTGTGTTCTCATTACGAGCCGCCGTCGTCCACACGGCATGTTTGTGCCGGGTGGCGGGCCGTCACGGCGGCGTGTCGCGATCCCGTGGCGTGGCACCGACCTCTTCTGGGAACACGGACGCCCTGAGCCGGCCGCCTCGAACCATCCCCTCCACCCATCCCCTCCACCCATCCCCCCTACCTATTCCTTCGCTGTCTTAATGAATTAATTCGGTGCATGCTGTAGAACCTGAACGTGAGGTTTGAGCATGCAACATTTTGTAAGCGCGATGCCGGCACGAGTCCGGATGTCGTGCACCGGCAGGGCGCCTGTACTGGTACGGGATGCATTCATTCAGCACTGGCCAATGCTGCCCGGTGCCGTCAGGATTCCACTCCAGACAGCGGCGTAAACCGCCGAGCACCAGCTGTCGGTGCTGCCGTACCGAGGGCTTGCATCTCCAGTTTAAGGCTGTGTATGCGCATGTCTGTCGGCTGTCTCGACGTCTGTCACGCGTCTCTCGGCTCTCCCAGTTGGCGTCTGTCACGTGTCTGTGGGCTCTCCCAGTTGGTCTCTGTCATGTGTCTGTCGGCCCCCCCAGTTGGCGTCTGTCACGCGTCTCTCGGGTCTTTCAGTTGGCGTCTGTCACGTGTCTGTGGGCTCTCCCAGTTGGTCTCTGTCACGTGTCTGTCGGCTCTTCTAGTTGGTCTCTGTCACGCGTCTGTCGGCCCTCCCAGTTGGTGTCTGCCACGCGTCTCTCGGGTCTTCCAGTTGGCGTCTGCCACGTGTCTGTCGCCCTCCCAGTTGGTCTCTGTCATTTGTCTGTCGGCCCTCCCAGTTGGCGTTTGCCACGTGTCCCTCGGTTTTCCCAGTTGTCGTCTGTCACGTGCCTCTCACCCCGCAGTTGGACGCGCGGCAGAGGTTCCGCGGCCGGAAGGGCTACTAGCTGCCGCCTCGCGCCTGGCGCCAGATCTCCGTGGTCTGCGCTGGTCGGGGCGCACGGCTGTGCTGGCGGGCCGCTGGACGGCCCGGGACAGCCGCGGGAGACGCTCCGCCAGCCTGTGGACTGGGCAGCCGGCGACCGTCGCCACCAGTCGGAGAACACCCGCATGGATGCGTTGTTGAGTCATTTAGAGCTTGTTTGTTGTGGTCGGAGAATCCGTGCACGCTTGAGTTTTGAGTGCCCGGAACATAGCCACCTGCTGCGTAAGAGAGCTGTGTGATGTGACTGAAATAAAGGCTGCTGTTTGTAGAATTATGTGCTCATTTGCGCCACTCAAGCGTGGTGACTGTGCCTACACTGAAGAATCACGGATCGGCTCAGTTTTAATTCGCCTTAAACCAGACTTCATCGGAACACTTGGCGGAAGTCATCTGTGAGCACGCACGTGACCTTTGAAGGTCAGCCACTTCCCCGAAGCACAGCTGGTTGATCTGATGCTGGCAAACTGAGATTGCCTGCATATGGCCAGTGTGAAGCCAGGGAGCGTTTTCTGATGAATGTGGCGTTATCCTGACTGAGTAGCGGACGGTCATGGGCTGCTGCTCCGCGGGTGTGCTGTATTCCGCTAGCGATAGAACCAGTCATTTGTACCGATCTTACCGCGGTGACGATGCTGGTACATGCATGCATAAGAAGGCGGAGGCCAAACGCTGGGAGTCCAGTATTATGAAAACAGTGGCGCGAGCTTCAGGCTGCCTATGACGTCACCTTCACCGGAGCACCGCGGCGCGGGAGCTAGACCGAAGCGGCCGGCTGTATGCGGCGGTCGGGTTTCGGTTGATCAGCCGGCTTCGCGGTGCAGGTTGGATCGCGTGTAACGCGGATGACTGACTGGCGTAAACTTAAGTCGTGACAGCCCGGTAACGTCGTCGTCTTTGACTGATGACGATGGTGACGTCCGTTGTCGTTTGCGGTTTCCTCTCCCCGCCGTCAAGGTCAGGACCTACGAGCGCCCATGTCTCGCCGGACGCCGTCCCTATCATGTCGCAGTGTCGCTGTGACGCGCCCACCGTCAAGGCCAGGACCTACGAGCGCCCATGTCTCGCCGGACGCTGTCCCTGTCGTGTCGCAGTGTCGCTGTGACGTGCCCGCCGTCAAGGTCAGGACCTACGAGCGCCCATGTCTCGCGGGACGCCGTCCCTATCATGTCGCAATGTTGCTGTGACACGCCAGTTGTCTCCAGAGCCGTCGGTCTGAGCACATGACCATCACAGACGGAGCTTCCTGTTCAGCGACGGCACCTTGTTACTCCCCTCTGGCCAGCAGCGCAGGAGGCGTCTGCCTGACTGATGAAAACGCTCCTGGTTTGGCAGACTGATGGATGCGGCAAGTGCTGGCTCGTTGGCAGTCATTTTCGGGGTCACCGGGGCGTGGGAAAATCCGCAGGCGCGGAACGTCGGCTTCTGCGGCGCCGTTAACGCACGGCATCAGTTGTGCATTACTCAGTTGTCCATGTTCTCGGATGTTGTTTTTGCTGTACGTGGCATTTACGTGGCAGTTGTACGTTATTGCTGTACGTGGCAGTATGCATTTATTTATTCACCAAACGGGGTGGAATAGGTGGGATAATTCAGCATCAGTATGCGAAAACACTGACGGTACTACTGACTTTCTGGGATGGAGGGTTTTCATTGAACCCGGTATTCAGGCTGCGAAATAAACGCGATTCCACCTTTCCTGTTCGATTGATATGGAAACTGCGATAAGCGGCTGGATCTGCGATGTGCTTCTAGTGCGAAACAGTCGTCCTCAGGCTAAGGCCGCAGGGCTCTCCCAATGTGTTATGGCCTGGACTGTAACTATCAATGTTTGGTAATGCCAGGACAGAATTTATGTTTGCATACACTTTGTAGAAACACCCACGATGGGGAAGCTTGTTACATGCTTCGATAGGCAAAGCAACTGTTAGAGCTCGTGACTGATAGCCAACTGTTTTGAAATGAACCTTTTGTGGTTAATAGTTCAAGCATATCAGACCATACAATTCAGTACAATGTCGGCGTCCTTGTATCTCAAAGTCATTCAATACGCCTGAATCCCTAATCCCCCTGACTGAGGCCTCCCCGCGATTAGGACAAGTGCTCCACTCACTCGTGACGAAGGCATTTCCCTGGTCATGAAGGGAATAGTTGCACAGAAGGCCTCCTGCCTCACTACGTAGTGGTGACGAGGGCCTTCTGTCGTACCGCGGACATAGCCAGTCAATATTTCTAGTGTCTCCTATCATTCGTGACAGGGGCCTCCTTTCGGATCTTGGCAGGGGCCTTCTGTCGGGTCATAACAGGGTCTCCTCTCGGTGCATGACGGGCCTCCCCCACGAGTCACGACAGGGGCCTCCTGTCGGGTCACGACAGGGGCTTTCTATCGTGCCGCGAGCCTAAACCACCCACCATGTCTCGGGCCGTCTCTTGGCCATGACATAGGTCTCCTTTTGCAAGTAAATAGGACCTTTTAGTTGGAACACGGGTCATTTATCTGTCCCGGTGGCTCAGTTGGTTACAGCGCCTGCATTCCGATGCACCCACCCGTGGCGGGTGGGGTTCGAGTCGCTTTAGGGCGCTCGCTATTTGCACTTGACAGGTACGGCCTGGGGCCGGTGGCAGCGGTCGCGCTAAAGGTGAGTTGACGTCAGAGGGCAAGACGGACCGTGCCGAGCATCTCGGACGTTAAGCTTTCGCCACCAAATTCTGCCGTTGACATGGAACTGCGCGATCGGATGGTAGGGGTCATGGCTCACACAACAAGCACTGCTTAGCGTGAGCTCTGATCCCGGAAATCCATCCATTCAAAGGGTTCGGATCAAATCTTTAAAAAAATATGTTGAACGGCGACTTAAAACCATCCAACTCGCCTGTGTGACTAAGCTGTCTTCTGTACTGGCTTGTAGATTGCGCCGGCTATGCGGGGCCTTCCATCTGTTGAACGGCGACTTAAAACCATCCAACCCGCCTGTGTGACTAAGCCGTCTTCGGTACTGGTCTGTGGATTACACCGGCTATGCGGGGCCTTCCGACGTTTTCGGCCACAGGTTACGGCAGACCTCCTCGCATTCACGATGGTTGGCTGGAGGCTGTTTGTCACGCGATCATTCGCGACCATATCCGAGCCGTCCATAACTGGAGCACCCTCCCGAACATTACGGCAGGACGTTGTTGCTAATGGACGGACCTCATGACCGCTTAATTGTTGCCGGCCATGGATACAGATGAGAGCTGCTATCACTTGCGGGATCTTCCGAAAATGACAGGATGGCAAAAAGTATATACGTGGCGCTCTGCCTGCCCGCAGGTAAAAGCAGTTTCGGTCAATGAGTCAGCAGTTTAAAACAGTCAAATGCTCAGTGCGCGGGAGCGCGGACAGCCGCCTCAGACGGGTGGCGCGGAACGGCGATTGCCGCTGGATGGTGGTCAGTCGGCACGCGACAGATGTGATCAGCCGGTGCCGCCCAAAGCAGCCCGAGTTGGACGTTGGGAAGACTGCGTGCGTCACGAATACAGCATGCACCGCATTCGAGTATTCGGGGATGTGCAGTGCCCTGCACACAATCCGGCAGACCCGGTGGTGCACATGCTCACGACACCACGCCAGCCGAGGGTTTCCAGAACGGGAGAAATGTGGTCGATGCGACGGCCACCACCCACTAGCCTGGGCGCCAAATACACCATACTGTGCACCTTGTCTACGCCCTAGCTTTATTTTCTTGGGCACACCTACCCTTGTCTCACTGCGTGCATATGGTTTGAGACAACTAGAAAGAATGGCACGGTAATTCGCACGAGTTAGACCATCTGTAAGCCACAAGAGTATCCGTAAGCGTAGCCGTAAGCGGTGCTTTGCTCCACGGGGCGGGATGCTCCCCGCTCCTTGGTAACGGGCGATAGCGGCTCAGCATGGCCCCCTCCCCCGTTACGCAATTAACGCGTGATCACGTAACGTAAATTCGAGGGGCAGTTGGTGTGCGATTTTGGAACCTGCCGACACATTCCTTCGCAACAGGAACTCGGAGCGCGAGTCTGCGAGTTCTGATTAGTTCCGTGTATCTGAATTCAATTAATCCACGGATTAATTCCACCACGTGCCCTCATTCATGGCTGGAATCAATAGCGCCTCATTTCGCGGAAGTAGCGCCAGTAAGGCGCCTTGTGCATCTTGTGACACGCGGCCAATTCACGAATAACATTAACAGATAACGGCTGGCTGTGAGCCTAGTCTTGGTAAGCGATTTCAGTTTCTTTCCGATGGATTCCTAGCGCACCTGCAGGTCAAACAATTTTGAGACGCGTTCTTAAATTGTTTGGGTACATTTGCATACGCAGCGCGGATAGCGCGGATGGCATGTTCTCATCTGTTCTGGCTGCCGACAAACGACATCCATCCTTATGGAAGGTGGGAAGGACCTATCGCTTGCGCATGAGATCGCATGACCGCCCGCACGCACCGGTCCGGAGACGTCGGTCAGTGCGATTGTCCGTTTTCCTCTCGCCAAAACCTGTAATCAAATCGCTGCGGCAAATGTCGCTAAGATCGAGACTGAGCCCAGTTTTTCTTCACGTTTTTTTCTTCAGTTTTTCAGCAAGCTAACGATTTTTTGCTTTTCATGCGAATCGAAAAAGAGAGGTAGAATCCTGGTTATGCTGCGACGATGCAGGAGAAGTATGTCCCGTCAAACAGCTTGCATGTCAATACCAGTAATTCAGACAGCACAATTTCCATGTAAGTGCACTTCAAGTTGTGGAAAACTTCCAAAACCTATCAGTAGTGGCTGCCAAGGCATTAGTTTCCGGAATGCGTGAATGTATGTGTAATGCATATGTGTGCGTGTCTATGTACGGTGTTTTCTTGCACCACCAGGCGCAGAACAACCACCACGTGGATGCGCTTTCAATCAAAATAAATAAAATGAAATGAAAATTCAACAATTCACCTGTCAGCTTGGGTCAAACAAGGTCAACTTACGTTCTTTGCCGTCTTTAGTAACTTTTTTATACGTCCGCTGAACAGATCCGGTGAAATTCAAACCATGTCAAAGTGCGCTCTCAAGGTCACCTGGGGCCATTCAATAACCTCTGTTGATCTCGATCGTATGTGATATTGCATGCATGATCTCCGTGCACGACGGTGATGTCGCCATAATGTGAAAATTCTGCTAAAAATGTTACGTATTTTCTCAGATTTAGCCTGAAGTGACCTTCAGCCTAAATGAACCTTACACTTCACTGGCATAACTGAGCCTCTCCGGTTCGTGATATACCGGGCTCTATGGTAATCTTTTTACGCAGTTGGTAAGGTTTCATTTTGCGCGGTCCTTTACCCCGAATAACACCAGGAAAAGTCACAGCATTTTTGACGTTCACGGTATAACACTTTTACATGTTGAGAATCAATTGGCAAGAAAATATCGTGCGCGCGGCTGAAAATGAAATTTTCACATTTCCGTGATGCAGGCCATTGAGATCTCCCGAACTGGGGCACCATTAAGACTCATGACCTTTTCTTACTCACCTGATATGCACGCCAGGTGCAAATCATAAGGTGCAAACTCAACCGGCCAGAATCGTGTCATGTCACATTGAGCGGTTTCGCGCGATACTCCCGAGCAATCAAAGATGTTGCAAGAATTCAAAGCTTAGGCGAGAGTTAGATCAGAAGAATTACTTATTATCTTTCCCATGCTCTCTTGTCGTCCTTCCCCCACCTTTCTTTTGACCAAAGTCGAATGACCAAATGCACGAAGCGGTGCGCTGTGGAGATGTAGGAGTGAAAAGGTGATGAACCGCAAAAAAGCAGAACGTTAATGTGTCATAAGTACGTGTCTGTCGTGACCACGCCCAATATTCCAACAAGCATCCTGGTCGGTCTGAACAAACGTCACTTGTTATAGAGGCGAGATTGTCGGTCAAACGCTGCAGCGCTGCTGGGAGTAGTTTTAGTGCGAAAGATGCGTTACGTTATGCTTAGACGACCCTTCTGACCCCATCGTCATAGCGTTGGCATGAAATCATCAACTTCAATATGGGTGCTAACAATAGTAACTGCGCTCGACCCCAGCATGGAGGCTGCCGTCGCCTCCGTCTGGGCTCAGGTCAGGGCGTGCGGCCGCGCTTGCCGCCGCCAGTCGGCGCATGCGCAGTGGCCGGCGTCGATCGCGGGGCGGCCAGACCGTCGTCGGAGCCGGGACTAGCCGGTGTTCGCGGCCGATGAGGCGATCCGAGTGAGATTCGGCGGAGTGGGCCGACAAACTTCGCCGCGCGCGAGTGAGCTGCTGACCCGGAGGTGCGCCGGAGAGCACGGCGCTAGCAATGGCGCTCGGCGCGTGCTGGCCGCCGCTGCTGCTGCTGCTGGGAGCGGGGCTGGGCGGCGGTGAGTACGGCGGTATCCGGACTGCGGCTAACGCAGCCAATCGCCGCAATCGAGCTTCAATAGCCGCGCACTCTGCGATAATGTGACGAAAGTGGTACGGCCGTACGGCGACGAGCAAAATACGTCCGGATCGAACGCTGAGCAGCGTTCCATGGGACAGGGTGCGGGTCGCTGATAGGCAGAGGTCAGATATTGAGTGTCACGCAAAACAGCTTCAGAACCAGCCGATTTCCAGTGAAGTTTGGCAACGAACGAATCGTCATAGCTACAGCACCAACATGCATGCTATTTTTGGATGCATATACTAATGTGTGTACGCTTGCAACATACAAACAACAATTTGGCGCACATTGTCTGCTATAAGAACAAGATGACTGCCTCAGCAATCTAAATTCGAAACAATTATCTTTAGCATGGCCTTTAAATGGAAGTGCTATGAGCGGGAGTTGCCGCACGTGAGGAGACCGTACCTCTGAGCCGTCTCAAGTCACGATCTAGGCTTGCCTAGACTGGCTGACAGAAGACGAACCCTCTGCTATCCCCCACTAATCACAAGACAGCAATAGTCTCTGATAGCCCGGTCAGGCGGCCGATAGGACAATGCTGCCCTCGCTGACGGCAAAGCACTGGAGGAGGGCTGTGTCTTGGCGCTCCACGCCAGCCTGTCTGCCTGTCGGAGCGCGGTAAGTGGCGCCTCGTGCCAAAAGGCCCCGAGCGCCCACGACTGCGCGTACTTGGATGCAGTGCCAAACATCCCCTCACCAACGAGAGCAAGTGAATCACTGTTCAGAGGGTTCAGGTGGAAGATTTGTCTCGAAGAGGGCGGAGGCACCTGCTTGGATTTCTTAACGCTGTCCTCTGGTGATGTGGTGGTTTGTTTAGACTCCGATGTGATAGTAAAGAAACATGCCAGCCCGGCCCGACACGTTGGGCGGACGATACTGGGCAGCCTGCCTAGCATAATGGTTACATCGCCGTGCTTAACTGTTCCCGTGTTTATTTACCTGGTTCACAGGACGCAAACGGTTCCTTCCATGTGGCATGTGCTGTCGCTAGAGCGCTGTCCATTGAAATGGGTGCGCGGCTTTCTATTCCTTAATGATCGACTTCGCCTCAGCTTGGCACCGCGGCCTTCATTTGGCAATGGACGACTTGTCTCGAGCGGCCCTTAATATTGATGGCGACTTTTATCTCGTCAACCGCATCGCGAAGCCCGCTCATTTTTCAGCGCCCCAGCAGTCTGGGCCGTCTGATGCCTTTAAGAAGGGCGTTCCGACATTCTCTCGGCCCTGAAGGAGGAGCGGCAGCGGAATATCGACGGCAGCGCGCGTCGCCAGTGACGTCACCGCGTGACGTCATCCGTCATTCTGTGGACGGCGGTGCCGTCATCAGTGATGTATTGCGAGGCTCTTTCGCTTGGGTGCCGCCAGCAGCTGCACAAGCTCACCGCCAACAAAATAAGGGATGCTGTGCGATCTGAGAGACGCTGTCTGCGAGCAGGAGGGTGCGGGATGTGAGGGTGGTTCGGCACTTCACGCAGGAGGGTGCGGGATGCGAGGATGGTTCGGCTGCGAGCAGGAGGGTGCGGGATGTGAGGATGGTACGGCTGCGAGCAGGAGGGTGCGGGACGTGAGGATGGTTCGGCACTTCACGGCGAGCAGGAGGGTGCAGGATGCGAGGATGGTACGGCTGCGAGCAGGAGGGTGCAGGATGCGAGGATGGTTCGGCTGCGAGCAGGAGGTTGCGGGATGTGAAGATGGTTCGGCTGCGAGCAGGAGGGTGCGGGATGTAAGGATGGTACGGCTGCGAGCAGGAGGGTGCAGGATGCGAGGATGGTTCGGCTGCGAGCAGGAGGTTGCGGGATGTGAAGATGGTTCGGCTGCGAGCAGGAGAGTGCGGATGTGAGGATGGTGCGGCACTTCACGGTATGTGGCCCGAATCTGGAAATTTCCGGCGGCTGGGAGAGGACCGTAACAGACTTACGGCGAACGATAGCTTTCTCACAGAAGGAACGTCTGAGTTATTTTATTAGGTAACAATGTTATTGTGCCGGTGCTGACGACCGTGCCAAATCCTGTCTTTTTATGATCCAACATGAAACTGCTGCACCAATTTTTGTCTCGTTTAGCAGTGCCGTCGTGCGACATGCATTCACCTGTCAGGTCAATCTGCCATTGTTTGCGGGTAGCAACACAGCTGTTCCAAAGAAATGGATGATGATACTGTTACAAAACCCTGGAACATGGCTCAGTACCCGATTGGCGTGAATGGCGATCATCATGAATGATTGAGCGGCCCGGGTGACGTACTGACACCTCAGCCTGCCGCTGCACCACCGGCCCACAATGCTGGAGGGCGATCGTCGGCCGGCAAAGCGGCGGTTTCACCGGGTCGTTGGAGGCTTGACGATGTGCCGTTAGGCGGTGACCGGTCCTCGGTGTACACTGCCCGCCGCCGTCCGAATGCATTACACGCTGGCGGAACGAGCCGTGACCGGGCCGTGATCGAGCCGTTTAAATGCGTTACGTCCCGCATGCCACTCGCGCGAAATGGACAACAAAACCAGCAACTCGGTATATTGTGATCTTCCCTTTTCGGCGACGCTGGACTTTCGAGCAACTGGTTGAGGGCAGACACGTGGCCATTGGCCATTTCACCAGCGGCCTTTCTGCGTATGTGTCGTTCGTATCTAGCGCATACTCTGTCGGGAGCTGTAGGCCGTTCCGCCTGGCGCACGCTGAGTCCTCCCCTAATGGGCTGATCAGCCAGAGGTGCCCCCTCCGCCCAGCGAGGCCGCGGTGTTTGACGCACCCCCGGCGGCGGCACGCTCCCCTCCTTTTTCACTGACGCTCGCACGGCACCGAACCTCCGTTAATGGACTCAAGAGGGGTGCCACGAAACTGGGTCTCCGAAGCTAATGATGCGATGGCCCGTTAGCCGGGGGCCGGAGGGGAGCCCGCTGGGGTTGTGAGTCTGGTACTGTGGGTGTGTTTAGTGTCATCACAATCCGACCGACTGCTAGCGGCTGGATGTGCGTGGCGGCGATCCGTCAGCTGCTCTTCCCGTTTGGGAAGGTTGACACTGATGAGCGCTGAATGGTTATGAAGTTACACGCCCTACGAGCAAGCGGAAATTCAATCAAATGTCAGCAACCGTTGCGACAATCTGTGCGGAGTCTTTCGCGACGACACCGTCCAAAGCTGTCAGGCCAGCGGAGCCGGTCGGGGACGGCCGCGGCATCCACACTCATTCGTCATGTCAGGGAGCCGGGGCAGCTGTACTGTCGGGGTTGGCTGTGGTCACCATCCCAGGGAGCCGGGACAGCTGTACTGTCGGGGTTGGCTGTGGCCTCGTCCGCAGGCATTTCCGGCGCGCCCTTTGTGGCTCCGAGGCATGCAGCTTACGCTCGTCGTTTGGTCGCGTTCCAGCGTATGACGCGTGAACACCCGAAGTTTTCCTGTCACATGTCAGGTCGCCTTGGCTCTCGACTCGCGTACTTATCCGTGATCACAGCTTACCGTCCACTTGCTTCTTCAGTTCTCCAACCTGCTTCCGCTCGCAGCCTGTCTCTCAGACGGAAAATTTGTGAAACTCATGGCTCAACAATGGCGTGGCTGTATATGATTTAGCCTGTCGTCAGACTTCTGTTTCTTCGGCCGTAGCTTCGCCGTCGACATGATCACATGATGCTATGGTCCATGTCTACTCCCAGCTTGACCCTGGCTCCTTGCTAGCGCTCAGTCCGACCCCGCCCAACTGCATCCCTCTGTTTGCCGTACCGTTCCCTCCCAGTGCTGCCCTCCCCCAGTTTGCCGTGCAGTTCCCTCCCGGTCCCGTCCTTCCGCGGTCTGCCGTGCAGTTTCCTCCTAGTCCCGCCCTTCCGCGGTCTGTCGTACAGTTCCCTCCCAGCCCTGGGTCGGTGCCGTGCACGTTCCTCCCAGCCCCTCCCTCCCTCGGTGTGCCGTGCCGCTCCCTCCCAGTCCCGCCCTCCCTCGGTGTGCCGCACCGCTCCCTCTCAGTGCCACCCTCTTTCGGTGTGCCGTGCAACTCCCTCCCATCCCTGCCCTCCCTCGGTGTGCCGTACCGTTCCCTCCCAGCCCTGCCCTCCCTCGGTGTGCCGTGCCGCTCCCTCCCAGTCCCGCCCTTCCGCGGCCTGCCGTGCAGTTCCTTCCCAGTCCTGCCCTCCCTCGGTGTGCCGCACCGCTCCCTCCCAGTGCCACCCTCTTTCGGTGTGCCGTACCGTTCCCTCCCAGCCCTGCCCTCCCTCGGTGTGCCTTGCAGCTCCCTCCCAGCCCAGGCTGCGCCCGCTTGTCGGCACGCCCGAGCGGCCGGCGCGGCCGACGGAGCGTCGGTCGGCTGGAGGCGGCAGGTCGATACAGCCGGCGGCGTCGCCCCGGGCGCCGCCGACCTAGGTCGGCCGTCGCCGGCCGCTCGGCCCAGCACGCTGTTGAATGGCGCTGCATCGTCGAATCGGAGCCAATGGGGCTACGGGATGAGAGGAGGCGCCCTGGAGCTGCCGATGAGGCCTGGATGACAACGGCGGGCTGGGAGGTACCCGTGAGGTCTGGATTAGAGCGGCGGGGTGGGAGGTGTCCGGCAGCTGCCGGTGAGGTCTGGATCAGAGCGGCGGGCTGGGAGGTGTCCGGCAGCTGCCGGTGAGGTCTGCGTCAGGGCTGCGTGTGTTGGTTTACATTCACTGACAGCGTGGAAACTTAGTCGGATCTCGTCGTGTAACAGAAGACGGCGGCCGAAGCGATGGGCGAGATGTTTACACCTGCTGAAACAGGTCTCACGAACCTCGTTCAGGAACAGATCGCTCCTACCGTTGGCACTGCCTCCACACGCAAGCTATGCGGCCCACTGTTTGCAATTTAGCCGTGATATCTGGCAGAGCTCCCGCGCCAGGTGCTCACTTCCTCACCGCCGCTCTACAAGTCCGGCAGCCGGACCATCCACAGGAAATGCGATTCCGGCTCCGGCTTCATTACTGCTCCCCTTGCGTAACCTGAATTGGATTAGGTGCCTTGGACGAGACTTGGTCGGAGGAGGCCCAGCGACCCGGCTGGGATTCAGCGTTTAAGCTTGCCGAAGGTTCATTTTCGCTCATCAGCTGGCAAATCGTTCAAGTGTGCGAACTCGTCATGAATGAAAGGGATCATTGCAAACAACTTTTCGCTTCAATTACCTCTGAACCGCCTCAAGTTTTTTCAAATATTCATCCAAACTCTGGCAGGCTGGTTGGAACATTAGAGCTTTAGTGACTTAAAACACCCTTATATAAGAAACCGGATGTCATTGGTTTCTTCAGCTGCATAATGCGTACCGCACTGGTTGCAAGCCAATGGCAGGGCTTCTGTGAGAATGCAGGGCATTTGGCTCGCTGCCCAGGTTCCCGCCCTCACAACTTCCACCGAAGGGACGCGAACCATGGATGGCATCACATTGGAGGAGGAGCTCGAGCCCGGTAGGGTTGTTGTCCTGTGAATAAGACAGACAGCCAAACCGTAGTACTGGTGATCTCACAGCAACACTGATGAGCGACTTCCCTCCGAAACACACATCCGAGGGCCGGGGTGACAAGCATTGCAAACACCACATGACCGACGCCTTTCCGGACTCGCCTCAGTGGTCCGTTTGCCTGGTCAACAGCGGCGCTGTATGTTTGTTTGCCTGCGGGCTCGGCGCGGTCGACACGCCTCTGAGTGCTGGTCCGGGCTCGGCGCGGTCGACACGCCTCTGAGTGCTCTGAGGTCGACACGCCTCTGAGTGCTGGTCCAGGGCTCGGGGGCGAGCTACACTTTGCCACTGGTGCAGGAGGCCTTCAACACCCGGTGTCGGGGGCTCTAGTGTTTTGAGGCCGATCGCCTTCACCCGCACCGAGTCCCGCCAACCAAGATATAATACCACTGACATACTTCCTTAAGCCAGGCAAGGGTGCCCAACATATTTTCAAATGTTACGGTGCCGACCGCATTCTCCCCCTCCTCAGACGCTGCGGCTCCCGCGCCAAAGCACGCGCCCTCTCCGTCATCCGTCAATGGGACGATCGCGACGCTGCCCCTCCTCGCGCATCGCACGCGAGCTGGGCCGCGGCCGGCCCTCGGCCGAGGGTCCGACAGGGTGACTGACACGTGGCAGCGGCGGCACGAGCCGGGCGCGACCGCCGCCGCCGGAAACGGACGCGGGCCGGGCCGCCGCAGGCAGGCGCCATCAGCCAACGCCCGTAGAGCGGGCGGAGGTCGCCACGCGTCCAGAGGACATGGAACGCCATTCGCTGCGCGGACACCCGTCGAATCGGTACCCCTCTTCCGCCGGCCGCCAGGGGGCGTTGTTGGCTTCCGGCCGTCCATCGCGGTGCTAATGTATTCGCGATGATCTGGAGGGGAGGATCGCTTTGTGCCGGGCTGTAGTCCAGCGCCGGGAACAATGGGTACCAGCAGGCGTACGCACGCTCGCGGGGCTTATCCCCGTTATAAGGTCCGTTTGTTTGGCTTCTTCAATGGACGATTGAAGGAGACAAGCGTCGGTTCCGGTCTATTTTTACGCGACTTAGTTGAGTTGGAATGGGATGTGCTGGAGTGGTGTGGGTACGAGTAGTCAAAGATTTTGAGTTGTGTGAATCGCATTCAGCAGTATCTCATGGACCGTTTTTCACTCGTTTTACAATCACCTGCTGCCATAAACAACGAACAATGCAAATTACGATGCTACTTTGGCGAGTGATATTTGACCTGCTGCAGGTGTTTTCTGCGTGTAATCAGCAAGATGATAGCAGGTGGTGGGTGTTATAGCTGCGCAGATGACACCAGAACACCAATAAATGGATCCGGTGGCCTTGGCATGCTTCATACATGCGTTATCAGTGATACAAATACCACTCTCATGTATTCAGCAGGCAAAGGTTCACTGACGTATGATGTCATTGGTCAGGTTGCAAATGAGCGTTGAAAATGGGCTGTAGTCATTTTCGGCAATGCTGAGGGGCTTTGGTCGACGATATTGACGAATCTAGAATGGGCTAAATTTCAGTAGCTCCGGCAGAAAGTTGCAAACACGCATGCTTATTTTGGTCTCAATGAACTAGGCAACACACCCATGTATGTGCTTGGCTCGAGCCGACGCTCCTATGGATCAGACGCTGTCAGGCTCGCTTAGTGTTCTGTATAAATTACCTTCACCTATAGTACACGGTTGGCTCTACATCTTCAGCTTCTCTGGATACCCAGGTCTGGTATCATCCCTTAAAATCGTCCCTGAACGGGCGGCTCCATGATGCGTGTCAGGCGCACGCGACCCTCCCCCTGCATCGGCCCGTGCTCCCGCCAATACTCGGCCCGCACCCGGCCCTGGCCCCCGTCGAAACGTGTCAGCCACACGTCGACACCACGCCGGGTCGGGGAGACCTGGACCTCGTTTTGACTTGTGCCCCTCAGTTCTTACGTTTGTAATTCGAGTAGCCAACAGTTAGCCTGTGAATGGAGTGGTTAGGGCTAACTTTTGGTACGGTGGAAACGTTGCGGGAAATCCCGGTGCTATCAAGCATTTTACATGCAAGTTTCCTGAAACTGTAGCTGCACGGATCTTTCGTGGTTGTGCTACTCGTTGCTGAGAACTTAATGGCGATATAGCCAGCTTCTGCAAAGACAAAAGCCTGTTAAAAGTGTGACTGAACGAGCCCGTTTCATCTACTTGTCCGAGTTGTCGGTTGTTTTGTCTTAAGGCTGAACAGGCCTGTGGTATTATTCAGGGTAGTGTGCTACAGTGAATGGTACCATAGTAGAATTAGATAGCGTTTAGGTGATTTCGTTTTATTTGGAGTGGTGTGGACGTGTTCGGCTTAAACTTAGCTCATGATATCTCAGTTATCATCTTTTCAGCCGAGCTTAGCCGTTTGGGCGCATACGCCATGCCCTTATGCAACATGCACGACCCATTTAACGATCACGGGTATTTAAACGTACGTTACATAATTATTGAGCCTTCCCAGCTCCCTCCGTCCGGCTGACACCGCAGAGACAGGTCGCGTGCGTCGCAGGATGGGCGTCCACGCAGATGGCGTGCCGGCGCCGTGCTCTTAACACAAGTGGCGCACGCTACCCAGCTGACAACGAATACGTGAGTGATAGCGTGGCGATGTCGTAACTCAGGACTATTTAGTTTAACAGGAACGCATGACTTTCTAGGCGACTAGGTTTCTGATTAGCCGTATCTATACATGTATGCGTTCCGGGACAACGTATCCTTAGTGTGAGGAACACGAAAAGATAGGTGAGATTAAGTACCAGGTATAAAACAGAAAGAAAGAGCCAGCAGAGGAAAGAAAGTAAACGAACAAGAGACGAAAAGAAATGGGAAATAGGAAGAGCAGAAAAAACTGCTATTTGAGAGCGCTTCACCCGCTGGGCCCTGTTACAGAAAAGGAGTAAGAGGAGATGAAGATCAATTTTGATAGAAACAGCTTTAAGAAGTCGTTGAATGATTTTAACAAGGCAACATATCTATTACAATTCGACCCTCACCCGAACCTTCACACCACGTCCACCGGTCCGGACCTACCCTCTGCGCCGATGCGAAGCGTCAAAGAGGGGCCTTTGACGCGTAACTTTGACGCCTCCCCGGCGTACCTGACAGCCGCCACCTGAGCTCCGCCGCAGTCGTCCCCGGCCGAGCCAACGCGCTGCCGGGCCACCCCAGTCCGCGCGGCTGCCGTGCCGCCTCGGCCGCAGCTATGCCCCGCGGCTGTCTGCGGTCGTGTCTGAGGGGAGGGGACACCGCGTGGCACGCCGGCGATCTGCGGCCGGGTGCTGACGGTGTCTGCCGGTTAACCCGATACTGGCTGCCGACGCTCGGGGCACGCTGGCTGTCGGCCTAATGATGGAGCCGGACGCACGCGAGCCGGCGCGTCCCGCTGCGCGGCTGGCGATGGCCTGGAACCGCCGACAGACGTTGTTTTGAGCCCGCTGTGTGCTGGTGCGCTTCTGGGACAGACGTCAGAGATGCGCGGCGGCTGCAGGCGGGTGGAGCTCATCACTCATGCTACTCCTCCAGGACAGGTTCTAACCGCCCCCGTCAACGCGCCGCGTTCCGTGACCGTCTCGCCCCTCCCCGTGCGCGCCTGGCGCCGCCCCTGCTCCTCCCCGGGGTGGGTCTCGATCCGCGCCTGTCGCCGTGCCAGCCAGCTGACTGCGCGGTGACCGTGCCAAATCGCCCCGGGCCTCCCGGGCCGCCCCAGAATTACGGCCCGTTGCGACGGCGCGGGAACCGTTCCGGCGTCGGTGCCGCTGCCGTCGGCTCCTATAAACCTTTCCTGCGCTGTAGCAGGCGGGCGACCGCCCGCTGCCGCGTGGATTGTGGGGCGGACTCACTCTCACCGTCTGGTATGCCTGCTGTAAGCTGCAGCCGCACCCGTGACGCACCCTCGCTGTCCGGTGTGCCTGCTGTAAGCCGCAGCCGCACCCGTGACGCACCCTCGCTGTCCGGTGTGCCTGCTGTAAGCTGCAGCCGCACCCGTGACGCACCCTCGCTGTCCGGTGTGCCTGCTGTAAGCTGCAGCCGCACCCGTGACGCACCCTCGCTGTCCGGTGTGCCTGCTGTAAGCCGCAGCCGCACCCTCGACGAACTCTCGCTGTCCGGTGTGCCTGCTGTAAGCCGCAGCCGCACCCTCGACGAACTCTCGCTGTCCGGTGTGCCTGCTGTAAGCCGCAGCCGCACCCTCGACGAACTCTCGCTGTCCGGTGTGCCTGCTGTAAGCCGCAGCCGCACCCGTGACGCACCCTCGCTGTCCGGTGTGCCTGCTGTAAGCCGCAGCCGCACCCGTGACGCACCCTCGCTGTCCGGTGTGCCTGCTGTAAGCCGCAGCCGCACCCGTGACGAACTCTCGCTGTCCGGTGTGCCTGCTGTAAGCTGCAGCCGCACCCGTGACGAACTCTCGCTGTCCGGTGTGCCTGCTGTAAGCTGCAGCCGCACCCGTGACGAACTCTCGCTGTCCGGTGTGCCTGCTGTAAGCCGCAGCCGCACCCGTGACGAACTCTCGCTGTCCGGTGTGCCTGCTGTAAGCCGCAGCCGCACCCGTGACGCACCCTCGCTGTCCGGTGTGCCTGCTGTAAGCTGCAGCCGCACCCGTGACGCACTCTCGCTGTCCGGTGTGCCTGCTGTAGGCCGCAGCCGCACCCGTGCACATAACACTGACACACATTGGACGGGTAAGGCTCTATTTACTTGAAGAGCACAGATTTCGTCGTTGTGCTGTGGGCTGTTGGCAGGGTGTCAGTTTGTATGCTTTCGGGGTGGGCCTTAGCCCGCCTCCTCCCCGCTCCCCTCTCCTCCATGCTGACATGAGCCACTGCGATCCTCTTGAGTCCCCCTCCCCCCCCCCCCCCTAATGCATGTGAACAAAAAAGGGAATGCTTTCGCCAGTTACTGAAAACGTAAACAACTGAACATACATCCACCTTGATTAAAACTGCCCAATTCTGGCAGGCGAAAAACCAACTAGTTTTCTAGTCATGTCCTTTGCTGATGTGTGCAAAAATGCTAAAAGAATATTACACATGTGCCTGGAAAAGTCATCAAAGAATGGCACTCCAAATCGTGGATAGGCCCCTTTTGTGAAAGTTCCAAAACACGGCGGGTTCCATTCACTGATGTTTTCATGTCATCTGCAAAGTGATTACTTTCATGTGGTTTCTTAATCCGCTTGTGCCGTGTCGCAGGAGGATTTTGGTAGAAGATTAAGTAGTTAATGGACCAAATAAGCATTCCTAATTAAGGCATTGCCTTAACCTTCCGATGCGCATTTCGCAAGGTGTGTAACTGCTCAACGTAAGCAAGCCACGCGCCAGGCGCTCTCACTCCCCGTGCCTCTCTGCTACGTATTTGGGACCGAGCTTGGAGGGCTCGGGTCGAGACGGCGACGCTGAAGTGAAGTCCTGTTCCGTTGTCGAGCCTTGGCAGCCTTTGTGGCGCTTCCGACCCTCTTCCGGCGCGGCCAGCGGGGCCCGGGTATGTGTCGCGAGCCGGTGGGAAGCCACTGGGGTGGAAGCGGACCGATGTGTAGAGCTACTGATACTTTGACAGCGTGGTGGATCATTGAGCTGTCTTCCTTCCAGGATGAAACGTTTTGTTGTGGTCACACTCGTGGTTCGCGCCGGACTCCGGGACTCCTGGTAATGAACTCCGGGATCAGGCCAATTTGCATCTAGTTAGTGTGGAATCGATTCTCCTGAGGTCTGTCTTGTGAGTTACGGTCGGAACTGAGGCAACCAAGCGGCTGGTGAATTGACCCGGATGTTTTCTCAACGTGATTTGTTTGTAGCCTGGCGGATACGTGTTCAAGGAATGGAACACAGTTATATGTAACTGTGTTGTTATCAAATGAATGTCCCTTCGGTCTTTTATGAAGGCCGTAGAGCCGGTTATCTTCTGCAATGCTATGATTAGAACCAGCTACATCGGAGTCAATTCTCGAACCGAGCCATATCTCCCTGGGCCGGAATACGAGCTAACTCCAAGCGCGCTAAGCTGCTCAATGTCAGAATTGGAATCAACCCCGTGTGCCGTGAACCAGGGTCGAAATCGATTTCGCTGAAGTGCAATCGAGTACCATTCTGGTTTGGGGAGGTAAGCAGGGGAAAATGGGAACTACACATATTCTACCAGTCGCAGTTGTCGCGTATGTTGGCTTCACTTCCAAGAAAAACGGACCATAGACCCAAGATGTCATGACGTCATAACGTCGTGTTCTCCATCCTACTTTGTCAGTACCGAAGTCGTAAATTTGCATGGTAGCGATTGAAAAGATGGCAGGATTGTAGGAGTATCTTCCACGTATGCTGAAACTCAAACGAGACGCGAAGTGCGTGAAAGTATGTCACTTTAAAGATACCAAAACCCCACTTAATCAGCCTATACATTGTGGACACACAATAAGTGCGTTTTGTGCAAGAAATAGGTAGGGTCGTGTTTTTAACCCTGCTTTGTTACTTCCACCAATCGTTCACGCATAGACAGTGAAAAGTTATTACTCATGACGATAAATTTGGTACTTTCTCGGTATGTAAATCAGACGCCTTCTTGCCTCCGGGCCACTAAATAAAATCGGGGATAAACAGCTATTGTAAACAAAGCTCAGGCATTTGTGCTTCAGTTTGTTAGGAGCTATCGCATCCATAGATATTTGAGGGCCTTCTGGCGTTACGAAGGGCCTTTTGGCGTCATGGGGCTGTCCTCGCCAACAGTTCAAACCGTAACTTTCAATAGCTACATTAACATAATCCACTCCCGCCCGGAGCGTTGTTCGTATCGCGAGTTTCAGGAAACATATAGCGTTCAGGATTTGTTGCTGGTCATTAGATGAGTGGTTGGTGCAGGAGGTGTGTTACACATCTGTCGGCTGCCTTCCTGGACTGATCTGATGCCCAGCGCTATTCGCTCGTCGCTAACGATCGCCAGTCATCGCTAGACCCCGCTGTTCAGGGGCACATGTCTCCTTATTGAGAACCGGGGTCCTCCCATGCGGTGTGGATGGTCCGGGTAGCGCTTCCCTGATATCTCGTAATCTCTGACGGATCGACGTGGACCGAGCGGATGATGACCCATGCACTACCACACGCGCTTATAACGCGGCATTTCAGTCCAGGACGTCCAGCTTCTTTCAACGTAGGCTATTCAGTTTGAAATCCAGATATCAGTTTGTCGATTGCATTCTTCCCGTTCTCCGTAGTCATCGCAGCGTGACAGAGGCAGGTGCGAGCAACGCCTTATTCACGAGCAGTAATCCGGTTCTTCATAAGGGAACCTCCGGCGAGTGGCCTCTCTGACAACACGACGGGGCGCATCCGAGGGTGACGCCCCTCCCCTCCTCCCCGTCACTCCGCGCGGACGCGGAATGATCCGGTAATGTGGAATCAATGCTGCCATGTGGCTTGATCTGTTTCTGTCCATGATCGATGCCGGCTGTCGTCGGCTCCCGTGCAGCGGCGCCGCGCATGTGAGCCCGGTATGGGGCGGCCAAGAGACGAAAATAAACAGCTCGCCTGCGCCCAGTTTTCAAACTTAATCCAACCCTAAACACGACCGGCGAACAAGGGATTGGGATCTTAAGGCGCTTACAGCGTGTTCGTTTGTGAGCCGTTGTCGGCCGGCGCGTGACAGGTCGTTTTTTACCGCGTCAAATTTCAGAAGAGGCTTCTTTCATTCCTCCCATTCCAAATGGAGTTGCGGAGCACAAATGACGCGCCAGGTCTGTCAGCGCAGCCAAGACCCACTTGGCACGCGCCAGCCCTGGCGTCAGACGACGCCGGCGTTCGGCGTGCGGCGTGAGGCGTGACGCCGGCCCGAGCCACGCCGACTCGTGGCGTGCGCCTCCAGCGCTGATCGGGACCGGGTCCCAGCGGTCCCAGCGTCGGACAGGGCCCAGACCCGGCGCATTATCATCGGGAGCGGCGGCGACGGCGGGCGCGGCCCACATTCCGGCGTGCCGTCCAATAAGTTAATGGCTCTCTATCTGGCAGGCTTCGGGCGAGCTGCCATTTGTTGTGGCGCCACTGCCGCGCTGGTTTGGGGTCAATGCTAACTAGAGCCCCGCGGGCGCCCGGGCCCGTCAATACCCGATTGGTGCCGCTCGGTTGTTGTTCTCCGGGGCGGCCGACGGCGGCCGCCCCGGGGATGGCGGCTGGCTTCTGTTCCGCCGCCGTCGCCCTCATCATCGGCAGCGGGCGCTGCGCTGGAGGATTTGGTTAATGCGGGGTAGCCTGCGCGGATGATCGAGACGTGGGGAAGCGGTGGAAGTGGGGCGCTAGTAAATCGGGAGGTGTTGTCGTGCCTGCCGTCTCATTGGCGTCACCTGGTGAGGTATGGGGCTGTTTTGCTGCGCGAGAATAGAAAGAGGTCGTGCTCTCTTTGAGGGTGTGGTGATCACTCTTTTATCGGTTTCAGGCATTGATCTCGTGATAAGAAAACCAGGTTAAGGAGGGCCTCATCCGCATGATAAGTGCAGTGAGGTGCACTTCATTCGCGAGCAGCAATCCGCCACTTCACATGGGAGTGTGGGGTATTGAGCGGCGCCTTTAATTTGAGATGATTCCTAGTCAGAGGCCAGCTGCCGACTCTCGCAAATAAGATTCTGTATCTTGTGATTTGAACTCAAAGCTGTTTGATGGGGTAATATCAACATTCTTATAAACAATGTTCGTAGCCGCTTTTCTAACTCGCCAAAAAAAAAATCAGAGCTATGGCGAAGTGATCCATGAAATGGGCAGGAAGTGCTTTAAGCATAGGCTTTGACGTTTTGTCTGGGTGATTTCAACGTGCCGATGCGTGAAAGTGAATCGGCAAGCTCCTGCACTTTGTCTAATGCGGTACCAGGTCCATAGACGCCATGACGCTGATTGTGACGATTTTCGTCTTTATAAAGATAATGCGATTGGCGCCATCACCCAGTATACATCCGTCGCAGTCTCCAGGTTTGTTCGTAGTAGCGGTGTTAACCAATCAGATCATCCGCCGTCCGAGTCGTGCTACCAAGCCGGTCCGTCCCCATACAGCTGATGTAGCACAAACAAGCGGTTACTGGGTACAGCAATCACTGGGGGGGGGGGGGGGGGGCGTGGAAGAGTACGCATCTGCGGGATCAGTTGGCGTCACTTTGTTGTGTTCCAACATGTGTTAATGAGCATACTGGGGCGTGGAAAATGTGCTTTTTAACACAGCTGATATTGCCCGAAAATGAGAATAAATTGCGATTTGCCGAAGAGTACGGATGAACATGTTGCTAATGCTCTTCGTCCAGGTCAAACTGAAGCTTGTAAGTTAGTTAACTTCGGCCAAGTGTAGCGCACGTATCCGAGATCCGCTTGAATGCCAGGATGGTACCGTTTCCTTAAAACATGCATGGTATGGGTTGACTTCAGATGATGGGCAGCATGGGCACCTGTGACTAGCCTTCTGTTGTGCTGTTTAACGATATCATTTGAAGTATATGCATGTGAGATTTGCTTGATGCTAGCTATCCACCAGAACCCTTTATTGTCGGAAAAACATGCTATGTGCCACGGGAAGCGCGAAGTTGTGTGTTGATCGCAATCATTAACAGCATCAACATGTCACTCGCGCATATTGCATTCATAGCTTAAACGAGCCTGTCCCGCGCAAAGGATAAAACCACGGCGCCACGGGCGATGGTGGAACCCAGAGTCTCATGCTGCGGTCCTCGTTTTGCTGGCGCATGCGACAAACTCGTTAAATGGCAAAATTTGGACACGGGTGAAGTCCGTGACTTAAGCGGATTCGGTTGGTCGTGAAATACGTCATCTATATTCAGACCAAACGCCGTGAACTTTTGCACAAACCGTCCGGCTTTGCTGATCCGCGGCCTACTAAACTGGTCGATTCGGCCAAGGACTCCCTGCTGTGCGCCCGGTGAGGATTACGGACGAAGACCCCTGGTGACCCTCGGCTTCGGCTTCTCCAGGCGGAGCCGATGGAGTGACCGCCCAGAGAGGGGCGAACGTTCACTGATGGAAAGCGCGGCCAGCCTGGTCTGGCTGGGTGCTCGAAGACATGCTGCAGTGGACAGTCGAGAGGCGCGGGGAAGCTTACTCTTTACCAACAGCGGTGACTATTGCACCAATTTGAAGATGCGTAACACGATGAAGAATTCTGGCGTACGTTTATAAAATGAGTTCTATGTGCTGGAATCTGGAGTGCATAAATGCTGGAATGTTAGAAATCCTTGGGAAAAACGGTGGAATCCTCCTTGGATACGCCAGTGCTCCCGGGCACACAATTATTTAGAAGCGGTTTATTATATCTGGAGGCTCTTTGCAAGTAAGGGTGCGATAAGAAGTACGTCTTTGCCTTTGATAACTGCCATGAGATTGTGATTATTTGAAAGATGAAAGAAGAAATGAAATCAGCTGGAAAGCAAGGATGTTCGTCGAATTCGAACAAGCCATTGTGAGGCCGGTTGGACCAGTGACAGATCGTTCCGTTCACGAATCGTGATTATCACTGCAGCTTTCTTTAGATGCAGCTGACGTCACTTTCGACCTCGCAGACCGGAAGTAGGGTGCCCAGTGCCAGCGCGGTGATTAGCTCGCGCATATCCCCGCCTCCACGTCATTTTCATCTTGGAACTTTCAGTCGAGACCAATTAAGGCGAAGTAAATGAAGTGCCACATAATGGGCGATAGCTGCAGTAGGGGAAGATAATGAGCGCAATTTCAGGCTGAAAATGTATTATTAGTGTCTTTGCTCGAGTGTTGACTGTTCCCTTAGGCATAATATCCTATCCCAAACCACAACGAATTTAGTTTATTCTCATTTCAGTCTGTGGCACTGCTGCTGCAGTTTTGCTGAAAACTCGGTTTAAGATCAAGGCCCCAAGGCTGAATGCATTCCATCTCAGACGATTTCAATGCAAGCCATTCTGAGCATCGGGGTGTCTCTATATATACTTTTTATAGAGCTGTGATATTGCTTCTATTCGGGTCCAGAGACAGCGGTTGAAAGGAAATAATCTTACCTTAACGCTTTTAAAATGTAGTTTATACCACAACGTTGAAACGCCGCCCAGGGTAAGCACAAGTCCAGGCCTTCGTCCGTGTTATTATCTAGCCAAGCACAGCTGCGGTAACCAATCATGGATCGTTCATTGATCATGAGGCATAAAGTCGGATGCATTATGGTTTGGGTGTATGTGGCCGTTCGTCTACTACCTGCGTCAGATTGTTGTCCATGAATGATCATGACGTCAGTGATCTTGACCAAAGTGGGATTTCAATCCCTATATGTGATGGAACAATGAAAAGACCTTTTTGGCGTCTCTTCAGCCAAACGATGCTTCTCGTCAATCGGCTCTAGGGGAACTGACAAGAACGTAATCCGAGTTCACGGACTGCATAAACCGCAAGATGCTACCATTGACTTGATTCAGCATTAATGACATTGGGTTACGTATTGAGCACCCCTGCGTAACTTAGACTGAAATTCAAGATTTTTATGATCATCAACGCCAGTCTGAATATTTGTTTAAGCTGATCTGTTTGAGCTGTTCTTTTTAAGCTGGTCTTTTTAAGCTGGTCTTATGACATCATCCCCTCCTTTCACCATTATTAAGTGCTTGGCCAATTTTATACGTTAGTCATCACCGAGTTTTGGTACCCAACGTATGGCGTTTCTAGACGCATTTTATCGTTCAAGCATGGTGCCAATTTTGAGACGGAATTGGGGCTCTTCATCCAATGGAACCCGCTGTCCCCGTACACTTCTTTCGTCAGCCTCCACCCCCATCCCCACCCCCACCCTACCCACACAGGTCCGCGGTCGATTCGCCTTTGACCTCAGGCGCGCGCCGCATTCGGGGCGTGCCAAAAACGACGGCCGGCGCCTCGGACTGCTTCAGAGACGCCGGTGGCGATCACGTGGCTACGTCCCCGCCATCAAGTGACCCCTAGATGGGCAGCTCGGACGACGCTGCACGCTCGATCCGTCATGGGTCGATGGGTGGAGCCGTGGGCAGGGCCTCCCTAAAGAGGCTCTGGCCCTTCCGCTGTTGGTCCCAGGTCGTTATTGGAGGTTCGGGCCATCCAGCAATCACCAAGATACTTTCATGTGCGTGAAAAGATTGCACCAGTAGTGTTTCGCCTGGCTCTGCATGTTGAAAACAGGCTTGGTTCGGCGATTATGACAAGGCATCAAAATAAACGAATGACGTAGAAAAGATGGCCCAGTGGCCCATCTTCAGCGCTGCTTTTGGACGCCTGCCGCGCCCCGGCGGCTGATGTCACCTACGTAAACCGTCTTTCAGCGCGATCCGACTCTGATTACCCGCGCGGATGATCGACCCGCGTGCTGGCAGGCAAACAGACCTCCTCAGCTAAACACGGCGGCGAACAAAGAGGCTAGCTGAGCCGGCCGGCGCTCAATCGCCTGCGGATGACGGTCGAGATGACTCCGCCCGGGTGCTTCTGAAACTCACCAGGGCATGACGCCCGCTTCGACGTCCGAATCGACGCATCTGAGGCGATCGAGTGCTGTCTATCCGCTCCCCGAACGGGCGGGTGCGAGGCCGATTCCACTCAGCACGACGAAACGCTGCGGTAGCGAATTGGAGGCGTGATGGTTTATCTGCGGAGTATTGGCACTAGATCCGCCTGTGATGTGCGTCCCCACGCCAAATGAGAGCCTCAGTGACGACGTAACAGCCCCTACTGCATGTATTGTAGCCAGCTGTCACCGTCAGTAGCTTTACATGCTCCGGGTTCATAGTCAGAACGCTTTTCCTATCGAGTGGTCTAAAATCTGGTGATTGCAATGCATTCCGGTCCTGATCGCTGGCCTGTTCGGCATCACCCTTCGCCACGTGCTCCAGTCTTCACGCAGGGTGTCTCTGGTGCACCTGGGAGGACTGACCGCAGTTCGTAAACAAACCCTGCCGCGGTGCCCCCCCCCCCCCTCCCCGCACCTCCGCGGAGCTCAGATGGCGACCACCTGGGAGATCGGGGTGGGGGTGGGGCACGGCTGGACGGAAATGGTGTCAACGAGACTCCAGCCAGACTGGTTGACCACACGCTGGTCCAAACGCGGCGCGGGGACGGGGAGGGGCAGCTTCAAATCATGGAATCTGAGCGATGGAATATGTTTGGGGTGAGTTCGTGCGGGCCGAATGCATAAACCTCACTTAGAATGTCGGTAAAACCACACATGTTCTTCGCTTTGCCACCGATAGGATAGTAAGCATCAACTAGTGTCAACAAGCTTGTGCGACGTGGTTCGAGCGCGACGCACAATCAAGCAGTCTTCTTCTGATTTGAGATCAGTGTTCGTGTTCCACAGTGTTCGTGTTACACTAGCTACACGCACATACCCAGAAGGCTTTAGGGGTTTACCGATGTCGAAGCAGGCAGGTCGCACTTGGCAACCATTTTACATAAAAACACATCGCGATATCCATTTTGTCCTCCCCAGCAACGCCTTGTCGCGAGCTGGGCAAATCACGGGCGTGCACGTGTAGACCTTGGGCTTGCGAACAATCACAAGGTAACGAATGCAACCCATCGCAATTTGCAGCGACGTTTAGCTTGCTAGTATTAAGTGCACAGGGCCAATGAACCCTGATGTGCAGCTACATATTACATGCATTGGCGCAGTAAGCAGCCCGATAGCATTGGGTTCGAGTGCCGAGCGCATTGGGTTCGCTACTCCCGACACTTCAGTATCACCACGGGTTAAGTGTTAAATTTTACCCACTACTGGGAAAATTAACAGTCATTAACGAGGGAGCATTTGAGGGGGAGGGGCCGGTCAGCTTTCAGCACGTAATGCTATGCATCCGCCTCAGTCCACCTCTACATAGGACAGCTTAGGCTCACCGGAAGCCGATTCGCCCTGTCCCGGCAGATGGGCCGAGATTCTCAGAACTCTCGGCTTGCGGCCCTCACGAGCCGGCCCTTCGTTGCAGATCACGTGGTCGCCGGGCAGCTCCAGCTGTCACCCAGCCGGCGGGAGCACGTGGTGTTCGACGGCAAAGCGTTGTTCGTCAGCTGCAAGGGCCGCGACCCGGTCGGCATGGTCTGGCTCGACCCCGGAAACAAGGACATCGTCGAGAGGAGAGGAGCGTAAGTGGACGGAGGCGTCGGCTGCGGGCGCAGCAACAGAGGTCGAGCGAGACGGAGCGTCTTGTAGGCCTCACGGAACGCACGTTTTCACGTTGGGATTGTGTGTGGACCATTTTACAGATTGTGCGTGTTTCATTGCATTGGACATCAACGAGCCTTTGGAACATTATTTGTATAATCTTGCTTTCTGACAGGTAGCATGTTGTATGTAATTGCGTTATCTGTGGTTGATTTTATGAAATGAGGCGCGTTTGAACGTTGCTGAATGAAATGAAATTCACTTAGGAAGTGATCGGTTAGCTGACAAGCGATGCGTTTCCCATTCAACACAAGTGTGTGAGATGTGCGCAGTTCAGCTGTGTCTTTGATCTAAGAGGTGTGTGATGTAAGATTGGGACGCGTTTCAGTGTGTTTGAGTCTCCTGATGAGGATTTCACCGACTATCATCATATACGGTAACGGGGAAGTGTGGCTTTACCCTATCAACGCAGTGGTGTTCGCTTTAGCTCTAATAGTGACTCAGCCAAAGACCGATACTCACCACATCCGTAACATCTCCCGAGACCGAAAAATAATCCTAGCTTTAGCTTACTGGCTACTCGAACGTCGATCACGCACATTTAGCATCCAGAGCAGACTGAGTGCCGTAATAGTCTGGTAAGGAAGGTGTAGGGAAGTTTGCATTTTACCCTCAGCTACTTTGAGCATAATCCATTGCACCGTTCCACAAAACAGGACAAACCTTCACTCACTGGCTCTGGCACAACCAGATTAAGTTAAGACAGGGCACTGGGCGTTGACAACGCTTGGGTCAACAGTTCCCTGAGGCAGTGAATGCCCTCGCCACGTCCGTGACGGCTGCCCGTTGCCATGACGACCGCAGCGCCTAGTCGAGCCAGTTCACCAGAAGCCGTTACGAGGCGTGCAGCACTCCCGCCGCCAGTGTTCGCCACGGACGGCAGCGGCATTACGAGCCGCTGCTCACCAATGGTGTAGCCCTGTCGTGACTTGCAGCAATCGCAGGCGAAAATGGCCGCCCAGCGACGCCCGATCTGCACGCTGTGACTCTTGCAAGTGAGCTTCCGCTGGAAGGCAGCGTTTCTTTAGAGGCCTGCGCACCCCCTCGTGCCGGTTTGCAAGTTCCCGTGCCAACACCAACCTGACTACTGACTCACGGCTCGAAAGCCCTGAGCGTCGGACGACTGTAAAGTCCGCCCCGGACACTCCTTGGCTGGTGTCTTCCTTGGACTGGCGCCTGCCTTGGGGACTCATCGGACACTGATACTTGTTTCGATAAAGGCATGTAGCCGAAACATGAATCCATCTTTCTTTCCATTCTCCTGGTTATGCTACGAGGAATAAAGCTATTGGTACTGTCTATCTACGCGCATATTGTTCCTCACAAAGGCAATTAACACCTTACGTACGGAAAACCGAGCGTGTGCGCAAAAGCGCCGGCTGGGAACGCCTGCGTTGAATTATTGCACCATTTTGAATCGGTCGTTCATTATGTAGATGAATGGGCCGTCGAAATGTCGGCGGAACATGAGGAACACGGTGTGCGGAATGTGATTGATTAACACTCGAAGGATAGCGTCATGAGTAAAAACCTTGTTTTAGATTTAATCCGAACCATTTGAGTCGAAGGATTTTTGGGATCAGAGCTTACGCTAAGCAGTACTTGTGTGGGTTCTGGCCCCTACTATCCGATCGCAAAATTTCAGGTCAACGGCAGAATTTGGTGGTGGAAGCTTGGCGCACCGCAATGCTCGGTACGGTCCGTCCCACCTTCTGACGTCATCCGACCTTTAGCGCGGCCGCCGCCAAAGGCACCTAAAGCGACTCGAACCCACCCCGCCACGGGTGGGCGGATCGCAAGGTTTGCGCTCTTACCATTTAAGATATTGGGACGGACAGTGATATCACATCACGATGTGATTCTGCTTGCATTTTTTTAAGGTCAGCATGAACTGAATTTTGCTGAAGGCCTGACCTTAGTTCGCTTGGTTATGATGTTCGGCGACGTTGACATTGTATTCTCAATTTACCAAATGCGGTTAGTTTTTGTTATCATGATGCCAAACATTTCCATTACGTTGAATGACGTTTTTTATGATGCGTTCATTTCTGTCAAACTGAAGACAAGTCAAAAGTGTCGCCTTTGTAAGTGACTGTCATCTGTTAGACCGTCTCGTCAGGTGGTTTTCGTGTCTTTATTTTGTTCCAGCCTCAACAGCAAGCTCTCTTTTCTAGAATTGTATCAAACTTGTAACAGTCAACATAGCATGTGATCAAACCATTCTAAAATGCTGGTGAAGACGAGCCTCTCGGGATCCAAATGGGTCTTTGCTGACTTGCGGAAAATGAGCCTGGAATTGGTTCACCCAAGTCATGTGTTAATGCTGACCTTGTGAGCATACTGGGTGAGCATTAGCATGTTCGAAAGTTTTCCTAGACCTCCCACCTCTGTATAACGGCATCACCTTTACGAACCCTGATCACTTGACCTTCATGAGGCCTAACCCTTAATCCATTTTTGAGCGCACATGCACCGGACGACAGCCAGCAGCTGCAGCATCTCGTGCGCGGCATTACTGCGGCCGTGACTAGCGTCAGCGGCTGGGACATCCAATTAGTGAGCGGCGGCTTGAGCCGGGCGCGCCGCGGCCGCTGTTGGGCCGCCCCCGCCCGAGGCGCCGGCCCGCCGCGCGCGGCGCCGCCGGAGTCGGGAGAGCGCCGTATTGATTCGGCCTGTGACGTCACCGTTCAGCCACCGACGCCCGAGGTCTGACCTACTGTCTGAGAGGAGCAGGCTGGTCCACCGGCTGAAGGGTAGGCCAGTCTGCCGGCTGAGGGACAGGCTGGTCCGCCGGCTGAGGGACAGGCCGGTCCGCCGGCTGAGGGACAGGCTGGTCCGCCAGATGAAGGGACACGCTGGTCCGCCGGCTGAGGACAGGCCGGTCCGCCGGCTGAGGGACAGGCTGGTCCGCCAGATGAAGGGACAGGCTGGTCCGCCGGCTGAGGGACAGGCTGATCCGCCGGTTGAGGACAGGCTGGTCCGCCAGATGAAGGGACAGGCCGGTCCGCCGGCTGAGGACAGGCTGATCGGCCGGCTGAGGACAGGCTGGTCCGCCAGATGAAGGGACAGGCCGGTCCGCCGGCTGAGGACAGGCTGATCCGCCGGCTGAGGACAGGCTGGTCCGCCGGCTGAGGACGGGCTGGTCCGCCGGCTGAGGACAGGCTGATCCGCCGGCTGAAAGGAGCGGTCTCACGCAACGCCTGAGAGGGAGCAGATGTCCATTGTTCGAAATGAAGCAGTCTGACTCAGAGTTGATGCAGTCTGCGCTGCTATCCGTGATTGAAAAATCAAAACCAATGCCAGCGCGGTAACAAGCTCGCGCTCCTTTCCGAAGAGCTATAGTCCTAGGAATTGTTTGACGCACAACTGAGGTTGGAGTACGCAGCTCTATTATTTGATTGTTACCAGTGTGTTCGGATTCGCCATAACTTCTGATAGAAACCAACCCGACTCATCCAATAAGCGAGTGACTGAAATCGAGCTGACTCATCCAATAGAGAAAACGGCCTACCTAAGCGGCGTAGTTTCCTGTTCAGTCGAGGGGGAAGAGGGACTCAAGCTCTCCACCTTTTATAAAGATTGGACCGATATGGGATTCAAGTCCGTCTCACTGTCTATGGGGAGTAGGTTTAGCCGTTTTCCGTACTTGGCCCCTCCCTACGTACATTTTGTAGAACTACGAACCTGAACCGTACTCTAGTTAGCCTTCGATTGTTGTGCAGCATTTCTGCAGGACTCGCCGGCCCCAGGGATGATGGCTCCCCTCTTGTCCCTGGGGCCGACCCGGTCAGTGCTCACAGCCGGTGACGTGCCGGTCATTGTGATGCAGGTGCTGCCCTCACTCGGCCGCTCTAATTGACTGGTTTATTGGATCACAACCCGTTCAGAGCCGGAGACATGACTAGCGGCTCATGCTACGCGTAGTCTGGTCAGATCAAGGCTCCGGGCATGCAAGGTCAGGTACTGGAAGTGGGTCTTTCGCTGTGCTGTTAGGAATTATTTTTCACGGTTAGGCCGCACGAAATGCGCCGCGGTGGCTAAGCGCCTATTGGGGATTCACGAATGAGAAGGGCGCCGACGAATCGCAGTTGGAAATCCACTGCGTTACATATCGTGAGCTGAAATTTTTGGTGTTTTCCACAACAGGAGGAAACAGAACCCTTTCACCAGCTCACGGTGGTGGCCCACAGCGATTGTTGCATTTGTATGTTGAAAGAGACTATGAATAAGTAAAAATCACCTATTGTTAAGGCTCTGCAGCTGCATAGCACGCTAAATGACAGCCGTTTCCTTGTGGCAGGGCAACTGTTCCTGTCACGTAGGTATTTCCTTGTGGCAGGGTAGCTGTTCCTGTCACTTAGGTGTTTTCTTGCCCAACCGGCGGCGGACGTAGAAGCGCTGCTTACCTTCTAACGCTTGTAAGGTAATCTGAAGGCTCCTATTTTCCGAGGTGTGCACTCGAAACGCCTGGAGGACTTAATAACGCCGAGGAGATGGTCGATGCAGGTTAGCGATGCCTGATATTAGTCGTTTGCACCATAGTGTGACGTAAGAGTCTCACTAGGTCTTTCCTATCGCGCACCTTCCACAAGTTCGTCGTTGCGATGAGACTAGTGAAATACAAAATGTCTGGTAGTGAAATCTGGTACCTGATGACATTTCATGTTTTGGCGGGAGTCGGCAATGTGAAATTCACTTTGTTTACCATTTCAAAAAGTTTCATTTTTTCGGAAAAACCGTGTATGAAAGAAATGTTCCAAGTAGGTTCGCCCTACTTCGTCTTGTTTTGAACAGCTTACCTGGCAGGAGAAGTCTGTATTGCGAGACATATTCACTTAAGATTGTATAGATATCAGAGGACAATTTTCGGAGCATAACTGTTTCAAAACATTTCATACGGATTGCCCTCGTGGAAACGGTTAATGCCTCCGACGCAAAGCGTTTCTGACTCTTGATGCGGCAAGCGCACCAGCCAGCATGGTCTTCGACCAGGGACGACATTGTGAACCGAACTCCGATCAGTGACAGCTCCGGTCCGGTGCAGCCGACCAGGGACGAGATTGTGAACCGAACTCCGATCAGTGACAGCTCCGGTCCGGTGCAGCCGACCAGGGACGAGATTGTAAACCGAACTCCGATCAGTGACAGCTCCGGTCCGGTGCAGCCGACCAGGGACGAGATTGTGAACCGAACTCCGATCAGTGACAGCTCCGGTCCGGTGCAGCCGACCAGGGACGACATTGTCAACCGAACTCCGACCACTGACAGCTCCGGTCCGGTGCAGCCGACCAGGGACGACATTGTAAACCGAACTCCGACCACTGACAGCTCCGGTCCGGTGCAGCCTATCTTGCTGAGGGCTTACCTCCGCATTTAGGCAGGGTGGGTTTCTCTGCTTCCCCGGCCTCCCGATAGTATGGAGCTGTTGAACTCTTCAACTTCGGGCTTCGCACAATAGTTTAACGCTTTGGTTGACCCATGCCCACATAAGTCTTGGAAACACGTCTCATATTCCGTGCCTGTCATGGACCATACAGGTTATGCTTAGGTATATGCCATGCTAAGGCACTGGTTCCTTACGCATGGTTCTTCTGTTTTTATGTAACTAAAGAGCAAAGCGAGATACGAAAAACAGTAACTGGACTGAGTGATGATCCTACGAGTTGGAGAAGGTAAGAAAGAGAATGAATTTGGAGAAGGTGATGGAAGAGAATGAGGGAAATACAATGAAAGCGCAATAAAGGAGAGGACTGACAATGAAGGATGGAAAGCAAGAGAGCGACAATGGCGCGATAACGTTTCAAGGTTCAGTTCACATCCTGCTGGGCGTGAGAAAAAAATACGATGTAAATTTGCGTGAAACCAACCAAGTAGCAGACCTGTCCGAAAAGTCGCAATTATTACAACGCGTCACGTCTTTACTTTGCAACTCATTATATCTCCTCTAACTATAGGATTTTGTGTTCATTGGCTTTAGTATTGCCATAACAATGCTTGAGCATGGCATATTGTATCATATTTATTAGTTGTTTTTTGTGCTCAGAAGATTAACCTAAGCTCATGCTGCAAACCCTCGTTAATTCTAGTTGATGGTGTTTCATTTCCCCTCCCCCGCACCTGCCAGAGACATTTTGCAGCTTTTGCAACCGCTCTAAACCAGACGTATTTAGAGTGGGTGAATTTAACATCCGTCGAGTGCGAATGCTTTGAAACGCCACACTAAACAAAACTAAAAGTTTGAGTTTAGTTGACATATATATATATATATATATATATATATATATATATATATATATATATATATATATATATATATATATATATATATATATATATATACGTGTGTGTGTGTGTGTGTGTGTGTGTGTGTGTGTGTGTGTGTGTGTGTGTGTGTGTGTGTGTGTGTGTGTGTCTCACGAGCCCTCCATTTCCCCTCCGTTCTGTGATGCCCACTCATGGCGCGACCCCCTCCGCCTGACGTCGCTCACGTTCCGCCCATTGTGCTAAACAGTCCAGTCATTCATCGGTCTGCGAGTCCGTCCGCCAGAGTTTATCCTGCGCTCACAGCGTGAGAGACGCTGATACCGTCCGTCTTGCGCTGCCACAGGGCTGACCATGAGGTCACCGCCCGACGCTACCTGCTGACGAATCACTCTTTCCATGCGTCAGGTGTAGTGATGAAGTTCGTCCGCGTGCTCGTCCTTTGCGTTGGTACCATTCGCTCGTTCTCTGACGTTTAGCAGGTGTTGACTGTGCTAATAGCGTGCGTTCAGCCCCGTCCCTTCCCATCCACCCGTCACGTGCGTGTCCGTCGTGCGTGCGTGCGTGGGTGGTGCTGACCGCCGCCGTCGGCCGCAGGGTGCGTGTGGAGCCGAGCCGAGACCGGGGCGACGGCCGGACGGGGGTCGACCTGGTGCTGAACCCGGTCAAGCGCAAGGACCGTGGCCGCTACACCTGTCGCGCCACCGTCGGCGGCGCCGAGCAAGAAACCAGCTTCAACCTGGTGGTCCTCAGTGAGTGCGCGCGGAGGTCGCAGAACCGGAGGAGGGCACCGCATGAGGGGAGCGGGAAGTGGAGACGGCGGCGACGCGTCCTCCCAGCAGTCGTGGCATTTTATTTTACGCATATGCAGGGGTGTCATTTTCTGAAAATGGTTGGGGGTCAGCTGGCAATGCTCACCCAACTTGTCCCCGAAATCCGATTTCTCCTCGGATTTATGCCACTGTGATCTGCGTTCCGGGGTTTTTAGGAGAGGTTGCTTGCTTATTGTGGATTCAAAAATGTTTTGCTGCTGAGCAAGCATCGCATTTTATTTTGTGGAAGGATAAAACAAATTGCACCCGACCTTACAAACAGCGAGTGCCCCTGTTGCACTGTTACCTTACTGGACGGTAATTCATAAACAGTGCGCGGGCCGGGTCAGGTCACGCGTGTCCCCCCCCCCCTCGACCACGGATGTTCCTGCGGTGGCAATGTTTGAAGACCAGGCACCAGCGAGCTCATGTTTCACCGGTCTGGGGCTGTCTCTGTGATGGCAGTACCTCTTGCTGAGCGCCGGTGTTTTGCAGCAGCAAGAGAAGTTATGGGACAGCTGGCGCGGTCCTGCTTTTCTGGCACAATCCATGCACGATGGCATGTTATGTCAGTTTTGGAAGTGTTCATTTAGCTCTACAATTTATTTTTCAAAAACGCGGCGTGCACTTATTTTGCTGTGCGCAAATTTAGAGTTACATGTGGTTAAGCTGACACTTGTCAGCCCTAATTATAACACATCTCTGGGTGTAAAAATGCACTTGCTCCCAGCCATTTAAACGTTCCGCAAGACGGCACTGTACGAAATTGCGGCGAGCAATATCCGCTCAATCCATGGCTAATACGATGGCTACGTCGGATTTTGCAAGGACAGAGGCCAGGCTTAGCTTTTCGTTTTTAGAATTAAACGGATGGGGCCGACAGCATTTTAAATGCCCAGTCAAGCAAAAGATTTTCCGAGTTAAGCATGTTTATTCTCATGGTCGTGTCAACCCTGAACTATCCATTCTGCGTCGTTCTTTGCACTAGTATGTTTCTCTTTACTGCCGCAAATGTTCAGTGAAGTTTTGGCCCAAACCTCATTTCAATAGAAGGTGAATACTTCTAACTGTTCAGCGATTTTTTCATTATGTCGTTGGCCCGATGTTCCTGTATTTCTTCCATGATGTGCTAGGGTACATGTATGCACATATTATTTGGCATGCTAATAATAGCACTGAAATGCCCCCACCCCCAGCCCCCACCCCTCGTCCATTCCCGGAAGTCAACCAGTGGCGCCAGTCTTGCGGCGCGGGAGCGATGCACGGCGTTATCGCCAGCCGGAGGAAGTTAGCTGCATTTGACACGGTCTCACGCCCCTGAGGTTGGCGCCTAGTGCTTGGATCACGCGTGGCTGCCTGGCATGTGCAGACGGCGCGTGAGAGGGGTGTGACACGTGTTCTCGCCAGCTGAGGTTGACGCGTGCACCCGTCGGATGCGTGTTGCGTGGAGTGCGTGCGTCCGCCGGTCCTTCCGTCAGCCAGGCCACACGCCGGTGCCGCGCTGGCAGACGGCACGCGCTCCATCAGCTTTACCTGGCGATTCAGCTGCCGCAGCAGCCCGCGACTCGCCCAGCAAAAACTGCCCGCAAGGCATTTGACTCGCTACGCGAAGGGTGTTTTACCGGCTGTAGCGCTGACGCAGATGCTAAGAGAATCGCGTGCGTGGCTTTGACACTGTTCCGTATGAGCACGTACCCTTATTTATGCTATTAATCGTAATTATTCGGAAGTGGCAGCGTTTGTAATGGAAGTACCTGGATGACTGATGTCGCGGATGAGTGAGATAATTACTCGGGCTGTCATCCTCGTCTAGTGTCAGGTAGTATGCACAGGAGACTGCAGCTGAAATGGTCCATGACTAGCGTCCAGCTCAGTTTGGCCTCTAATGGGCGTTAAACTGCGAATGGGGCAATAATTCCATATGCATTGGAAACGCATCAGTGGGAGTGCCACTATCGAAAGCGCATCAGTGGGAGTGCCACTTTCAGAAGTGCACCAGTGGGAGTGCCACTATCGGAAGCGCATCAGTGGGAGCGCCACTATCGTAAGCGCATCAGTGGGAGTGCCACTATCGGAAGCGCATCAGTGGGAGTGCCACTATCGAAAGCGCATCAGTGGGAGTACCACTTTCGGAAGTGCACCAGTGGGAGTGCCACTATCGGAAGCGCATCAGTGGGAGCGCCACTATCGGAAGCGCATCAATGGGAGTGCCACTATCGGAAGCGCACCAGTGGGAGTGCCACTTTCGGAAGTGCACCAGTGGGAGTGCCACTATCGGAAGCGCATCAGTGGGAGCGCCACTATCGGAAGCGCGTCAGTGGGAGTGCCACTTTCGGAAGTGCACCAGTGGGAGTGCCACTATCGGAAGCGCATCAGTGGGAGTGTCACTATCGGAAGCGCATCAGTGGGAGCGGCACCATCAGAGCGCATCAGTGGGAGCGCCACTATCGGAAGCGCATCAGTGGGAGTGCCACTATCGAAAGCGCATCAGTGGGAGCGCCACTATCGGAAGCGCATCAGTGGGAGCGCCACTATCGGAAGCGCATCAGTGGGAGCGCCACTTCTATGTATCACTCGATCATTGAACTTTCTGACGTCTGCAATATTAATATAGAGCTGATTCCGACACCCATGGCGGGGCGGTAATTGGGATATTGGCATCGCCTCTGCCAATACGACCCTCCCGGACGGCGGGTGAGTCTCGACTCACCTACCACGACTACGTGTACACGCGGCACCGAAGGGTCTGAAGACGCGAACACGCATATGCATTTGAACGTTGCGGTGAGGTGACCATGGCTGAGACGACGAGCAGAGCTGGCTGAGGCAGACAACATGGTTGAAAAACCGGGGCTCATGGCTGTGAGGTTGAGCCTAATGGGTCCATCCATTACCGCTACGAAAAGGTAAAGAGTGTTGGGGTGACCGATTAAAACTATGCAGACCAATGGTAACTTATTGACCAAAATAGAAAACAAGCCATCACGTGCTGAGCACGGCTGTTTTCACCTCTTGAAAGCCTTCATTCGCAATTTACATGTGGTGTGCGAAGTCTAACAATCTTTGAAAAAGACCATGAAGCTCACAATGTTGAATGCTGCCTTTCGTGCGCTAGAATCGTCCAAGGCTTCGAAAATGAGTGTGCACGGCATGGCAATATGGGAATGTTGTTAAGAGAAGTAAGAAACCCAGTGTTGGTCTGAGATGTTGACCGCGTTAATCTGGACTCAAAAATAGATAAATAAGATCATAATATCCGAATCTGTAGCATTCTGTAAGTGATTTCGTTTTGCGTCTTATTGTGATTTGTATGAATGAAAAGTTCTTAAGGTTAGTTCACCAGATTATGTTTTCCGAAAGATGTTCTAAAGGTTGGACTGTCGTTGTTGACAGAACAGGCAATACAAGTGAAAATGGGAAATGCCATTGATTCCGTTTCACAGCGCATGACCTTCTGCACACCTGAACCCATGTGTGCTCATGCGTGCAGAGCGCATCTGTGTGATGGTACGACTGCATGCTCTTTTCTCTGTCGTATTGTTTTTCGTTCCGTGTTGCTACGACCCTCGGCTGCTCAGTGCGCAGTCACGCGCCTTTGGAATATATATGTTGCGTGAAGGACCTTCAGTACAAACACGCAACTGCGCGGTTAAGTCATAGCCAGCGGCAGGTCGGCGAACGGGCTGATTTTTTTTCGACGAAATTCGCAAATCCCCGCCGGGTCGCGTTTCGGACTGCTGTTGTTTTTACGCTTATCTCCCACTCGGTTTGGGCGACAGCGGGTTGTTTTCGAGATCGGTTTCAAAAAACGCGACATTGATCGCTTTACGATCGATTGCTGACGTCCCGTCGGATCGGACAGTGTTGAGCGGCAAAGGTGGTTTGTAGACTGCGCATGTGCGTACATTTCGCAGTTTATTTCATAGCGGTTGCGTGCATTTGGTGCATGGTCTGCCGAGATCTGGCGTAAATCATGTAAAATGTCTAGAAGCTGCTGGATCCGTGGTTTTTGAACGAGCGCACGAGGCCGTGCCCACGCAATAACCTGCGATGTTGCCAGTGCAGTAGTCGTTTTTGTCGGGCCGAAATATTTTGAAGACACTAATGAAGCCCGCCGGTGTTATTCTACGAGAAGGGCTTTTGTTATCGTATAGGAAATCATATATTATATCACGCTTTATAAACGATGTCGAAGCTTCTTTCAGTTGGATATTCCCTGGAAGTAAACGATTCATGGGGAATGCACAGCGTTCCGTTCCAAGCTTCTCAACACATCGATTAGAGACACGTTGCAAAAGCAAGCATACCTGGAACACTGTCAGCAGAGGCATGGATATGAACTGCGACAGATGGATGACAGAGTTTTCTCTTGGATGAAAAATTTACGCGGAAAAGTTTTTGAGCGGACCATGGGGAACGGCAAGCAGCGGTTGGAGCACGAGTTCAATGCCTTGGTTAAACGGCAGTTGGTATCCAAGCTCACCACCCCTGAAGAGCTAAATCATACCACCGGCAACGACGTAGGAGAGTACACCAGCATTTCTGCGCGCAACGGATAAGAAATCCATGGAGAGACAGGAAACCGAGCAAGTCAACCGACTGACAGTGGTCATACAGGTATGAAAGCAACCAAACATGGCACCGATATATCAGCCGTGACTCTGTCGCCTAGTGTTGTCAATTTGCTTTCCAAAGGGACCCAAAATCTGTCACAGCAAACTTCGCAAGACGTAGAAGCAGGAGTGAAGCGTTTGGCCTATGGTAAAAGATGGAAATATTTCTCTTAACGTAACTTAAACACAACTGACCCCAAAACACCTTACTCGTGCTTCTTCCACCTGACAACCATAAGGTGAGTAACATAGAAAGAGGTATGCTTCTTACTTCTGAAACTGGTCTCACAGAAAACATTTAAATACGAAATGGCATCGATTCTGCCGTGACCCCAGACTTGCGTTGACCACTTCATCAGAACGCACATTCTTCCCCCCGGCACACCACGAACCGGCATTCCTCACAAAAACGAAAAGCGTGTTAACAAGCACGTCTTACACACTAAAAACAAAACTCATGGGACTTTCATTGGTAACCATTTTCTTTCTGCGCACCAAAACGATGAAATTCGGGGTAATGATACCCTTCGCTGTTAAGATTTTGCAAAAGAGAGCACCCCCATCGCAAACTTTGTAAATTAATCCACATACACAGGCTGACACTTCTATAAATAGAAACTTTTATCTGGAAAATGATGTAGTCTTCATCTGTACAAAGCTAGGGTATTTTATCGCGCTTGATTTATTGTAATATATTCAGTTTAAGTGTGGAAAATATGTGTCATTTGATCGCGTGTATGCTGTGAAAAACCGCTGTCGACACCGGCGAGCATCTGGTGTCCGCTTGATATTTGAGCTTTTCGATTCTGTGAGCAAGGTCGGTGCCCAAAAATTCCTTTAACACGCGCCCGGGTGACCGGCTAGATGCCCTTCGCCCAGGTGAAGGGGGGGGGGCAATTTACCCCTGCGATCTCGGGAACTAAGAAAGCTAGAGACACCAAATTTACAAGGTGTGTTGACCTGTACGTGAGCTTACTTAGGTCAAAGTTTTAGGTTCCCAGATCTTGGCCTTTGGGTCAAAAAGTTCAGACAAGGTCAAGTTCCAAGCTTGTCTCCAAAGTGCCACCAGAACCTAGATAACCGTTTCTAAGCAAAAGGTCATGCTCATTCAAGGTCAGTGACCTTATTTGACCTTTTTTAGGTCAAGGTGACCAAAATCATATAAGATTGCTTTGAGTTTTGCATTTGACAGTGACAAATATTATGCTAGGCAGTACGTTCCTAAAACAAAATGTTGACCCGGTTCATCTTAGGTCAATGACCTGTTTTGACCTCTAAGAAGTCCATTGGAGATGAATAATACGGTCCCTGCCATCAATAAATTCGAAATGAGTACCAGAAACTATGCCATACAGCAAGCCCTAGAGTAACAAAACGGGTTGGTTTTGACCTTGGTGTGACCTGCACATCTAACCTTTGGTCAATCTTATTTGCTCATTCAACCGTTGTGTTGCCTAAGAAAGCATCCCAGAGATGTATGACTTCGTCTAATACTCCGTTGTTGGATCAGATTGAAGGATTCCCTTGAAATTGTCTTCGTCGAAATCATGGTCTGACTTTGACCTGCCATAGGTCAGCGATCTTGCAAGGTACACTTGAATGTTTAATGTCAAACGATCCGCTATTCGATTGTCTACAGCTATGCAAAATTTGGCGGGGCCACACTGGGCCGTTCGGAAACTATTCTGGAAAAACTTCGTGGGTCAATTTTACCTTCCCCACCCGAGCGCGTGCTGAAAATGCAACTTAATTAAATAATATCACGTTTATAATCATTGTAAGGAGGTCATCTCAATATTCTTTCAAGAAGGCGCAGTTCGTTGCTTTGAAAATTGCATGAAACAGCAAAGCCGCAATGATGTGATCATTCGAATGGCGTTACGGTCAAACGGCGTCGGGTCGGGCTGGGACTGGGCTGGAATGCCATTAATCAAGTTTTTCCGCTGCCCAAGACTACTCTGGTCTCCCGTCATATGCTTTCATTGAATTTCAACATTTGCATAGTTTAAATTAATTCGACATATGGATGGTGTGGTTTGCAGAAACTCAGTAACATATCTCTTCTGCTTGGTCTAAATTGGTAGCCTTTGATGTTTATAACGCATGGATATTGATACAAAACACGCATACACTCGTGTACTTACATTCATAAAAGCTTCTGAACTTGCTGCATTGATAAAGTATTAGTCCGCGCTTGAGTCCACAATACCTGTTGGGTTCAAACACGCATGCCTAAAGCAGCTCCGCCTGCCGCCCCCGTCATGGCCTTGAGCGCCGGCATAATGTCGTTGCCTGTTCCTATCCTCGGGCTATTTAGAGCGGGGTGAAGACGTTGTAACCATGTGATCTCACCTCCGGCCGGAAGGATCGTATTGACAGAGGTAATGCTAAGATCCTGGATTACCTGCCCCGCCGCGGTGTGTCGGAAGAAGCTGCCACATCCACTATTATCGATATGGCAGACGTCTGAAGGATCCAGTATTTGATGATGCATTAAACTGATGCTCTCATTGGTGTACTTCCAATGCATGTTGAATTTTGGTCCAATTCGCAGTTAAATGCATGCTGGAGGCCAAAATGTGCTGGACCCTAGTCATGACTGCTTTAACTGCTGCCCCTCGTAAGTACCGCTTCTACCAGTCAACGCTGCAGCCGTCGACAGATGTTATTGCGATCCGATAGGGACTAAACTAAACTGTTCGACAGAGATGTCAAGATGTTATTGAGATTCGAGAAGGACTAAACTAAACTATTCGACAGAGATGTTAAGATGTTATTGAAATCCGAGAGGGACTAAACTTCACCGTTCGACAGAAATGTTAAGATGTTATTGAGATCATCCCAGAGGAACTAAACTAAACTGTTCGACGGAGATGTTAAGATGCTATTGAGATTCGAGAGAGACTAAACTCAACTGTTCGACAGAAATGTTAAGATGTTGCTGAGATTCGAGAGGGACTAAACTCAACTGTTCGACAGAAATGTTAAGATGTTGCTGAGATTCGAGAGAGACTAAGCTGTTCGGCTTTCAGCCATGCACACGTCGCTACCCGAAGTTTGTTTTCTTTAAGGTGCTTTGTTTCTCCAATTCGAAGCCTCTTGTGGGCCAGCTGTGAGGAAGTGGCGAACAAGATTAGTCGGAAGAAGGCCGTACTTTCACGTGGAAGTCCCTGTTGCGACAATCGGCTATCCTCTGTGCACCACCGTAACTGTGCGTGATACGAGTGTTATGATGAGACGTGATGATACACATGATAATAAGCTGGCCTTTCGTCATGACATGATCCAGCATTCATACTCCCCGCGTTGAGAGCTAGATGATATGTCCCCTGCGACCCATCGATGATCACCGCTGCCGTATCGCTCCCAGCTCCTTATTGGAATGGCTATCGATGTCGTCACATATTGCCTCTGCCAGGGACTAGATATCCGTGTGGAGGATGTGAACATTCCCCATATCTGATTGCAAGAGCGGCACCCATCGTTTATACGCACGAAGCGTACTTCGTAGACTTCTTAAGCAAGGACGAAGATTTATGTATGTATTTATTTTATTCTAGTTACGTATTATATATATATATATATATATATATATATATATATATATATATATATTATGATTTATGAATGTCCATAGTATTTTAAGCGAAACATGCGGTTACATAACATCTCGCAGATGATCTCCCATGCTGATGTTTAAAACAAGCATCATTTCCATAGATAGTCATACTTAATCTTTGTCCATTTTTAACTTCAAACTAAATACATGATAAAAGCAGGGAGCAATCTTATTCACCAAATCATACTGATTCACTGAGGCTGACGGGTTATGCAAACCCTGACTTGTCGGACGTGTTATGACAATCTATTTTTCTTATCCAACATTTAAAGCGTCTTCAGTGTGTGCATAAAGCGACTGATGTGCATTTTTGAAAGACACCCTGCGCCGTGTCTGATATTTCTAATGTTGGAAAGTATGTCTGGAAATTGGGAAAGGGAATGAGCCGTTTGCACATTTTGTCGCAGTTATACAATGTCTTAGGCATATCACAATAAGCTCAGCTAGCCTGGTAGCTGTACAGTTTAGAGACGCGGCGTGTCTAAAGACGTGATAATTAACTGGAAATCTGGCTGTTGTAAATATCGCCTTCTTTGCGTTGTTTCTGTTCCTTAACTAAAAGCCATTCCTGTGATTTCATGACCATGTGACCGAAGCTTGGTGCAAATTATTTTTGTTGTGCACAACTTTCCGTGACATTGGAATCTCATAATGAAACAAAGCCTGATGCATGTGTAAAGCGACTACGGTTCTGTCGCGAGGGACTTATTGCGTGTCGATGCAACCGGATTTGACATATCGCATCCCCGTGCCTGTACTGGTAGGTTGCGCCGCATGACACGTCATCATGGCGGCACAGTCCGGATCAATCCCGGCGGCGGAGCGGTGACGCAGAAATGGCCTGTTCAGCCGGCTTACTCGGTCAAGATATGCATTGTTCATGTTCCTGGGCCTGTATTGCGTGCCTTGTCTTTGGCTCCGTCCGATGCGTTCGTCATTATTCTCCGCATCAGTCATTTCCCACGGGCCCATGCTCTCGGTCTCTTCGCTTCTGTAAATAGCCGTTAGGCACGCAAATTGCCTCCATCCGCTAGACATGTTGCGTAAGCTAATGAGTGGTTTTCCGAACGTCACTCACACCGAGTGTGAGCGAGTGCCAACAACAATAAGTGCCGCCTCGGGCTGTCATGTCAAACTCCTAACAGTCGGCAGCACTGCGCCCAATTCGGCCTCTTCGCCACGCACCAGGGCTGTGAAAGGAGCGTTAGGACGAGAAATGCCAGAGCAGGTTTGAACGCCGCCCTCCCCCCCCCCCCCCGTCCTCCCCTCAACCGGCCCTTTCAAGACCTTACGAACACAATTCATACGCCGCGAAGGTCAGAAACCTTAACAGATGCGGCAAAGCATGTATATCCCAATCACACTTCATTATCCAGGGCGGTGAAGCACGCGCCCGTCCCCATGCAGCGCCCGTGCCTACCTTACTTCAACGTGTCCTCAGCGACGGTAGAGTCACATATATCTCACTCATCATGTGTCCAGCACCAGCAGATCCAACCGTTTTGTTCTCCCCGCGCGACGTGCCGTCTCCAACGCCGGTACGGACCCGCGGCCATTCTCCGCGGCCGCGGCCGCCCTGACCTCGCCGGCCTTTTTCAGAGCCAATCCAGTTCGACGAGGACCAGCTGACGCAGTTCGCGGCCGAGGGGAGCGACTTCACTGTGCGCTGTGACGTCACTGGTGACCCCCGCCCCGAGGTGGACTGGAGGGGCGTGAGCCAGCACCTCAACTTCGGAGAGGGTGAGCGCCGACGAACGGCCGCCTGCGCCGGCCCGATGTTACGGTGTTGACTCCATGGTGTGACTGTTGTGTGTTCTAGTGGTGTAGACTCTTACAAGCTCCTGTGTGTTGAATATGGTGATCCACACATGTGGGAAGCGTAAACGCTTGTGCAAGCCCTTCTTCCTGATTTAACAGGCCCGATTTGTGTGGAAGGCTTGCCTTTGAAGGCGAGCTCCCTTAAATTGAAGGCTGGAACGCTGATGAGTCGTGAAATGATGTTGTTACACCTGTAAGTGGTCTAGTATGACGGTGCCATTTTGGTGTCGTGCGAGATCTCGACTGCAAACTGCCCTCGATGAAAACAGGCTTTCTGCTGAAACGCAACCCGGCATTGACAAACCAATACCGCAGCTGAGCAGCTATTGTGTGAGAAGGTAACAAAGGAATTATCGTGATGATGCCCACATTGGTGACGCGCGAAACAGAGTGGCCGTGTCCACCAACAGCCGGTTGTTGACAATCAGACATGCACTGGAGTTATCGCTACCAGCAGGAAAATCAAAGGCGTTTATTTCCCGGTAGAAAAATTAGGCACTGAATATGATGATGGAGCTTTGATAGTAGCTCAATATTATAACGGAACGCTGAATATGGGCATATTACACAGCCAGCCAACGCTTCCAAAGGGGCGTTATGGGACGCTCTCGGCAATTATTCCCATAGGTAGACTTCTGTATGGACTTTGTCAATTATTCCCATAGGTAGACTTCTGTGTGGACTTTGTAGTTGGGTGTGTAAATGGTATTGGTATCCCGCAATATTTTTCCTGTACTGTGTCTGCTGCCGGTATCCCTAGAACACCTATAACTGGACAATCATCCACGGAATATGTGTATATCCACGCACCGTATGAATAATGCAAAGAGACTGAGCCAAACGGCATGCAACGAACCGAGGCCTAACATAGCTGTCATTATTTGCTAATATATTCCCATTGCTCCAAATACCTTTTCATTCAAGCAGTTATCTCAATTTCATTACTTCCCAGCTATGGACGGCTGGAAAATACCAGCAAGGGACCAGCTCTTGACAATATAATTTGTGTTATTGGATGCATCACAATCAGTCACCATCGCTGTCAAACATTCCTTTGGAAATTCGTTAGATTGCTGTTTGTCTTGTCAGGGCGTAGTATTTTATCACGAGGACACGAATGGTTTATTTGGACGCACGCCTTAGATAATTTGAATCACTATCACTTGACCATCATCAACTGAATCGTCACCACTTGTTTTCTTTCCTTGTGATGACGGCCGAGTGCAGGTGATAGTCACTTCGTGTGTTTCTTTCCGCGAAGTGATGGCTCGCTGCGACGCGGGCACAGCGGTACCGAGCGGGGCACAGTGCAGGCGGGCTGGCCGACCAGCACCGAGGTCAGGTGGACAGGCTTGCCGGCACCCTGGACGGGTGTGGGTGCGCGAGACATCCAAATGATCAGCAATGGAAGGAGTCAAGTGAGGATGAGTCGCATGCTATAGGTTTGGACGAATTCGGCTGATTCTTACAAATTTAGAGATCCAAAGCCATGCCTGTATAATGAACTGAACCAGCTCAGTCTCCCTCGCAGACAGGGACTAATGCACGCGGTCCTTAGCCCTGCTTTCTCAGATGGGTACTTTGTCTACAACAAAGCTCACTGCTCACTTAAAGCCCCCGCGTACACGAAATCTGCTCTGGGCTATTGGAACAAGCGTTCCAGCACCCTACCGGGTCCGGATTTACTCTGATCTATCCTGACATCTGACCTTTCCCACCTCATCTTGGTGCTAGTTTGCGAAACGGGCGCTGCCCACGCCCCCCCCCCCGCCCCCCTTCTGCACTGGGTCGTCCGTCTTTTGGATGTCGAAGGCAGGAGGGGTCATGGCCAATGTCATTAGTATTGATTCTACGCGGTATTGATGGCGTCATATTTCAGTGAAATGGGTTTGGAATCGACGGCTAAGGCGTTCGTGGTAATAGCTGAGGTTCTCAGTAGCGTCGACGAAGGCATTTTTGCAAGACATTTAAAGAGAGCTGTTGTGATTCTTGTGTCCTGTGACTTTCGTCATTTCAGGATTTATTAAGGCAAATGGTTTTCCGAGAAAAAGCTGGTTTGGAATGTAAGCACAGGGAAAGGGTTGCATGGCTGCATTTTCAAGCTGGAGCGATTCGTGCAAGTAATAATTAAATGAGCACAATGACATCAACTTCACGAATGACCAGTCACGGCAAGATGCAGTGATGGAGAAGTCTTATCATGCTGTAAAGGCTTTGCAAGCTATTTGTCCCTTGGCGGGTAAATGCTTAACGCGACTTTGAACTTCAAGATAATGTATGATATGGCACGGGTACACGTTGGAAAATCGAGCTCATGCTTTGCAGTTCTTTCCTTTACCAGACCTGTAAGATATGCTAGAATATGTCGTATCTGTGCACAAAAACTCTATGGTCCAGGCAGTCATGGATATAAAAGGTTTTGTTTAAACTAGTGCACATCAACACATGCCAGCACGTGCCAGAGCCGTTTTCAACACATTCAGTGCATTGGGTAGGACCGTTTCCATCACTTAAACAGCAGGTCGATCGCTAGGATGCTTTTCTAGAAGCCAATATAATTTAAAAGTTATCGGTTTGCCGCCAGACTCTTCTTAAAACAATAAAAACTGCGTGCAACTCGTGATGAACGTTCAGTCTTCCTGCACTTTGGTATAAAAGCAGTACTACGCTGTATGTGTATTATCTCTCTCCCTGCCTTTCAGTCGTCAGTCAGGCCTTCATGCCTCTCAGAAGTTGGCATGCCACGTGGCGTCGACATTCGTGGTAGAAAGGCGACCGGTCACCTCCGCCAGAGGCGTCACTCATTGGTCACCTCCGCCAGAGGCGTCACTCATTGGTCACCTCTGCCAGAGGCGTCACTCGCTCGCGGTCGGCTGTCGGCGCGTCAGTCATGTGCGGGCCGCTGTGCCGGCTCCTCATACGCGACTGTCAGCCCCGCTGGAGACATGCCAGTGGTGGCAGGTGCGCCGTGCACATCTGACGGCAGACAAATAACGGGCACGTTCAGTCGAACTTCAAAACTTGCCCAGTTTAGGTCAGGTTAGGTCAGGTCAGACGTGTTTCCGGTTTCGTGTCTTCGTCAGCTGACGCGTCAGCTTATTTTAATTTGCAAGGAAGTTATGCCAATGCCACGGCCTAAGGCCTGCTTTCATTGCCTCTGTATCCCACCTCAAGAATCTACCGAAAATATCGAGATTACGGTCTCCACGATCCACAGATCGTCGTCATCGACCATTGGGGCCGTCTCTCGCCGAGCACGAACGCCGTCGCTCCTTTGGGACGGTGGAGTAGTATTGATGCATGCAGCGACACTCCGGCTCGGCTTCCGCCTGCGCTGACGGCGAGACGAAGCGCCCACCATCTTGTGTTGTGATCGGGTTTCCAATCCAATCTTCCTATTCGATTATCATGCAGCAATCGACAATGGGGCCGTAGAGCGAGCAAATCGAATTTAGCTCAGCTCTATCGTTTGATTTAAGCGATGTCGTGGACGTAGCAGCGGAATCACAAGCAGCAATAGTAGCAGGAACACCAACCATGTGAGCGACAGGCAAACACGATATGCTCGGATGCCTTTGTCTTGCAAAATCTGCCTTACACTATACACCATAGAGTACGGCATATTATAATATCCTTGCCGGCTTTTTGTACAGCGCAATAGACTTTATCTGTAATGTACGTAATGCAATTACACCTGGGCTATGATTCAGCAGGTAAAGCTTGACCCATGGAAATGTGAGATTAAGCCATTCTTGACAGCAAAATTAACGATGAGCATTACACTGCAACGCCAAGTTTCTTGGAGTTGGATGTACAGCAATATTCTGACTATTGACTTTCACGCGCCAGGGTTGCGAGTGGAGCAAGAGCTGTTTAACGCGGAAGATTTGACGCTACGTGCCGGGACGTATGCAGCATCTAGTCCGTGCCAGGAATTCCAACCCAGCCTCCTAACTGTAGATGGCTTTGCTCGCCGCGTCGTAATGTGTCAACTCAGTACATTCCTCACATGCATATTTAAAATGCAATCGCCTCTGTCTGCGGCACATGGCACTGCACGTGGTGTCTCACACGTCGTTGAACCTGCCACAGAGGACCCGACATTGTCGGGAACGACGGGATCTCGGCCGTCCCGCCTTGTCCGGCCATCGCCATTTGGCTGCCTAACCGCGGGCGCGGCGGAATACGCCTACGCTTCCCGCCGCGGCCGCCAGAGGCGCTGCGGGTCGGCCGTTTATAGCCGGGCAGCTCGGTCAGGTTCGGCCGCCGGCTCCGTCGCGTAGCCGAGCTGGCGGCCTCCCGGGGACCGGCCGGCTGTCTATTGATTCCAGCATCCGCGCGTGTCGGCCGACCGGCTCGCCGCCCGTCGTCAGCGCTTCCCCCAGGGTCGGGGGAGGGGGGGGGGGGCGGCCGTGACACCCAAGGTGGCGGCCGCGGGTCCGCCTCGTGCCGCCGCCGCTGACTCCGGCCGATCCATATCGTGGTCGGTGCGCTGGCCGGCTGATGCTGGGCCCTGGTGGGTGGCTGTTTACGCGGCGCGCTCGTCGGCGGCGTCGGCGGGGTGTGCTTCCGGTGGATCCGACCGTTCTCGGAGATATGGGGTCAGGCGGCGGGCGGTCCAAGCTTTTCAGAGCTGTTTATGTTGGGCTGGTCTGACTCCAGTTTGATACAGGAGGGGCTGGTTTTCCGGCAAGTTTGTTTTCATTGCGCATTCGGTTTTGCAATAGGCCGCTTATGAGTTGGGCTTTAATCAGCGGCTTAGGTCAAGGACAAGCATTGTTGGTAGGCATTGCGTCCAAATTGGTGAAATGTGTTCAAACATTTCGGCGCTGTCCGAATGTGTGGTCTTTGTTTAAAATTGCTCTTTGGTGTTTAATTTTGACGCGACGGGCAAACATCGCATTCCAGTGGTTTTCATCGAACTCCACGCCCCAGTTCCCAGCTGTCCTTCCACTTGCTACCCGTCTGTCACCCGCCTGGGCCAGCGACTCCCTCCACGCGCCTGCGCGTCGGGTGCGGTGAGCGTGCGGCGCGCGGCGCGGCGGATGCTTACTAGCGGAAGTGCGCAGCGCACGACAGGTCAGAGAAGGAAATGACCTACTCACCCTCCCGACCGGCCGCGGGTATGAGCCGACCTCCCTCCCGCCCGCCCGACGCCGGAGAAGCATCCGGCGCTGAGGTGGCCTTCCAGCAGACCGCCATCTGTGAGCTCCGAGCGGGCGGCGTCCGCGCCGACAGGTCCTCATGAGCAGATGACGAACGGTATTGAGGGCTTCTCTTTCCCCCGCGCACACGAGGTTAACCCGCAGTTGGCTGGTGGGCGCCCTCGCTGAGGGCGGAGGTCCGACGGGGGTCACCGAAGCGGTGACAACGGTGACCTTCGCCGCCAGTCGTATTTAGCCGAGCCCCGCCGGCTGGTGCGTGCCGTGCCCAAGCCGTGGCGTGTTGTCTGCGACACTCCAGAGACCGCTGCGACAGACTATTTGTGGACGCAGCGTGTCCGACGCGTAGGAGGATTATTGACGTCTCCGAACGCGATGGCGGCGAGCAGTGACGCCCCATTTGACAGCCGCGCCGCATTTGGCACGACCACGCTGGCCGGCGGACATGCCTCGGTGTTAGACGCGGCGTGTTCGGACAATGACGTCACGTCTACAGCTCCGGCCACAAACAGCCCGAAAGAATGGCGTGTTATATTGGCATTTTGCGTATATATATATATATATATATATATATATATATATATATATATATATATGATTCCTAACATCACAGGCAAATGCAAGAGAACCATAAGAAACCAACATTTTCAACAACGGTGGTAGCGTTTTGCCTGCGAAGATCACTGGTGTCTTGGACCGTCAGCATGACAGAGACCTTTGTTAGGCTGGGTGATCAGCATGTTTCACTGAGTGACAGGATATATCCTCAGACGATCAGCTGGTCCCTGAAGCTTCAAACAATTATGCATCCTGAAAAGGAGGACTTGCTGCAAGTTATGCCAGTATTAGAAAGACAGACAAGCGGTTATTTAAGTTCCTCCTGTGAGGGGCTGTGGTGTTCTTTGACGAGCTTGAATTCTTGAGACCGGCAAGCTATGAGTTTTTGGGGTCATGCGATGCTGTAAGCTGCAAGGGCCATCGCTGTGTGTATCTGACCTTGACTTGACTTTCATTGCCTCTGTTTGGTGACATGTGCGAATGGCGCTGCTGTAAAGAATGCATCATTATTCCTTGTGCGTGGAAGAAAAGCATGCTGTGTTCTCTGGAATACTTTACATTTGAAATTGGCTTAGTGCCCACATTTTCACGGTAACTAGATGTCTCACGCTTCAGCACATTCTAACAACCGACAGCAATCTTGCTGACATTTTATTCGCTGTTGGGATGTTATGGCGTCTGTTTGTTAGCCATTAGTGCCTTGTGCTTACTACAGGTTGCTGTCAAGCTGCTTCCAAACAATTCGCCAGTTTGCATTTGCGCACGGTCTTTTGTAGGTGGCCATTCTGAGGCAGCCGTTGCTTTCCGCTCCTCGTCTTTCCATCATTAGTGTCCGTCCCACCTACTCGTGACCTACACGTGTCCCCACCTAATCTTCTACACGCCGCTCTTTCGTGGGCTGTCCGCTCCTCTTTTGTCTGTCCTTTCCTGCCGGCCCCGCCCATCCATAAGTTGCGGCCTGTTTGTGAGTCAGATGGGGATGCATGGCACTTGATGCGTTGGTGAGAGGGCCGTTAATCCAAAGTGTGGTTGTAGCATCCAAAAGATTGCCGAGCGATAAAGACGTTTAGCCTTTTGAAAGTAGCACCAGCCGGCATGGAGCTTGATCCTTTCAGTTTCGTTACCAGCCTCGACTTTTTCAGGTAACCGGTTAAGCGGCCGCGACGGCTCCAAATTGCATCCTCAATTCCATCCCACCACCTGCAAACACTGTCCAAACCGGGGCAAAACATTTCCTCACGCCCCGGCTGTGGCTCTGGGCGTGCAGCAGCTGGAGGGGAGCGGCTTTGTCTCGGCGCCGCCCGGAACAGCCCCCGGACGAGAGCAGCTCGGTCCGGGGCCGGGAACAGCCGTTGAGCAGTCGGGCTCGCCGCCGGCCAGATTGTCCGAAGCTTGAGACCTGAATTAGCGCGAGCGCTGGCCAGCCGGCGATTCGAAGAACACCGGCGGTGGTGAGCTGGTTGTCAGGCGGACCTGGCGGATGCGGCAGCTGAGGCTGACGGCTGGCGGTGGGCTGCGGCATCCCGGGGCGACGGTGGGCGCTTGCTGACGAGGTGGCGGGCGGCGCCGGCCATCTCGGTGTTGTCGTGTCGGGCCTCGTGGCGGGCAAGGGAGTCGTGTTCGGAGCAAGGGGCCAAGAGGGGAATGGAGTCACTAATCGCGTGGGAATCCTCTCTCTCATCACACTCACTGGTCCGCTCAGCGAATGCCTGCTTTGTCTGGTAAGTCAGCACATCGCCAGGCTCCGTCGTGGCTTAGACTGGCCTCAGTGGGGGTATCCAGACAGCCTCTGCTGTCACGACGGGCCGGTGAGGCGACACAGGCACCCTTCTGTCTGCCGCGGTCAGCCACCTCGGCCGTCTTGTTGCAGATAAAAAGTTCGACATCGACCCTGAGACAAGAGGCCTGATCATACGGGGCGTGACCCGAGCCGACGAGGGCATCTACCGCTGCAAGGCCACCCAGGTCAACACCAAGGACTCGGACCTGCGCACTGCCGACATCCGCCTCAAGGTCCAGTGTGAGTACTCCGACGGCCAAAGCCGACATCCGCCTCAAGGTCCAGTGTGAGTACTCCGACGGCCGAATGGCAGTCGTAGCCAAATCTCAAACGCTGGAGCCCGAACGCCAGTACGGCTGTCGTTTTCCGGGCAGAAGCATGTGCATCGGTGGTGTGACACACGCGTGAGAGCAGGGGCATCCGAGGTCACTTACAGTCCTTCGCCTCTCCGCTTACTTCAGTAAAGCCTTACATTATACCAATATTCTTAAATGATGTAGCAATGTCGACGTGTTTCGGGGGGGGGGGGGGGGGGGGGTAAAGATCGCCTTCATGTTTTGTACAGGTTGCATCATTTCCGTAGTTGGCTATACCGATTCTAAACGTGCATCTTAAGTGGCATCGTGATATCCGTTGCCCACTTCCTCCCTGGAAGTGGGCACGGCGACCACGGCGTGCCGGGCCCAATGGCCTTTGTCCCTGGTCGGGGCCACGGCGTGCCGGGTCTAGTGGCCTTCCTTCCTGGCCGGCGACCACGGCGTGCCGGGCCCAATGGCCTTCCGCCCTGGTCGGGGGCCACGGCGTGCCGGGCCCAGTGGCCTTCCTCCCAGGTCGGGGGCCACGGCGTGCCGGGCCCAGTGGCCTTCCTCCCTGGTCGGGGGCTACGGCGTGCCGGGGCCAGTGGAGCTTGTTGAGTCATAATTGCACGATGAGGTTAGTTGAAGACCATGATAGGATTACCTCCATGGATTTTTAACGAAGGCTAAACCACGGCGTTTCATGTTTGCGGCGTACTGTTTTTATCAGCTTAACATGTTCATCAGGTTTACATATTCCGTTGGGAATCAGTGCATGTTCTTAACAAATTCATCAGGTTCCCATATTCCGTTGGGAATCAGTGCACGCGTAGATACTTGTTCGAAGCCGGCTGATAAGCAATCGGCGTCCTGCACATTTGGTGATCTTAGGGACAGATGTTAATTAATGTCAGAGAGATCAAGACTAGGGAATTAGAGCTCCGACAGCATTTTTTCCGACAGCATCCGACGCATTTTTTACTTATGCATACGCATATGTTGGCTTGTGCAAGCAATGCAAAGGGACTCGCCTCGTTTTCCATTCAAGCACGGGAGGTAGTAAAATTGTGTTGACTGGCACTTAAGAGGTGCCGTTGCTTCGTACAACTATGAAATATTTCAGGCATTTGCGAGGTAAACAGGAGACAACGGCGAGATCTGAAGACAGGTTTCAAGGGCCCCTGGTGCAGCTGGCTATGCTTGCTGATCAGAATCATCACCATGGACCTTGCTACCCTGTAAACGTCTCAAGGCTGCGCAAAAGGTCCGAGGCCACTGAGGTCCGAACCTTGCCGACCCAAGTGGAAGTTATACCCATGGTCAGCACAGCTGCCAGCTAAGTGGCAGTTATACCCACGGCCAGCACAGCTGCCAGCCAAGTGGCAGTTATACCCATGGTCAGCACAGCTGCCAGCCAATGCACCAACATTTCAGGTTGCTGCATTCATCCGAGTTAAAACCCTGACATTTCACCGGCATCGCGCACACCAAGCTGCAATAGCGTGATTTCTTTACAGAATTGGCGTTGGCACCTAAACCCTCATTTAAGCGTCAGTGAATAGCCTCTCCTGCCCCACCAGTCATCAGCCCACAACGTCACCAGACCACTAGGCCTTACCAGATAACGAGACGTCAACAGACTATCTGTCCACAACATAGACCACGAGATCCCATCAGGCCGGCAGTCCACAACATTACCAGATCGACCCCCCCCCCCCCAGACCAACAGACCCCACCAGATAGCCACCAGGCCCCACCAGACCCCACCAGATCACCAGACTCCACTAGGCTATCAGATCCAACTAGACCACCAGGTCCCACCAGACCACCAGACCCCATCAACCCATCAGGCCCCACCAGACACACCCAGCCCAGAGAGCCTTCGGGCAGCCCCTCGCGGCTTGACTCCCGCGTGGCCTTCAGACGTGTGAGGCAGGCGGCTGAACGACACTCGATGCCTCCTCCACACAATCCCTGGGCGCTGGCGATGCCGGCGCGCCGGCGGCCCATCGAGCGGAAGCCACGGTGCGCACCTCGCGCCCCATCGGCTCAGCGGAGACGGAGAGACGGCGGTCCGATCCGAGGGGAGATGTCAGGCGCCTGTCAGACGCGGGCAGAGGTAGCCATCAGCCGCCGCGAGTGGTCCAACGCTTTCAGTGTGCCCAGGAGGCGGATAGTCCGCGAAATCACGCGAAATTTAGTCATGTAGGGTCTGATGATAGGTCCATTACGAGTGCATGCGAGCTACACCCGTTTGGGTTTCGGAGACGGTGTGTGAGGAGTTCATTCGAGCTGCTTCACAGGAGTGACGACTCCACAAGAAGCACGTTTTTCCACAAAGGACCACCAGGCGTTTGGGGTCTGCCCGGACCCAGCCTGCCGAAGAGAGAGATCAAAGGTCATGGGATCGTATACGGGAGATGTGAGCGGTTGGCCCAGCCGCAGATCCAGGTGGGAGGGCTGGTGGGTAGACAACTGTGTCAGCGGCAACTCGGTGAGCTTCGTGCCGTGTTTCGAGATCAGCCGGAGCGGGCCCGCCGTCTCATAGGCTATGCCGGGCCCCTGGGAACCACAAGCGGCCTGCCGCCTATACTCAAATCGTTGAAACTCACAGACAGATGGCTTGCTTTCGCTCACAGAGCACGTGGAACTCATATAAGACCCATCTACGTGGACGGAGTTTCAACGACGCACAAGAGTCTATATATTCTGATCAAGCATCTGGAGCCTACCAATGGTCTTCCTTCTCTGTCAAGGCCCGCGAAACCAACCGACAGGCGACCTTTTTGGTCAAAGAGAGCTTCCAGAAGCCGCAAATGACTGGTCTACCCCAACTGAGCCCTTGTGACCCATCCAAAGGAGGTACTATTTCTATTCTATATATATATATATATATATATATATATATATATATATATATATATATATATACTCCGCCTTCTCTTGCGGAGTCTGTGGGACCGACAGGTGACCTGTCAGAGCTTGGACACAGCTCCTTGGACCACAGGCGGTCTCCCTGGTCCGGCCATGCCTGTGGGCTCCGCTGTTTGGCCATGCCGGCGGACCCATGAGACCCACAAGCGGTCTGCCGGCATCGATACAGCCGTGGCCTACAGGCTGTTCCGTCTACTCTGACAGAAGCTGTGTGGTCCGCAGGTGGCCGGCCAATCCTCAGGAAATCCGTGGGACACACAGGGCGACATTTCCAACCCGACACAACCAATGGGGCCCATGCGGTTGTCATCGTGGGTAGACGCCCCCCCCCCCTCCCCCCAAGGGGCCCATGTTGTCATCGTGGCGGATGCCAAATGTGACAGGAAAGACCACTCTCGCACGTCTCCCGCGTGAGCTGCGGCGATCGCGTCACACGGCGCGCCATGAATGCCAGCAGCGCGAGTGGCGCCATGGCGCCGACGGCAAGTGACTGTTGGGATGAACGTGATGAGGATCACACATCGTCGCCAGGTCACCACTGCCACCCGCACGGTGACAAATGACGGCAGCGTTGTTGAGTATGGGCGCTTCAAATTGCACTGTTAGTTGAGGGAGTATACAAGCTGCCGTACATCTTCGGCAGTGTCCGTTTTTTACGGAGGCACTCGATTGTAGGAGGCTTGTTGTGGAAGCGGTGGGAATGGTTTGCATGTTTGATTGTTATTTTCCGCTCGGCTAATGTAACTGGAGTGTATGTAATGTGATAAGTAGGAATGAGGGACTCAGTGTCGGATTGGCTGCTAGGATATGTAGTTATTCGGTAATGCAGACGATTGGATATTTGTTTAGATGCAGAAATTCATTCAGATTATCACGCGATCCCTTCCTTATCAGTAGCACACGTGATAGATTCATCCATGGCTCGCATGTTATGTGGGTTTCTACTACACCTCAACCTAATCTATATTGGCTTGGTTCTGCGTAAAACAGAGAGGCAAAACGAGTAATTCAAAGAAAACATTGCAACTTAAAGCTTTAGTATTATTTCCACTCGAGTAGGTTCCGAGCTATTCCGGCGTTGATACGTTGACACGCTCCTGACCCGGCCTTTCAACAGTCTGCCAAGCTGGCGGAATTCAGCGACTTTAACAGAAGCTATTTTCACATTTTGCCTTCGCTAAGCAGCAGAAACCCGAGCTCTCACATAGCGAAGTGGAGAGAAATATTTCTCTGAGGCGGTCAAAAAGGTTGACTGTAAAGCGCATTGAGATGGGAAATCTGGATATTGGATGCGTTTACTGCTTGAATTCCTTTGCCTTTTAGGATGCATTCAGTGTCAACCAGTCATACACGTAATGTTGTTAGGGATTTTGTGTGAGCATCACGTATAATTGGGGTAGCATTGCTAAGATAAAAACAAAATGATAGGTCATAGACCCGCTTTGTTCGTTTCCCTTTCGCGCTTCAAGTGCTTCGTTGCATCCCATATTATGTTCGTGTGCTGTCAGTGATTTCAAAACGTCACTTGCACTTCTCATGCATCATAATCTTGCCTTTAAAATCTGTCCTGCCTTTCATCTCGACTGCAATGACTGATGAATGACAGCGAGCAGGCCTCCCACCGGGCTGTAGAGGCTTCCATAAAGTACCAATAAAGGGCTCAAGTTTTGGTTTGGCCACATTGCATGCATTCGCTTTTCGCTGGGGAGTCTATGTTTATGCCCTGTGTGTCGTTTTACTTCACATCCCTTTGAGATAAGGCCAATGCAATCTCGAGACCGTAAAACGAAATTGTGTGCGTGTTTTTACAAAAGAATGCGACTTATACAATAGAGCAGTACAGTCTAAAGATGTTTCACGCCCCATGCGTCATCTTGCGCAGAAAAGTACACATGCATTTTGCCGCGATGGGCACGCTTTTGCTACAGTGCGCATTGTGACACCGCCAAATGCACGGCGCTCCTTTCAGCGCACGTTTTTGTTCGGGCCGAGAGCGGATATTGCTGTTGTTTTATGTTTGCTGTTGTTAACAAGCGTTGAGCGGTGTGGCAGTCTGGGGAAGGATAGGCAGATAATTGGGCCGCGAACCAGTGTATGAACAGCTGTCTGCAGTGCAGTGGTACAGTGAGCAGCGAAACAGTGCATGTGTACATTACCTGCTAGTAGCCCGCTGGGATGCGGTGAGAAAGCCCTGCAGGCTCACACACATGTGTGCGTGTGTGTGTGTGTGTGCGTGTGTGCGTGCGTGCGTGCGTGCGTGCGTGCGTGCGTGCGTGCGTGCTAGAGAGAGAGAGAGAGAGAGAGAGAGAGAGAGAGAGAGAGAGAGAGAGAGAGAGAGAGAGAGAGAGAGAGAGAGAGAGAGAGAGAGAGAGAGAGAGAGAGAGAGAGAGAGAGAGAGAGAGAGAGAGAGAGAGAGAAAGAGAGAGAGAGAGAGAGAGAGAGAGAGAGAGAGAGAGAGAGCGAGAGAGAGAGGAGAGAGAGAGAGAGAAGAGAGAGAGAGAGCGAGAGAGAGAGAGAGAGAGAGATAGAGAAAGAGGGAGAGAGAGAGAGAGAGAGAGAGAGAGAGAGAAGAGAGAGAGAGAGAGAGAGAGAGAGAGAGAGAGAGAGAGAGAGAGAGAGAGAGAGAGAGAGAGATCATGAGTTAACGAGAACCAGTAGGGACGCATTCCCGATGACATTTATATTGGTCCAGCGGTCGTCGTTTTCGACATTGAGCCAAGTCCCCAAAGCTGGACCGGATGAGAAAGACGTAAAACATTGCACTATACAGGAGTTATCTGTTCTCTCCACTGGTCTTCTTGCTGGGCCAGACAGCGGCGCGAGCCTCGCCTTGGCCCCGTACCTCCGTATAATCGGCCGGGACGGTTGCGCCGGGCTAGTCGGGTGCCAAGTGCCTGTCGTGTTTATCGGACCAGTGGCAGTGGAGCCGATGGCCAGATCACGCGTCACTCTCCGGCGGGTCAGGCTGCTAGAGCGACAGTTGGCATCCACGGGCTCCGAGCTGAACCACGATCGGGGCGAGTTCATCCGCTTTCGATTCAGCAGCGGATATCTCCACGAGCTCTGAGCTGAACCACGATCGGGGTGAGTTCATCCGCTTTCGATTCAGCAGCGGGTATCTCCACGGGCTCTGAGCTGAACCACGATCGGGGTGAGTTCATCCGCTTTCGATTCAGCAGCGGATATCTCCACAGACTCCGAGCTGCACGATCGGGGCGAGTTCATCCGCTTTCGATTCAGCAGCGGGTATCACATACGCGGGTAAAACGTCGCCACGTCATCGCTCCAAGGAGCCGTCCCTCAGGTCATGTTTGCGGGGAGTATATGGTAACCACGTTACTTTCCGTGTGGCGTGGCGCCGGTCGGCGTGTCGCCAGCCCCGTCGTCATGTGGCGTCACTTGTTCCCTGGGTGTCGGCGGCCGGTGTGGAGGTCATGGCCGCCAGGTGGCAGGTCGGACGGCGCTGCCCGTGCGCCCGTCGTGGAGCCGTCGGAGGCCTGACGGGAGCTTGGCGGCCGCCCCACGCCGGCTGACTGTTTTCGCCGCGTCTGGGGCCGATCGGGTGCGGCTGGAGGCGGACGGGCTGAGCCAGCCCCAGCCGGCGGCGTCTGCCCGCTGCGCCAGGGGCGGACAGGAGACGCGCCCACCCTCTCGGGACCGCTCCACCCCTCTCCGATTGGTGCCTTGATTGGGGGCTATAAACCAGTGGGGAGGCGCCGATGCGGAGGCAGATGATTGGCTGAGCTCGGTGCGCATGCAGCTTCAGTGGTGAATACGTTGGTTGGGTTAGTATTGAGTTATTACGCAGCGTCGTTAGATCAAATGAGATTCCCTGCTATTACCGCAGCGTCGTTCAGTACGGTAGTAGCATAGAAAACATAGCCTGGGGAAAACATAGCGGCATCTAGCTTGATTTCATGAGTGGCACGATGCCCCAGCTGGTTGTCCTCCGATCCGCTCTCACATGGCGCACTGAGTTTGGAGTGAGTTTGGAGCTCAGCACGATGCCCCAGTTGGTTGGACCGTCTGTCCTCCGATCCGCTCTCACATGGTGCGGTGAGTTTGAGGCGTTGTCCTATACCGATGAATAGACGCTCGCCTCCCCTTGACTGGGACGACCTGGAGCCGGTGGCAGCGGCCGCGCTAAAGGTCAGCTGACTCAGAGGGCTGGACGGATCATGCCGAGCATTGCGGCACGCTAAGCCGTCGCTGAAAAATTGTACCGTTGATCCGGAATTTTATGGTCGGATTGTGGGGCCAGGGCTCACGCAACAAGCACTGCTTAGCGTGGGCGCTGATCCAGAAATCCATCCAATCGAAAGTTTTAGATTGCCTTTTAATGATACTTTTGGGTGCTGGCACAAAGGACGTTTCTTACTGCTTTCGGGTGATGTTCGAGCCAGGTCGCAGACAGACGTGGTCCTCCTTTGTCTTGCCACATAGCTCCCAGTGGCAGTTGGGAAAGAAACATGGTGCCCATTCTGGTCTGTACGGGTTTTGAGACGCAGGCCGCTGTCTGTGGCTTTCAGGAAGAACTCAAAGCTGCTCATTGTGCGTGTATCACCAACATCTCATCTCCAGTTCGCATCTCACCTCTGAACAGATCCTATTTGAGAATATCTGTAGGGAAAGCCGATGCACTCCCGGCCCCTGCGGTTCGGTGCCTGGTTTTGGGAATCCGATTACAGTGTCGCTACGAGCATTGTGTACGGCACGGTGAGGCATCTGGCAATGACATTGTGTACGGCACGGTGAGGCATCTGGCAATGACATTGTGTACGGCACGGTGAGGCATCTGGCAATGACATTGTGTCGGTACGGCACGGTGAGGCATCTGGCAATGACATTGTGTACGGCACGGTGAGGCATCTGGCAATGACATTGTGTACGGCACGGTGAGGCATCTGGCAATGACATTGTGTACGGCACGGTAAGGCATCTGGCAATGACATTGTGTACGGCACGGTAAGGCATCTGGCAATGACATTGTGTACGGCACGGTAAGGCATCTGGCCATGACATTGTGTGTGGCACGGTAAGGCATCTGGCCATGACATTCTCTGAATTCAAGTGGGCACTTTGCTTCTATGGACAACTGTGATACGTTAAAAACTTTCCGAGCTATGGCTATGCTTGAAAGTCAATCCCTGACCCCTGACCACCCACCCCACTATGAGGACGTTGTGGTCAAGATGCTGCCTAGCGTGTCAGGCGTGATAAGACGCGATAGCTTGGATGACACAGCATTGGGTTCTACGTGGAGGCTTCGTTGCAATTTCAGCTGGTGCTAAGGCCGCGGTCCGCTAATGTGACCGTCATTGTACATGAAAATTCACCTCCAGGCATGTTCGCAGTCATTCTTGTGCTTTCAAATAGCATTCAGTCGTTTCCTTGTTGCATTGATCTGGTTCCTGAGACTGTAAAGAATATAGATTTCAAAAAATAGGAGGGCTCACATTGCATGGAGAATGCACAGTGAGCAGCCGTGGAAACACGGTTAATCCGAGGTTAATCCGAAGCATACTGCATGTAAGCTCCCGCTCATTGCATGCCAACCGTCAAAAGCATATTGACATAGCGCGTGCTCGCCAGCGTGTCATTCGCCCGTCCGCCATCACCCCGAACACGCGTTAAATAGCGTATATCACCTGCACGACTGCGCATTAGCGCACCAGCGAAGCGAGTGAAGGCGTTTATTGGTGTTCACATTCAGACAGCGCGCCGGGCACGGTTGTATCGACCGTCATTAGCGTGTGCGCCCGCCGGAAGATGGTCTTTCTGGCAATCACGTCCGGACGATTTTGCCGCTATCTTTGAGACCGTCATTGTTGTGATATGAGACTTTGGTTGCCAAGCAACAAACGGAGTAAAAAGGTGATTGGATCTGATGCCGAGGCTTATTACGATGGCAAGTCAGTTGGATGGACCGTATTTTCCTGACCTGCCAAGTATTTCTTGTTGTGCCCTCATATGTTTACGGCTACTTTTAGATGTTTCCCTGTAACATCAGAAAATAATTTATTTATTGAAATGCATTTTGTGACGCTTTGTCATTAGATGATGGTTGTGTCTGTGGACGGGCTATACGCGTAATTCTTCGGCACATGAGATTTTCGATATGCCTGTTTTCGTGTCGTGAAATTTGATCATCTTGCAATTATAAATCGATCAATGCTATAAATGATTTAATGTCTACTCTATCCAGCAGAGGGTTTGTAGTCATCCATATGTTTATACATGAAGGGGAGTCTTCCACATTTGTATGGGGTTTTGAACCAAAAAAGCTATCTTGAAGACCATTCAGTGCAATTCATAGCTATGCCCTAAAAGACCTGAACCCGTCTAGTATCTGAGTTGCATGACTGCGAAGATGTGCAAATCATTTTATGCGCACTATTTCAAGGTGATCCAGGCATCTGTGACCGCATAATAACGTCCTTCAATCTGTTTTCCATTTCATTCGTCATGTGGTGACCAAGGCCAAGACAAATATAATTGTCTGGTCGTTGATATCCGGCGTTGGAGAACATGATGCCCTGATATAACGGCCGTCGGTTGGCTTTCAATCAATGTTTTGTAACGTACCGTCAAGCAATCAAATAATAACGCATTGAGGGGTGTATTTACTAAACAGAGAAATTGTGCTCTCTAGGGCAGTATTTTTCACTTAATTGTGTACCAATAGTCGTAGGTGAGTTTATTTCATCATATATGATGCTTGCTTCATCGTCTTCAAATGTGGAACCTTTCCTTTAGGAGCCCCGAACAAATGCAGCGTCACTAAATCAACCACATTTTCTAATTTCGACAAGCTATGATATTGAACTTATAGTGAGCTTTCCACAACTATACTGAACATATTCAGATTGCAACGGTCCTGATGCACACTGAGCACACAACAGGCGCTCTAGCAAACACTGCAGACGCATCTTTCACCGATGGCATACGAACACGGGCAAACGACTCGCAAGTATACATTCTTGATGTATGGATTCGCGTTCAGTGTGTACGCCTGTCAGTATGTGTGTGGTGTGTGTGTGTGTGTGGTGTGTGTGTGTGCGTGCGTGCGTGCGTGCGTGCGTGTGTGCGTGCGTGTGTGTGTGCGTGCGTGTGTGCGTGCGTGTGTGCGTGCGTGTGTGTGTGTGCGTGCGTGGTGCGTGCGTGCGTGCGTGCGTGTGTGTGTGTGTGTGTGTGTGTGTGTGTGTGTGTGTGTGTGTGTGTGCCCATGGTTGATAGTGACTTCCATTCCACTAGCCTTCCCACATAACCAAATAAACAATTTTCCTAGTTGAATGCATGAATGAATAAAACTTTCTGGGGCTGAACAGCGTCTAAATTACATCCCTGAAATCACTGATATAGTTGACACGGGATCTCTCATCCCGAGTGTCCAGTTCTGAAACCACATCGCACCCTAGATAATGCAGGCCTGGCATCGCGTATACCCCTCGAATCTCAACAATTGCTTCACAAGTCGTCAAGGAAAGTTTTTTTTTTTGTTATTTCGACTTCAGTTAGGCCTTTTTTCGGAAGTCCGGAACTATCGGAGGAGAAAGCTGTGTGGTTGTGTTAAACGCAAGGCCCAGACCAACAGGTCGTACAGCAACATGAAAAATCACGCAGCGGGATATTGTTCTTGTTGGTAATGTTCAACAAACAGAACTAGCTGTGTGTTTTTTGGCCGATGAATGCCTCTCGTTTGTCCACGTGCTCTAAAGTCGTAAATCCAAGCCAACAGCAGAAAATTCCCCCATCCAAGCTCCTCCATCGCAGCGGCCGGACCACCGAGCGACCGTTCAGTCCATTTTGCCGTCCGTGGTCGGACCGGGTGGGCCCCGTTCCGGACTGGGGTCCGTTCCACCGCGCTCGGCAAGCGGTCGGCAGCTATCCGTGCTCCGAGCGGGCGGCCGTGGCAGCGGGCGCCGTTTGGCCGTCGGTAGGCCGCTGCCGACAGCGATACTCGCTGCAACGAACGGCGCCCGGGCGGCGCCTGCGTGCTCATGAATTGGTGACGCCCTCGACCGGTGCGTGATAGAGAAATGCCGCCGGCGCCATCCACAGGAATCGCATCAGGAAAGGTTTGGAAAAGCGTGGCGTTCGAGCTGAGAGGCATGGGATGTGGGCGGAAGAAGTCCGATCAGCACACGTACATGTCAGACGCGTTTCCACTGTGCTCTCTCCCCCCTTAACGACTCAAACGCCGACGCCTGCCGCTTGCCGGTAGCAGTACGCCGCACCCCGGCGCACCCATCGCCCGACCTCTGCCCGATGATGCAGACATCGACGTCGGCCGCCAGCCGGCGCGTCCCATCGCCCTTCCATGCGGCGGTGACACGCCGCCGCCCCGATAGCGGTGCGATGGCGCCCGAGTCGATGGCGGCCTTATGACATCTGCGCTGAGATTGGGTGGGCGCCGGGGAAAGCCGGGCCGCGCGCCGCCCGGCCGTCGGACGGTCGATGGTGACGTCTGTCCCATGACGTCACCCAGATCTCCCCTCTCCCCCTTCCCTATCCTCCTCCGAGCGAGACGTGCTGTCTGGGCCTTAGGAAAATGGGAGATGAATGGTAAACAGGCTTAGATGAACAGCTCAGGCTGGTCCTGAGCTTCTGTATCAGTATGACCTGTAAGGCGCAAGACGTCATGCAGACCTCGTCACATATATAAGGCTGGACAGTTGAGCCAATGATGTGCACTCATTTGTGTGTCCACGAACAGGCAGCGTAGAGCTCGAGTCCGGCGCAGGCTCTGAAAGACCTGCGCACTTGCAATAGATAGAAAATGTATGCATTCCGCAAAATTAACGCGCCCTGTGGTGCTCACTCCGAAATGTAGACAGATAAATTCATACGAATAGGGACTGTGCTGGGCTCAATCAAATTTTCTCATTAAATCTCATCTCATCTCATATCATCTCGTAATACCTCATAACATCTCAGATCATCTCAAATAACTTCATATCATCTCATATTATCACATCTCATTGCAGTTCTTCATCGCATCGTATCATCTGTTCTTGGGAAGCGCTTCAATTAAATAAAAACTAAAGAAATAGAAAAATGGCATTATACCCGCCTGGCGCCTGCGTCCGGTTTGCCACCGCCCTGGCTGGCCGGGCGGCGAGGCGGACCTGACCCGGGACCGGGTCGGGGCGCCAGTGAGCTACGTCCCCCGCCGCGACACCAGGGCGGCAGCGCGCCGCCGCCCTGGCTGGCCGGGCGACGGGCGGGCCTGACCCGGGACCGGGCCGGGGCGCCAGTGAGCTGCGTCCCCCGCCGCGGCACCCGAGTGGCAGCACGCCGCCATCCGAGCGAGGGCGGGACTTCCGGACCGGAGACGGCCGCCGCTGGGGCGCCGCCGGATCGGGAGATTCGCTTGTCCGCTGCAGACGCTCCTGCGGCGAGCGGCCGTGTCCTCTCGGCGGAGCGCAGCACGGCCGCGCCGGGGAGGTCTCCCTGTCAGCAGAAACACAGCCTGGCAGCTGCATGGCTGGCCAGTTTGTTGGGCGCTAAGCCACTTCAAAATTCAGTCCAGCACAGTCTGCGACGTGCATAAAACCCGGCCTACACTCTATGGGATGCTATTGGCAATCATAACACAAATGCTATGATAAAAGAATGCATAAAACTGGAAAAACGCGATGAGCTCTATACTTTCTTTCGGTGCTTAAAACCGACAGACTGTGCTACCCTGATGTGCACGAGCCCGACAATGGTGCCTCCGCCCGCAGACAAGCCGGAGTGGTCGGGGCCGACGCAGAGTGAGGTGTACGGCTACCTGCTAGGCCGGGCCAACCTGACCTGCCAGGCCGAGGCCTGAGCCGCCGCCCAAGTTCTTCTGGTACAAGGACGACCAGATGCTGCTGGACAAGCCCGACTACCAGCAGGTCAACACCGACAGCAAGAGCGTGCTCAAGGTGAGCCGACAGAGGGACTGCCTGCGATGACCGCATCCATTGGCCGTATCGGATGTCCCGTGACCATGTGCCATGTGCCATCACATGTGCCGCCGCCCGGCTTGAGCACCGATATGCGAGCGGAAGGCTGGAGCACAAATGCGAGGCGAGGCGAACGCTTTGTGCATTCGGTATGTGGGTCAATGGAGCGCAGCAATTTGGCAGCTGTATCGCACGCCTCCATGTTTGTGCGGACGTGGCCTTTTAAGTCCATCGGCTGCCTTTTAAGCAAATGGCCTGAATAGTAGTACTGGAGTGGGCGAGGTGTCATTCTATGGCCGTTTGCAGTTTGTGAGTGACATATTTGTCAGCTGCCTTGCAACGATTGTCCAAATGCTCACCATTGACAGCGGACCTGGTAATTTTTGTTGTAATTTGAGACCGATCTGCGCACCGATATCGTCATTTGACGCGAGCCTAACACGACGCGCCGGGCTTTGACAGCAGCGTTGCGCACGGCACCGCCGCAATGTGGCGGCGCCGTCGGAGCCGCCGTCGCGGGCCCCAGCCGCCGCCGCACGTAAATTGGGTCTCAGAACCACACGCAAGCCAACGACTGCGCTCAGCCTCCCGGTGCCTGGCCGTGGTTTCGATGGGATATCGATTTATTGTGATCACGAATGTCTGTTGTTATGCAAGAAAGAAGTAAAATGGCAACAGTCTGATGTCATCAAACATAAATTCGGTGTCAAAAGTAAACTCAAATTGCCCATTGGTGTGAGAAGAGTGGGAAGGGGCATCCCCACACATAGTTCTCAATGTGGGTAGGCCAAGAATATCAAACCCCTTTACATAACTGATCGATGTTTCGCTTACTTCTCTGCTACCAAAAGCCTGTGTGCTCATTTACCCAGTCCACCAGCCATATTCTTCAATACCCATTAGACAGAATTGCTTCATATTGTAAATGGCAACTCCATTTGCTACCATTTACAGCGGGCGACTGGAGATGTTTGGGCACAAATTTCACAATGCTCCAGCATCTAAAGCTACGTTCTGTCTCTTTATAGCTCTGGTTCTTCTGCCTGCCCACTTTCGGGGCTTTCAGGATAGGTTCCTGATGTTCAAGATGGATATGACGCAGGCGTTTGGCGTAGCCTGCTATTTCGAAAGACAAGGGTAGGCATTTTCATATAATGTCGGTGTATCATGTTCGCTTCGTAAAATTACCATTATTGCGCTACTTGCCAGAAATTTTTGAGCGTTACTTGCAATGGCCGCGAGATCGCCGGCGTTTTTGGCATACTCCGTTATTGCGTTATTTGCCTGACGAATATAACGAATGTTCAAGACGGATGTGGCGTAGGCGTTTGGTTAAGTCCGGCTTTTCAGACAAAGGTCAGCTGTTTCATATAATGCCCTGCGTTTCATGACCATAATCATGCATATGCTTGTTATGCATTTTATGAAACTCCAGGAGAATGCTGAACGTTTCAAGCCAAGCCTCACTAAACTGAGGATCGATTATGTAATGTACCCGCTTTATGCTCGATCAGCGTCAGTTGTTCACTGTGTTGTCTCGCAGGACAGAATAACTGCACTAGCTCTTCATGCGTCGTTCATGTGGTTCTCAGCCATTTCAAGCACACGATTCATCCAGAGTAAGTCTTCAGGATAGTGCCAGTACGTCCGAGTATGTATCGGCAGCCGCGGCGGTTAATAACGGTCATCAGAGAGCCATGAATGTACGGCGGGATTTTATCACGTGGACATTTAGAGCAGGGCAAAACAGTGCAGCACATTGGGCTACATGTGCCACGAAGCGCGCGCAATGTGCTCGGCCGAGTGTCTCAAATCTGCATCCCGCGTCAACAAGCAGCCTGACGCAAACGGCGAAGTTTGTTGGTCGCACATCATCAGCGCTTTCTAGGAGGTTTGTTGGTCGCACATCATCAGCGCTTTCTAGGAGGCTTGTTGGTCACACCTCATCAGCGCTTTCTAGGAGGTTTGTTGGTCACGCATCATCAGCGCTTTCTAGGAGGTTTGTTGGTCACACACCATCAGGGCTTTTTCAGAAGTTCGTTGCCCTTCCATTATTGTCTTTGAGTAGTGCTTGCGTTTAGCCCCAATATAGACACATGTCAGTGCCTGCGAGACTACATCTTTTTCCTTTCCATTGTATTCCCTTGTTTCATCTCTAATTTTGTGTTCTCACTTTCTTATTTTGTCCGAACGGCTTACAAAGATAACTGCATGATGCTGCCATTTTGCCCAATTTGACACTTAGTTTTGCCTGCACCTGTATGACGAACTTTTCACATGATATTCACTGCTTCAACGCAGTGTTGTGCATAGCATCGGGCAGCCCTCTCGCCTCCCGCTAACTGCCATTTGCTGGGTCAGCCAGTCGCCTTGGGACTCAGCCCCAGATGCCTGTCACGTGCTGAAGTGGGGTGTCTGGACCGCCCGGCCACGTCTGTGGGAACCGGCATGAATATAAATAAGTGGGGTGATATATACCCCAATGATAAAGCGCACCGAATAGTGAACTTGAAACAGCTGGGAACCACGTGGTCGACACAAGGGGAGTTGGTGCAATCGGCATCACAAGAGGCAAAAGCTCAATGAATGACATTGATTATTTAATTAAACACTTAGAATGAAAGGGCTATATAAAACATAACATACATCACGCACGTGTGTAATGGTGTCGATCTACAATATGGGATAAAACAGTCAGTTGATCTGCGTGTAGCCAGTCAGGCGGATGACCACCGTCGTCGACCGGCAGCGGCCAAGACAGGGTGGCCACCGCCATCGAAGTCAAGCCAGGGTAGCGACCGCCTTCGGCCGACAGCAGCCAAGACAGGGTAGCGACCGCCGTCGAGGTCAAGCCAGGGTGGCGGCCGCCTTCGACCGACAGCAGCCAAACCAGGGTAGCGACCGCCGTCGGCCGACAGCAGCCAAACCAGGGTAGCGACCGCCGTCGACCGGCAGCAGCCAAGCCAGGGTGGCCACCGCCGTCGAAGTCAAGCCAGGGTAGCGACCGCCGTCGGCCGGCAGCAGCCAAGACAGGGTAGCGACCGCCGTCGGCCGGCAGCAGCGAAGGCAGGGAAGCGGCCGTCGTCGGCCGGCAGCAGCCAAGACAGGGTAGCGACCGCCGTCGGCCGGCAGCAGCCAAGACAGGGAAGCGGCCGTCGTCGGCCGGCAGCAGCCAAGACAGGGTAGCGACCGCCGTCGGCCGGCAGCCTTCAAGACAGAGCGGTGGCCGCCGACGGCGATGGGAGGAGGGCGGGCGCGAAATATCTCAAGGTCATTTATTCTGTGACTATTATGTCATTAATTTTATGGTGAAATTCCACCCAGCCGGAGCCCAAGACATGTTTCTGCATGTCCACTTTGGAGGCAGGTGTCTCCCCAACGATACTTAGTATTTTTCGACTTGGAGAATCTGGTTTCCCCATTGGACATGATGCTGAGACCCATGAGTGGTTCTAGGAAATTGGGCACGTAATCTGCTTCCTGAATGGTAAGGATGGGTCGAGAAGATAAAGTCGTGCACCAGGGTAAAGTAGAGGTAGTTATTATTCAGCATAACAGTTAGCAGCTAGGAATTACCCATTGAATTATCCAGGATCATTTACTAATCTCAAAGCTATTAAATGGATTAGTAGCGGACAAATCCGTCCATCTCCTTCCCTTTCCCAGTCGCTGGGCTTTCCTCCCCCAGCACAAGTTCTTTAAATGTATGCTTAGACTCCCCCTTTTGAAGGATTCAGCGTCTATAAAACGCCCAGTATAATTCGTCCTGCGCTTTGCCCTTATATAAAGGTTCATCGGTTGTCACAATAATTGAACAGCTGTCAAACAATGGAAGGTATTTCAAAGGCAGCACTTTCCAAGCCCTGAGGCCAGAATAATTCCCAGGTCGACACATGCTGTAAATTTAGGGTCTGTCTTGTGGCTCCTGTGGTTACAATTACGGAAATTTCGGGAAAGGTTTATGCGAATACTACCACATCTGCCCCACCATACTCTCCCCATGCCCAGACCGAACATCACTGGCGTCCACAGCCGCCACAACGTATTGTCCCCATGCCCAGGCCGAACATCGCTGGCGTCCACAGCAGCCACAACGTATTATCCCCATGCCCAGGCCGAACATCACTGGCGTCCACAGCCGCCACAACGTACTGTCCCCATGCCCAGGCCGAGCATCGCTGGCGTCCACAGCCGCTGCATCATACTCTTTCCATGCCCAGGCCGAACATCGCTGCCGTCCACAGCAGCCACAACGTATTATCCGCATGCCCAGGCCGAACATCGCTGGCGTCCACAGCCGCCACAACGTACTGTCCCCATGCCCAGGCCGAACATCGCTGGCGTCCACAGCCGCTGCATCATAATCTTTCCATGCCCAGGCCGAACATCGCTGACGTCCGCTGTCCATAGCGTTCCTCCGCTGTGAAAGGCGCTGGCGTGCGCTGTCCATAGCGTTCCTCCGCTGTGAGAGGCGCCCGTGTTCGCCATCCAGTGTTCCCCGTTGTGAGAGGTGGCGGTGTTCACCGCCTACAGTGTTCCCTCGTTGTGAGAGGCGCCAATGGCAGCCACCCACAGTGTTCCCCCGTTGTAAGAGGCGTCGCCTGACATCGACCGCAGAGTGTTGTTGCGACGCGGCGCCGTCTTCGGAAGCCGGCTCAGGCCGAGTTCCGGCTGGAGTTTCGCTGAGACGAACAGTTTTATCTAGGCGGCGCGGCATCGAGGCCAGCAGCTTTCGAACGCCGGCGGCGTTAGCCTCAGGGGGAAGGAGCGCGCGATAGATTGGAGATTAGATCTTGATAGAGATGGGGTCTGTGTTTTACTCGTCTCTCACGTGACAAGCAGAGGATGGCGCCGGGTGTCGACACTACAGCTCGTGGCGGGGCTTTCGTGCCTGTGGGAGTTTGGTTGGATCTGACTGGTAAATTGAAGTACGTGCCAAGACGTGACTACTTTTTGTCATGCTTTTCATGGCTTAATCTGTATTTCTTTTTTGATAGGATATCATAAATCATAGGGTGTAATATGAGGAGCATGGGTTCAATAACATGGCATGACATGCAGCCAGGAGTTTTTAGACAGCAACCGCAAAGCCCAGCCGGTCCTTTGCTAATATTTGTCAGGTAGCAACATCGTGGTTTGATGTCTTAAAGGCTTCTGTAAGCAGCCGTTGATCTCAACGGCTTCTGTAACCATTGATACGCCGTGCTTAGTACACGGGGTATCAATCGCGTTGTTTCACCTAAGTTCCCGCGCTATTCCATATGTTGACCTTCGTACTACACCAGGCGCATCATATTTGAGTCCCAGGTGTCCCGATGGCAACATATCACGCTCATACCGTTACTCTCACCATCCACAGATCCGATCTCTGAACAACAGTACATTCGGCGAGTACAAGTGTAAGGCCCAGAACCAGATCGGCTCCATACACCAGACCGTAGTGCTGAAGGAAGGCGAGAAGCCCGACATCCCGCAGGTAACGGGCAAGCGGGCGCACGTATGTCGTATGGACTGAAATAAACCCATTGCATTGGTCATTGTCTTATATGGAATGTTGCCTACAGTCCAGCCTGTTGTTTCTCACCGTCATCAAATCCACTGTGAGGAAAGCAAAGCACAAAGAAACACAACACCAGGTTGCGGTCTTTGCCCCGCAATAGTTGAGGTGCCTTCGGCGCAAACTGTACCAGTGATTTTTACATCACTTCGACCGCCAGTCGAGTAACCGTGACTGAGACCCACGCATGGATCTTGGCCATAGGCCCGGACCGTCACTGGCACTGGGACCATGACCGTGACCGTGGCCGCGACCGTGACTGCGACTGTAACGGTGACGGTGACGCGACAGTGACGGTGACGGTGATGGTGATGGTGACGTAGACGGTGACGGTGACAGTGACGTTGACGTTGACGTTGACTGTGACGCGACGGTGACGGTGACGGTGACGTTGACGGTGACGGTGACAGTGACAGTGACAGTGACAGTGACAGTGACAGTGACGTTGACATTGACGGTGACAGTGATAGTGACAGTGACGTTGACGTTGACGGTGACAGTGATAGTGACGGTGGCATTGACGTTGACGTTGACGGTGACGGTGACCGTGATTTTGACCGTTGACCCGGGCCGGCAGGTGCGTGTGACCGACACGGGCAGTACCCAGCTGACGCTGGCTATCTCTATACCGCCGCCGGCGATGTCGGCGGACGGCTACAGAGCCCAGTACAAGCGGGTGGACTCGCAGTGGCGGGCCGCGCACGCCGTCCAGTTCAAGTCAGGTAAGGCGCCCGTACGCCCGCTCAGCACGACAAGGACGCACTCAGCATGCGCGCTGGGAAAACCACATGCTTTCTAGTGTTTTGGACAGAGGAAGCCGTCCAGGGCCGTCTGATTCCTGCGTCCCTGGCGTGCCCGTGAAAGTACCTCGCGGGTGCGGGGAAATCCATAATTGTTGGAAGCTAATGAGTCGCGATGGGAACAGCACAACAGCCGCGGAAATATGTGTTTATGTGATCGATGTGGTGTGCGTCACAAGTACGAACTTGTGATTGTGCTGTCGGTACACGCTGGAGGTAATTCACGCAAACTGGTTGTGCTATTTGCAGGGGCTAAGGGCGCACTTACGCCACGACTAGAATAAAACGCCGCCGTTTGACGACACAACTCGGGGAGGGGGGGGGGGGGGATTGCTGACGCTCATCTTGTTCATAAGCAAATGCTTTAAAAACAGGGGCATGTCGCAATGCGGCATCGATTGTGAAACATCTCTCGGCAGTGAAATGACAGGTTCTAAAAGCAGAGTCTCATGCTGCTGGTGAATTCGCCACCCCCGTCTTACCGCCGCTCCCTCGTCCCCTCCACCACCACTGACGCCTCCCCCTCCCCCTCCCGCCCGGCAGGCGGGCCATACGTCATCAACAATCTGCAGCCAGACACGATGTACGTGATCCGGGTGGCGGCGCGGAACCAGGCCGGCTTCGGCGACTTCAGCCCCAGCCTGCGCCAGAAGACGCTGCACCTCAGCACTGACAGCCCCTCCAACGGCGTCTCCCAGCCGCTGCTGCTCGAACTGCTGAGCGCGTTCATCATGGCCACGCTGCTCGTGTTATGAGCACCGCCATCTTGCCGTGCGGCGTGGCGCGCCGGCGGAGAATGCATTCCACCGCGTGTGGCGCGCTGGCGGACGGCGGCTCACTGTGACGCGCTGAGCCGCGGCGCAGAGGCGTCGCGCAGCAGCACCGGGCCTCGGACCGCGCCGGGTTTGCCACCCGGAGCTGCGGCGACTGCCGCGGGGGCCTCGGACCGCGGCGCGGCGCGCCGGGACCAGCCAGCCGCGCGGCGTGCGCACACTGCGCCGAGCCGGCGTCGCGTCACAGCGCGCGAGCCGCCCGGCGCCAGACGGGGTGAGGTGGGCGCAGAGTGCGGCGGCGCGGCGGCTAGTCTCATTCGTCTCGTCGGTGAGCACATGGACCAAGTGGAGCCCTTCAATCCAGTCAGCGGGAGGCGCGCGAGTGGTGGCTGGTCGACGCGGCGAGAAATCAAACTCGGCGCCCGGCGAGCGAGGCCGAGACTGCGGCGAGAGCCTCCGAGAGGGCGCGGCCATGAGCGCTATCCAATCTCTTCGTTTTCGGAGTGAAATGTTTCCTTTCCTCTTGTAGTCAACATGACCGCGCTGTATCTGTGACGGTTTCGCTGTTCTAACAAGTCCTTGTCCGTGCGCGAGAGAATGCGACGGTGCGACTGAACGGCGCATCTGTTTGCCACTCGGTGTTTGCTTGTTCCCTCGGCGAATTTCGAGCGAGCCCGGCGCGCGAGCGGGCGGTCAGAAGCACCGCAGCGATACGGGACACCACTGCAGGGGGTCCTCGCTGAAGATCGGCGCGCGCCCGCGGCCAGGGCTCCAGTGACGTCAGCAGATCTCGCGCCAGCTGTCGGAGGCGGCGACGGCCCGAGTCGCGGCAGAACGGTGTGATCGGACAGCACGTGTGTTTGGCGTAGTGGGGCCCGCGTGCCCGGCGCGGGTGAGATCGGATCGACTGTAGATCGGTGTCCGTACGCTTCACCAGTTATTCGTGTTTATTCCGCGAGCAGGCCAGATACCAGTCGGCGGTCGCCGGGCGCCCTCCGCGAGCAGGCCAGATACCAGTCGGCGGTCGCCGAGCGCCATCCGCGAGCAGGCCAGATACCAGTCGGCGGTCGCCGGGCGCCCCCCGCGAGCAGGACAGATACCAGTCGGCGGTCGCCGGGCGCCGTCCGCGAGCAGGCCAGATACCAGTCGGCGGTCGCCGGGCGCCCCCCGCGAGCAGGCCAGATACCAGTCGGCGGTCGCCGGGCGCCCTCCGCGAGCAGCACTCTAGCGTTGCCACGCCGACTGGCGCCTGGCTTTTCCGCTAACACGTTATTACTTGTACAATAAAACCAACCTGGAAAGGACCGCTGTATTAAACATACGACACATAAACACGAGTTATCTGCCCTTCCCCCAGCACGAAAAAGCATTGCGTAACACCACTACCCTTCCCGCGGTTTCGTCTTCTTCTTCTTCTTCTTCGACAGGGTCACCAGCTTGGGCAGCTTCGGTTTCCGCGGCGAGCTTCCTTCCATCTCCTGGCCCGACACTTTTAGCTTGGGCAGCTTCCGCTTCTTCTTGGGCGCCTCCGGCTCGGGCGGCTCGTCGACAATGAACTCCTCCACGATCTGCAGGTCATCCTCCTCGTCCTCGAACTCGTCGGCGGCCACGTCGGTGGCGTCGGCCGCCGGCTCCGCCTCGGCGTCGCCCTCTTGGGGCACGAGGCTGAAGTCGCGCCGCATCAGCACACAGTTCAGTCGTGACTTGAGGTACACCTGTCCGGTGAGGATAGCGTGTCACCAAAGCACTGTCCGGTGAGGACAGCGCGTCACCACAACACTGTGCGCTGGCCACAAGCACGCTTCGTGTTCACACGGACCTGTGATTACGTTGAAAGGTCGCAAGAACGCGAACTACACCAACGGGCCCTGGACACAACGGGTGCGCTTGGATGCTGTTGGCATCAATGCACCGAGTGACGTTAATATGTCGAGCGACAAGAGCTCAACCCGACTAAACCCCTGTTCTGAGCAGGTGCTAGCTTTGTACAAAATTACATTATTTCGCAAGCCTCATAATGAGGCTGTAACATACGAATTTCATAGCGTGGCGTGCTCGTTTCCTGACGTTGACAGATCGATCGCCTGCCTGGTGCACACAAAATTAATTATGAAAATGAAGGACACTGCCCGGCGTGGCAGCAACAGGAACAAAGGTTCCATAAACGTAACGGAGACACCACCTGAACGAAATCGTCCGGAATGAATGAGTCGAGGTAAAACAAAGCAGACGGTCCATTACGGATGTCGATCCAAGCTCAGAAAGGAGCATCGACAGTCCAGGCTCGGCCAGTTGCATAGTGCAATGAAAACGCACGGCATCCGTAGCAGAGGGTTGCCGCCGGTACAGAGAGCACCGGCACGGCAAAACCAGTGCCGGCAGTACCAGAACCGGGCGGTACTGCCACAAGAGTCGCCAGAACGCTGCACGGCTGGGGGACTCGCACCCGTATCGCTTCAGGTCCGTCGTTCCAAGATAAACGGCTGCTCACGACACGGCCCTATCACTCGGATGACGAATCGACGCTGAGCTGCCCGCGGTCCGCTGTACTGAACGCCAGCAGTACTCGTAAGTTTGGCCACGTCCCATGGCATGCATCGGGTTCGAATCTAGACGTGCCTTGGTTGTCGCACTTTGCGTCACCTCTTCCATAGGCATGCATCCCACCAGCAAGTATTTCTGGTCTCCAAAGCGCATACCAAGCTCACAGTCATCCCGTCGCCGTCAAACAGACGTCGCTGGACCAAGTTACCTTGCACGTGATGATATCCCGTCCATCAGTCCATGATGCCAAATACACCGCAAGCACTGACTATGACGACACGGGTTTGGATTTGCGCGTGCGGCGTATCCTCTCATCGATTCTCAGGGCACTGCTGACAATTATTATGCTGGCACGAGTTTAAATCCACGCCGACATCAGGTCATTTACGACGTACCGCAACTTCCATTCTCATCAATTACACTCAATGCCGTCATCACAAGACCCGGACTCGTGTGTACAAATGGGGTACCTCGTGCCGTTTGCCATTCCCCTTCCCCTAGTCATTCCCTCTCGACAATCCGGCGCATGCCTGCATGGTTGAAAAAGCCCGCCAACGCCGACCATCGCCGAGCCCAGCCGGCGCCCCGGTACCGCCGCCGCCCCCGGGTACCTTGTGCAGCAGCTTTCTCGTGTCGAGGTCGTGTACCAACAGGAAGCGGTCGAGTGAGACGCTGGCGGCGTACGGCAGCTGCGGGTGGCAGACGACGCTGCGCACGCTGCCAGCCAACCCCTTCAACGCCTGCAGCGAACGGCCCATACGCAGGTCGCACAGCTCCAGCCGGCCGCGGCCGCTGCCGACCAGCACCTGCCGAAAAGGTCAGAGGTCAAGGAGCGCCGCCCCAGCCAGTGGCCGGTTCCATGAACCCACACTGTAGCGGTTCACCTCAGCCATCTTAATAGCGCACTGTGGTAACAACGGTAACCTATGGCGCATTCGGGCTGGTTGCAACTAATTTCGTCTACGATTTTGATCTGAAGGTCACTGATGGGTAGGTTCAACCAATGACACTTCGCAGTTTTCGACCTTTATATTTGGACAATTTAAATTCCCAGTGAAACGCATTCAACTGCGTGAATCGAACGAGGTGATGGCATAAGTCATTGCTATCATATGATAAGTGAACATAAGCAAATGGAGCCCGTCGCCTTTGCGAACCCATACAGCTCTGATTCATATATGTGCTACAATTTCCTCTTATGAGAATGGCAGGCGCCGGTGTACGGATGTCACTGCTAAAATACTGGCCGGCTTGGAGCCTGCTGAGGTCCGGGAATTTGAATACAAATGTGGCAGATGAATTTGACGAGCTTAACATTAATGGTGACTGTGATGAAAGTAGCGAGAAAGTGTTCATGCTTGGAGTGAATATTGGTCACAATACACTTGGTAAGCATCTACTTTGTGTGAATCGGTCGATCCGCCCCGGGCCAAGTTCAAGTCCTGTTGTATTTGGGGCCGCTTTCAGAAAAGATGGCACTGTCTGCCTCTACATGCACATTAGTGGCGCGCATTAGCTGGACAGTACCCATATCGCTTTAGGATTGGTAGGCAGAGCATTTGTCTGCTCTGTGCGCCTGGTTTTCAGACCACACATGCTCTTGTATCTAAGAACTGAAATCAACACTAAAAAAACTAACTTATCGGTGGGCCCGTGCTTTAGGCAACACTGCGCATCACAGTATGCACGCACCTCACACTTCTGTCGGTAGGACTGCCTATTTCTTCTTCGCTAGCATAAGAAAAACTCATGTCGCTACGACACCAGTCGCCTAGATCTGAATCTGTCTCAGACCTGCGTTTTCCAACCTTGGCGCGATTTCTGAACTATTGACTGAACTAAAATATGTCTATAATAAATACACTACTAAACTATTTCTAACCTTTTTAAACAAATGGAGCGGAAGAATGGCAATAATATTGCATCATTGCAGAGATGCAATTTCTGTATCCCACATCTTGCATTTAAATGCCTGGGGACTTTTACAGCCCAACTTTCAAAGAATTGTTGCTGAAATTGTTACTGTTGCTTGTTGCTGAAAGCTTCATGACCATCCGGCGGGTGGTTACGAAAATATCACCCCATCAAAAGCTGGCTGCCCGGGCCGAGTGGCACCGCTGGAGCCACAACATTCTCGGTTAGCTCACGTTAAGACTCACCAGGCCTTCAGTCTCGCTCGTAAATAAACGGCACATGTCCCAGTGTTCTTTATGAAACTAGCGGGTCGGGCGTGGGGCATAAGAGCGGAGGTCAAGGGCGGCAGGCACCCCGCCTCGCAGAAGTACGGTGAAATGGAAGGGACGTCATGGACAGTCAGCGCGCTGGCCGCTGAATACTAGCAAACAGACGATACTGACTAGAAATCTACTCAATAGAAATACAGCGCTGAACAGAAAATGACAATTAATGAAAAACTACGCTGACTTGAAGCCTGCACTGAAGAGAAGCCATTTTCATATTCTGGAAAGAAATTGAAATGTTTTTGCCGTCCATCAAAATGCACTGACATACGAACAGAAATCCACTAAAAAAAAAACAGGACTGAACAGAAAAGGTAAATTAATGAAAAACTACGCTGAATTAAAACCTGCGCAACGAAGAGAAAACCTCACTTCGGAAACACATATCTCATTGAGACGAGCAAATCGTGAATGAATGGATTTCTTTCAGTTCCTTGAAAAAAGAAACTATACTCAAATCATGCCCAGAACAAAGGCAGTGCGTCCACAGAAGTCAGCACCAGTGCAAAATAATACAAACACAGAAAGCATTCCCTCCTCTCTTGGTCCACACCCCTCACGCGAGCTCCCCTGACTCGGCTGTGAGCAGAGGGCGGGTGGTGGGCGGCTGACCTGGTGCTGCCGGTGCGTCAGCGCCATGCAGGTGAGCGGCTCGTCGTCACCGACTGTCATCGAGAGCACGGGCCGCCGCTGGCCGCTGGCCGTGTCGTACAGCCGCACCTGTCGGCCCCGGGTGGCGGCCATCACGCGGCGGCCGCCATGCCGGACGCCGCGCACCTCTGCTTCTCAACGGGTCACGGCCAGTGGTGAACGAGTGATCGGAGAGTGGACACTAAAATATGCCAAATCGGCGAACCCATGTTTCAAATGCTGACGGGTGCCGAGGACGGGGACACTCAAAGTTTAACACCCCCAACACCGCCAGCGACTGTGCGTGGAAACTGAAAAGGCACGACACACGCGATTATGTCACCCCCCTATGCCCGGGGCCAGTGGGTCAGCGCCCCAGGGCGGACCGGCCAATAGACGCCCATAACTCACAGCGGAATGGCGGTGGCAGGTGGCGACCCGCCTTGAGTCCTCCATGAACGCGATGTCCGACACCCAGACGGGTACCCGGAGGTCAAGCATATCTGGACGGACCTGGCCAGTTACGGATACAGTCAAAGACGGGTCTTCTCCATATGAAATGAAGCATAATCTGATGACGCGGCATGTCCTCCTCCCACGACCTGCGTCAATTATATCAGTGGTGAGTCTCAAACCCAAGATCTCTTGGCCATGGATCCCGCACTTTATCTTTGGGCAGTCCGCAAATACAACTTATGCATGGACCATCACTAACAATGTACCTCTGGTGCTGGACTTAACAGCTCACTGAAAGCAGAGCACATTCACATGATGCTTAATGTGTCTTCTACAAGAAGTTTTATGTTATTACAATCGGAGGCCACGGCAACTTAAGCAAGAACTTGTGGCGATGTTTGAACGAAACAAATACGCGGAAATCACGCCATTCTTATACCGCTATGCGCTACATTTCTCCACCAAATGACTGAAAAGCCAGACAGCAAACAGCACCAATAAATTACGAACAAACCGCTTCACCTATTGGACTGACGTTTTTGGCCCTGAAGACCGGCTGCTCTGGCCGGCCGAGGTCCCACAGCTGGAGGTCGTTCTCCTTGCCGCCGGTGGCCAGCACGTTGGATTGGCCCGGGTTCTGGCGCATGCAGCAGAGGCTCTCCCCGATGGCCAGGGCGTCGATGGTAACCCGCTCTGACTCCTCGAACCGCCACAGCGTCACCGCACCCGACTCCACAGCGGTGATCACCGCTCTGGGAGGCGGGGCTGACTGTCACACTGACTGGAAATCGTCAGTCAGCTAACATAATCACAGGTGGCAAGGCCAGTCATTCACAATTTCTGCTGCCCTGAACACACAGAAAACAGCCGGAATATCTCACGTCATTACTTGCATCACTGCCTTATGAGAGGTAAATGGTCAGAAGCTGTCAGAACATGACTGAGCCTACTGCCCTGCAAGTGAGTAGTGGCTGGATATCACCCTATTGCAGATTATCCTGCCAGGTGGGAACCTCTAAGGAAGTTGCTCAGTGGTCATAACCATTGGAACATTTCATCAAATTGAAAGGTTTATCATGTGGCATTAAATTATGTTAAATATTTAAATTTATGTTACATTTAAATGCCATCTGTGGTCTGGGGGATCAGTAATGAGTCACAGAGTGAGCACATTGCTTGGACTGGGCTGAAATGGAAAGGTCAGTTGGCAACTTGCTGATGAGGTTCAACCCCACAGGTGAAATGGAAGAGGCAATAATCTGTGGAACTAGATGGCCCAATTTAGGTTATGGGTTCAGGTATATACAACATGCCATGCTCAGAAGGTACTCTAAACCCAAAGCCACTCATCCATGCCACTGGAGTAAATTGAAGTCTTGTTTGATAAATCCAGCGCACTGAATGCTTGCTAGAAATATGTATTTGAATAGCAAAATAAGCTGAATAAAAGAACATCTCAAGAGGGCTGGGGTGAAAGAAAGCATGGCTAAATCACCATATGGCAAGGCAGTATTTGAAGGTCTAGTTTGAACCATTTCATTGTATTGATTTCAGCCATCAGACACTACTTAAACAAGACACGGCTGCCTGGGCCATGACCTGCATCATCTAACCACACAAGTTCTCATCAAGCACTGAATTCTGTGGCACAGCATGCTAAAAGCCTAAGCCATAAAATGGCATTTAATGACCTATAGTACTGAGCACATCCTAAACTGATGTCACCAGACCATTGGCCAGACTGCTATGATCAGCCAAAGGCCATTAGGCCATCCAAATCAGGGCAAACAGAGGGGGCTTAAAGTGACCAGAGCCCACCCAATTACTGGCAGATGATTCTGTGTGAATCAATGACAGGTGTTGTAATCAAATGAGCCATCAAAATTTTGACGAACTTAAGTTGATTTTCATTCTTCATTCTTCACTTCTCTACTCAAGAATCTTACCCCTGATGTTTGGCAAGTCCGATGACAGGGCCGGACCCGGAGCTTAGCTGGCGGCACATTGTGAAGGCTGACTGCTCAGTGTCATACACTTTGACTTGTTGTGACCGCAAACCCAACAGCAACTGGTGCTGATCATCATCTCCCCAGCACATGCTGCATATCTCATTTTGCTGTTCCAGGGCAGTCAAGTTATGGAAATTTTTGGTTTGCACTTCACTTTCTGTTATCTGGATACCTGTGGAATTAGCTAAGTGTCAGAAACAGCATTCTGATATAGTGCATAATCTCTTAATGTCTGTGATACATGAAGGTCCAACATACACTCCAGACAGCCAGCTCAGATGTAATGCTTAGGGCCCTGCAAAATCACACTTGGCTGTTGTTCAACAAAAATCTCCAGATGACTTTAAGTAGTATGCTAATGACGAATTCCATATCATTACTCTAATAGCATCCAGACAGCACCCGGCTGCAAAGTCCCTACCAGATTCGTCTCTCCCTAGAAACACGTCCCAAGTCGCATGAAGTAGCATAGCCATGCAGACCGCAATACCATTGATACAATAGTGTCTAGTAGGTACCTGACTGCAAAGGCCTCACCCTTAAGTATTCCAGTCTCGGCACCAACATACACATTATGTCCCGCCATGATCTGGCGCATGGTTTCAACTGGGGGTCGCCATGTTATATTTGTTGACATTCGCCAAATACCAAGGAACAATATTTAAACTAGTAATCTTTGAAGTTCATGCTGCTCTGGTTTTTGATAGTTTTTTCTCGTTGAAATCGTAAAGCTTGTAAGTCTGACGGATATTTTTCCACGTCAGTTTTCGATTTCTATGCCTAAAGACGTACTGCTCCATTATTAAATATTTTATCTTACCAGCACTCTGATAAAAAACCTTAAGCTATTAGGCATATGATATAAGAAATAGGTTATTTGTTAAAGAAATGATGCCACTTTACAATAGTGAATTCAAGAAATGCTGTGTTGAATTTGTATGTGAGACTTGTACAACTATCCTAGATTTGTAGACCAAATGTTTGAGTTTTAGCCATAATCTGGCAATGATACAGTAATCGCGCGCGAGCGGTGCTGGTGTCGGGGGAACAGGGACGCGTTAGGTCCGTGTAAGGTTTGAGTGTTTTGGAGTACCGAAAATGTGTGTTTGATGTTAAAAATACTCACTGATCTAGCATTTACACCTTTTTCATTCTTTGAATAATTGTGTACTTTAAGTTGAAGAAAGTCTATGTATAATGTTTGTCGGAAGCGCGCTATTTTTGTCGGTTAAGGTGCTTGCGCAATCTGGGTTTGTGGCTTCACATGATTATTTGGCATCATCCCTGAGTTACCCGACTGTGAGGAGCTAAGCTTGTGTTTTGTGTATGCTGGATGCAATGAAAGTTTTGAAAGGCAACCCTGTAATGATGGTCAGGCTGCATGTTAGCCAAGTACTATGTTTGGTGTGAATATTCATGTTATTCATTCATGTTAGCCATTGCATCAATGTTTTTTGTGCCAAGGTGTTAAAAGGATACACACATGGCCTGATGATATGTGGTCAGTGTTGTGTGTTTGCTCAATGAGCCATGAATTTCAACATATTGGCATTGTGAAGGGTGAGCAAAAATGGGTGCTATTAGTTGCAAAAGATTCCTGGCACTAGTACACTGTAGTCGTTGTAACACGTTGTCACTGTAATACATTGTAGTCAACAGTTGATTAAATGACATGGACATATTGGCATGAAATGGGAAGGGGCATGCCCACAGGTTTTGAATATGTCACTATATCACAAACTCTTCTTCATAATGGCTTACAGATGGTTTTGTGCTTTATTTTCCAAGTATATATCAGTTGCTTCCACACTCTGTTGCCTTAAAACTGAACATACATTTTGAAGTGAGCTGTAGCATGTTGTTAGCAATCCTATGTGCCTATTTCTTATAATGTTAGGTTGGGAATATTGTGCTCTGCAACCTAGGAGGTCAGAACAACAATGTAACACTGATTTTTGCCAAGGTAGGGTATTGATTATGCTTGGCAATATTTCAGGCTGGTTTAGGTTTTTTCTATGTTAAGAAGAGTTCATAGAATTAACTTCTATGAATTTTCCCAGAGAATCTAAGTTGCAATTGATTTAAGTTTATATGTTTAAATGCTGTATCATATTGTGACCCCAATGACTAAATTCCTATATGTATGTACATGGCCATCAGTATTGGGTTTGGAAATTAGCATGTTATCTTGGAATTATATCCATCTGGAGAATGGCAACTGGGTATATGTGGCTCATTGCTTGCTAATTGTATATAAAGTTACTTTTTGAATCAATTCACAATCTACCTTTTTGTATAAAATGCAAGTCTTAGCATGGATGCAGCTCAATCTCAAATATATGAATATCCAAATATTTAGCAGAAGTTCAGCGCCCTGCTTGCATCTCACACTGATGAATTATGTAAGGGTTTTACTTACCAGCATTATTGAGGTGTTTTGGTGATGTGTGTCTGATTATCTGTGATTGTTTACATTTCCTTGTATAGTCATTTAATGCATCTGAATTCATTACAGGTGAAGATGCCTCTATTAAACAAGCAACCATTTGCTAAGAGCAAACTTCCACCAGATTTGGAACCTGATGAAGAAGTTTTCTTCTGTGAGCCTACCAAAGAAATCTTCAGGGACTATGAGTAAGTTTCAGACATCAAATGTTCTGAAAGATGGTTTCAACTCTGTTGAAAACTGTATGTCATCCTGATGTGCATATTCAATTTGGGCTAGATGATCTAGTGGGGCCAATTTTGGGTCATCCCCATATGGAGGTGGTGGGCCCCTGGGATTTAATTCCCTGGCTGTGTTGGGTTAGTTTATGATGGTCATCATGCATTTTGATATCATCAAAGGGTCCTGAGGCAGCAAGGTATGATCCCCAGCTCAAAATGTCCCACAAATACCAAACAAGACCTTTATTTGATGAGGGGTGGTAAGTGCATAAGATGGTATCCACAAATGCATCCTGTGGATGTGTGCTGGTTCATGACTTAAAGCCAAGGTACAATCCTTGTTCCTGCAGGTTCCCTTGACAAAATTGCACCTTGATTCTTGTTGGAATATCAGCCCATTGCCAATGCTGGATCATTGGCCTTGCTTGATCCCCAGTTTGACATCAAGGCAGTTCTTGGGTTTTCCTGGTTCTGCTGCCAGGAACCAGGCCCATATCTCATTATTGAGTCAGATGGTGGTGCACATTTTGGTGTAATTAAGATAGTACACATCTTCAGTGTATTTGAATGCTAAGCTTCAAACTAGCATTGATTGGCTGCTGCCAACATCACCCTGACATGATGGTGTTGTGTGCATTGCAGCAAGTTTTTTGAGAGGATGATCCTGTGTAATTCACTGCTGTGGTCCTGTGAGATGACTGGCAAGTCAGGTCTCACCTACCAGGAAGCAGCCGAGTCTGAGCGTGCTGCCAAACGCTCCCTCAACAGTGTACAAAAGGAGGTAAGACAGTGGCTGACATGTAGCTCTGTGGGTTTGGCTGGATACCAAAAAGTTCTGGTTGACATTTCAGTATGTTTCCAATTACTGTGGTGATCCCCTGGGACAAAATTTTGGGGGGTTTCTTCACAGGTACTGCTCACATCTTTCCAAGCTCAGTAAGCAGTTCCAGGTGTGCAGGAGTGATTGAGTGCAAACTCATGAGACTTATGATAAAAACAAACACAGCTGGTGATCATGAAGCTGGAATATTGTCAAAGCTATGTGGTAAATGTGTCAGTGCCATGCTGCAGCTCTGTGCTGTTTACGGCCTATGTCAATGTCTGGCGGCATCGAAGGTGAATGTGTGGATCTACATCATATTGAGAACATTTCGCCGAAACAACCCTGTCGCTGCACAACAATGGTCTCGCCCATGTTGCGTATTTGGAGCTGATGGATGGTCTGTTTTAACAATTACCTTATTTTTGCAGCTGAAGCGTGCTTTGCTTCTGCTCTGCTCAATGACAAGAAAAACAAGTTTCAATGAATTGTGTGTAGACATATATACGTACATTAAAGACCGCTACTTCAAAGGGGAAATGGTTCAAGTCAAGAGGGGAAGTCAGTGGTAAGTTTTAGGCTGCCCCAGTCAGTTTTGTGTCAATCGTATGTTCAGCTGCTGGTGGTAATGTTGTGTTCTTGGTTTGTGGTTAGGTCTCCTGTAACATTCCTTTAATTGATTTAGGTTGTGGAACATGAATGTCAAACTGTTCATATAATGAACATCATGGTTTTATGTCTGCTGTACCAAATTTTGCATTTCATGCACTGTTGAAAGTAAACTTTATAATACATTTGTCTTCCTCAGAAGTCAAAGGCATCTGCTGTAATAAGCTCGGACCATTACAGGATTGACTGCACAATTCAGAGCATGTGTGTCTCTGGTGATCCAGAGGCAACACCAGCAGTGAATGGCCACTCAGACCAGTAAGTGGTGCATCTGCTGCGCTGGGTGGCTGATATGGCGCCCGGTATTACAATTTCCAGGCGTTGCTGATGTGCGCTGGTAATTGCTGTGGATGTCCTGTGATGTGGTTTGGCAGGAGATGCTGGCAACTTACGTCGACGTCAGTTTCTCCGTCTTCGAAAGAAAGAACGCCAAACTAATTGGTCATTTTTTGCTTTATTGGAGAGAGTAAACATCCTGTTCGCCACTTCATAAGGCTTTATCAGTGTCTGCCTTCCTTCAGCTTCCTGCTCCCGGCACTCCTAAAGCCAGCCACCGCGTAGCACTACCCATTCAGCGCAGCCCAGCAGTGGCCGTTGCCCCCATTTATATTTGTTTTCCTCGCTAAGCTTCCTTCCGCCTCCGCTAGGGGCGCCGGTGACAGCCAGCGTCCATCGAGCCGTCTCCGCTCAGAGGGCGTGCCGGCCGACCGCGTGCTGTACCAGGTGCACCACGCGCCCACCGGCCGCCAGCTGATGGTGCATGCCGACGCGCTGCGTCGCGACAAGGCCACCTTCTCCAAGGAGCGGCTGCGTGTGCTGCTCAAGCACTCGTCGCGCGTAGACGACGGAGGCTTCCTGGTGGTGCGCGCGCCGGCCGCGCGGGGGCTCGGCCTGGACAGCCTGCAGTTCGCCGACGTGTTCGTGGGCGCGCAGCCCGTGTTCGTGCCCAACCGCGCGTTGGCGGCGCGCGCCAAGCCGACCGAGAAGCCTAAGCCAGCGCCGCAGCCGGCCAAGCCCAAGACCGAGATGGTGTTCGACGAGAAGTGAGTGCAGAGATCCCTTTCTGAACGTTGAACCTTCTTTGGCATTCATGAAAAAGCCTCTGTGCGGGAGTGTGCTCGAGCGCCGCAGTCCCCTCGCTCTCTGACACGAGAGCCGCAGTCCCCTCGCTGCCTGACACGAGAGCCGCAGTCCCCTCGCTCTCTGACACGAGAGCCGCAGTCCCCTCGCTCCCTGACGCGAGAGCCGCAGTCCCCTCGCCCCTGACGCGAGCGCTACTGTCCCCTCGCTCTCTGACACGAGCGCCACTGTCCCCTCGCTCGCTGACACGAGAGCCGCAGTTCTCTCGCTCCCTTTCAAGAGCGCCGCAGTTTCCTCACTCCCTGATACGAGAGCCGCAGTCCCCTCGCCCCTGACGTGAGCGCCACTGTCCTCTCGCTTCCTGACAGGAGAGCTGCAGTGCCCTCGCTCCATTTCACGAGCGCCGCAGTTTCCTCACTCCCTGACACGAACGTTGCAGTCAGTCCCCTCGCTCCCTCACACGAGCGCCGCAGCCCGCTCGCTCCCTCACACAAGCGCCGCAGTCCCCTCGCTCCCTGACACGAGAGCCGCAGTCCCCTCGCTCCCTGACACGAGAGCCGCAGTCCCCTCGCTCCCTGACACGAGAGCCGCAGTCCCCTCGCTCCATTTCACGAGAGCCGCAGTCCCCTCGCTCCATTTCACGAGCGCCGCAGTCCCCCTCACTCCATGACACGAGCGTTGCAGTCCCCTCTCTTCCTCACACGGGCGTTGCAGGCCCCTCGCTCCCTAACACGAGCGCCGCAGTCCCCTCGCTCCCTGACAAGGGAGCCGCAGTCCCCTCGCTCCCTTTCCCGAGCGCAGCAGTCCCCCTGACACGGGCGTTGCGGTCCCCCTCGCTCCCGGACACGAGCGCCGCAGCCTCCTCGCTTTCTCACGCGAGCGCCGCGCTCCGCCTGCAGCGACGATGAGCCGCTGTCGGCCGTGCAGCTGGAGATCCGCCAGCGCTGGGAGGCCGAGCGGCGCCGGCTGGTGGAGCAGCGCGTGATGGAGCGCGACCAGCGCCGGCACCGCAAGAAGCTGGTGGCCGAGTGGCTCAAGGACTGGACCAAGCCCCGCGAGGACCTCCTCTGCGAGGATCACCGGGTGAGTGGGGGGGGGGGCGCTTTGCCCGCCGGGGGGGGGGGGGCTGCTGCGGAGCTGGCCTCAAGTCAAAGGCCGGGGGTCACGGGCGCATCACTGGCGAGTGTGAGGTGGCATGCAGGATGGCTGATGGGTGAGAACTGATGCTGGCCTACCAGGCTGCCTCTCCATCTTTGCAAATGTTTGTTGTGTGTGTCTGCAGCTGGTGCGGTCGCTTCACTGCCAGACTGTATTAGCTGTTTATGTATATATATATATATATATATATATATATATATATATATATATATATATATATATATATGCGCATACCTTTTGCATGAATTTTTCAGCCATTCAACATTTTCCTCAACACCAGGCGCGGTCTATCTGACCTGTTATGCAAACCACCTGAAGTTTTATCAGGCAGGTCAGCTTGTTATTCCGCCCTCCCCCTTTGCCCCAAACGCTGCCACTGACACTGAAGCAGCTACTGATCATGTGACCCGCCTGCGCCCGCTCCGCAGGAGCTGCCGGTGATGCTGCCGGTGCACACGCGCGTGCCAGGCCAGCTGTTCGGCGGCTGCCTGCAGCTGCTGGAGTTCGTCAACAGCTTCGGCCAGCTGCTGGAGTTGACGGACACGTTCCCGCTGGGCCTGAGCCTGCCGCTGCTGGAGCGGGCGCTGGTCGACACGGAGGTGGCCGGCACGCTCAGCGACCTGCTGCAGGTGAGGCTCGTAGCGTGGCCCGGTGGCCAGCCGGCCAGCAATGGGAGACGCGCTGGCGATGTCAGGCCCTGTCGGTTCTGCTCCCCTGGAGAGTGGTTGACACGGACTCTGAGGGGCGTGCTTTCGTCGAGCGCGGTCCGCCGTAACAGTTATACTATCCACTCTGATTGGATAGGCGGGATGGGTATGTTGAGTTTTGCTGTCTCGTTAACCACGCCCTGATTTGAACTGCCTCTGCCAGCCCTTCTAATGTCATATGAGCCACAATAAGGCCTTCTGGGAGCTATTTGAGCTGCTCGAACCTGCTTGTTGAAACTGGTGCTCCAAAGCTGCAGTCTTGTCTCCGGCCAGACGTCGCGGCTGCTGCTCGACCCACAGCTCCTGCAGCCCTGCATGGTCACGTGCCGCTGCTGGAGTGAACTGCGCGGATCTGACCGTACCTGCCACCTGGCCATGCCCAGGTGCTGCTGCGGGCGGTGTTCGAGCTGCAGCGCGAGGAGGACGAGGAGTCTGGTGGGCGGAGCTCGACGGCCGCCGCCTCGGCCGCCGACCAGCTGGACCCGCTGACGCTCACGGAGGTGTTGCGCAGACACCTGATGGCCACGGACACCAGCGAGGACTCGCGGTACGCCCCCAGCCGGCCCCGGTCCCGTGCCGGCGCAGGGGAGCTTGGGGAGCGTGCTCCGAGTGGAGCGCCGACGGTCCGGCCGGAGTCGGCGGCGTGTGACGCCCCAGTACCCAGTGGGGTGTCGTTCTCGTCCGGCCCCCACGCCGTATGGGTGATGAAGTGCTATGGAATGTTTGTGATGAGATGTTGCTGAAGATGGAATGATGTGGGCTATTGTTTCTGTTATGGGGGCTATCACCCATCCAGCGTGTGCGTGTGAACAGTGACACCATTTTCTAGCCTTGCCTGTGAACAGTGACACCATTTTCTAGCCTTGCCTGTGAACAGTGATGCCCATTCAATGTAAGAACAATGACGCCGTTTGCGACCCGCAAGGCGAGTAATCCGTCAGTAAATCATCTGACCGTCCGCCGATGAGCCGACTCTTCTGATGTTCGGGTGCGGTCTCCTGTGTATTTGACATATACTGTCTGTGTGACGTTCGTTGATGTCTGGGCCAGTTGGCGGTACCAGCAGCGCGGCGGGTACACGGAGACCGACAACCCGACCGTGCAGTTCCGGCTTGACCACCCGGACATCATGGAGAAGCTCTCCACGGAAACCGTCTATGACCTGACGCCCGGTGAGGCTGCTCACCTCACCCTGCTTACCGTCCGCTCGGCTCATTGTCTGCCCTGCTTGTCCTGATCACCTTGGTGACCCTGCTCACCGTCAACCCTTCTCACCCTGCTCACTGCGCTCTACTCGCCTGCTCACTGTCTGCTCAGCTTATCCTGATCGCCGTGCTCACCGCCCGCCCTACTCGCACTGGTCATCGTCCGCCCCGCTCTCCCTGCTCTTTGTCTGCCCTTCTCGCTCTGCTCACCGTTCGCCCTGCTCACGTTGGCCATCGTCCGCCCCGCTTGGTGTGCCCACTGTCCGCCCCGCTCGCTGTCTGCCGTATTCACCCCGCTCACCACTTGCTTGCTTACCGCCGCCGTAGCTCGCCATCCAGCTAGCCGCCGTTGCCGCCACTAGCCATCCTGTTAGGCCAGCGCTCGGAGTTCCTTGCTCTCCTCCGGTCACTGTCAGTTCTCAGCTCGCCGAACTCTTGATCGCCGCCCAGCCCGCTCCCAACACGCCTCCTCGCCGCCTTCGCCACCTGTTGTCTGCTCCTGTCTGGCCCCGTCGGCGGCCGTGAAGCTCTGGGGTGTGGAGATTCACCGTCTGTTGTCTGCTCCTGCCTGGCCCCGTCGGCGGCCGTGGAGCTCTGAGATGTGGAGACAACCCCCAGTAGTAATGTGCTTTGCTGCCAGTGGACCAGGGTGGAGGGCTTACTGCGCAGGTACACCGTGGCCTCTCACTGCACCCGTTTCGATCCACGCCTTTCTGCCCGTAACTATTAAGGTGTGAAGTAGCGTGCGTGTCCTGGCGGATTCAGCGTAAACACTTACGGGAGAATATGCTGGTCGAAATGGGCGTGATCCAAGTCTATTTCGATTTGGAGTTTATGACGCCCTGTTGCATGACAACGGACGCATGGAGAACATGACTCGGGGACTGATGGCCATCCCCTTTCTCTTTTCATGCATCCCTTGGGCGCTTTTTGGGGACGGAAGGGGCACGTGTGATGACATCAGGTGATGCCCTGCCCCATGTGACGTCATTTGCCCAGGCCCATCCCCACCTGATCTCCTTCCTCGAGGCGGGCGGCGTATTAGCATTACGTCCACCCTGACGTAATGCTCCTCAGAGTCCGAGATGGCCATGCGATCTGGTCTATTGGTGTTTGCGGTGTGAACACGCGCCGTCGGCAGTATTTCTGAGGTCGTGCTCCTTGTCCTGGCGTGACGCGGCTGGGCTCGGCAGGCGAGAGGCTGGCCGTGCTCGAGTGTCTGATGGGCGAGATCCTGACCACGGTCACCGCCCGCGACGTCATAGAGGAGGCCGAGGGCAAGCTGAAGGAGGTGCGCGCCCAGCTGCGCACCCTCCGCTTCAACATCCTTGCCTACCAGAAGGGCGTCGCTGCCGAGAGGTGGGTGCCCGCGCCTTCAGAGCCGATGTGAAGCCTTGGCCATGGTGCGATGCGGCTAAGGCAGGTATATGGAAACTATATTTGATAGGCCGCAGTTAAGAAATGATCTACGGACAAGTTCGATATCATGTTGAATATGTTTGATAGGTTTTGCGGGTTGTGGCCTCCGTGGCTGTACTGAATGTAGGCTGCCGTTTTGTTTTCCAGCGACGACCTGCGCTTCACTTCGGCATGTCATGTAGCGGTCCTTCCGGTCAGGGTTTGGTGGGTGTTTGCCCAGCGAATGCCGGCGTGCAGAGTTGTCTGTTAGTGGTGGCCTCGGCCGCTGACGTGCTCCTGGTCTGGCTGCAGGGTGACAGAGCGCCGGGAGGACCGCCAGCGCCAGCAGCTGGAGCAGCTGAAGGCGTCGGCCGAGGCCGGCGATACGTCGGCCGACGTCGAGCCGCCGCCGGAGCCGGAGGAGCCGCCCGAGTCGGCGCCGGAGCCGGAGGCCGAGCGGCGCCGCCGCCGGCGCGAGGAGGAGCGCCAGCTGGCCGAGTTCGCGCGCCGCGAGTCGCGCCTGCTTGAGCAGCTGGCCGATCTGAGTCAGCAGTTCGCGCTGACGCCGCTGGGCCGCGACCGCCGCCTACCGCCGCTACTGGCTGGGCCGCGCCCTGCCCGGCCTCTTCATCGAGCACGACGACGACACAGTGGGCGCCTGCTTGCCGACAGCCACGCCCCACAACCGGCAGCTGAGCGGGGCCGCCGCTGGCGAGCGGGCGGACGTGCTGCGCGGCCTGCTGTCGGAGCGGCTGCTGCAGCGCGCCGGCGCGCCTGCCGCCACCGCCGCCGCCGCCGCCGCGCCCGACCACGGCAGTCCCAGCGACAAGGAGAACACGCCGGCACCCGCGCCCGCGCCCAAGACTTATGCCAAGCGGCTGGCGGCGCTGACCGAGCAGAATCAGCCGGACGGTAGCCGGGCGCCGGCGCCGGCCGAGCCCGACGCCAAGGCGCGCCTCGACGAGCTGGTGGCCGGCGAGGTCGACCTGGCGGCCGAGCTGCGCGCGCTGCCGCCGGCCGACGCCGCGCCGCCCGACCGTCGCCTGCTCGTCTGCACGGCCGCTGGCGACGAGTGTCCGGTGCATTCGACCATCCTGCCGCGCGCCACCTGGTCCTTCTGCCCCGACCCTGGAGCACCTGGACGTGTTGGTGGCGACGTTGAACGAGCGCGGCGTCCGCGAGGCCGAGCTGAAGGCAGCCATCGCCCAGGTGAGCTGGCGGTGGGACAGTCATGAGGGGTGCTGGTGCTTCTTTGGGGTGGTGTAGTGGTCCTGCAATGGTGCTGTGATGGCTGGATGGTTGGGTCTTATGGCTGTGGGATAGTGGTATATAAGTGAATGGGGTCAGTGTTAAACACTGCAGAATGGTACTGTGAATAAGCGTTGGCGAATTGAACTACCAGCGTGGACACAACATGTGTTGTAACACATCGTTCCCTTCTCAGGCGGGTGACAGTCTACGCCGCGGTGTGGAGCGCTGTCCTCGCAATGACCTGACACAGGGCACTGACCGTCGGCCGCGGCGTGACCCGACATCTACCGGTTCTGATCCCAACTATAACTTCCCGGCCGGCACACCGGCTGCCGAGATCCAGGAGCTGCTCCTGCGGGACATGATCCTGGAGTGTGAGGAGAAGATTCGGTTCGGCTGCCTCGGCACCATTCAGGTACCTTGCGCGGATGTTCGTTTAGGATTGCAGCGTTTCACCTCCCTCGCTGCCTCAAGCGCTTGCTGTGGGTTAATTATTGCATGCTCACCTCGGGCACAAGTCATGGTGTGTGTGCTTGTGAAATGTAGCGCCATTGGGAGACGTGGGAGGCTCGCAGTGTACGTCTCGTCACTGTCAGCGTGGCGCGCCGTTTGGTGTCCGTGACGCGCTGACGCACCTGTGACCGCCCACCATCACCCGGCCTCCGCGCCCGCCAGGTGTTCGACCTCAGCGTGTGGCGACAGGCGCTGGTGGAACGCTCCTATGACCAGCAGTGTGACAAGCTGACCTGGGGTGCCGACGGCGCCTGTTCGGCCGACAACGTGAGTGGCCGCTGTTTGCCGCCGCTGTCCCCCTCGGCGCACAGTCGAAGGAGTAGGTTTGACTTGGGTGTTCAGCAGGGTGGCCTGTCAGGAAACAGTGGCATGGCGGACGTAGGGGGGCCTGGCTTTTGGTGCGATCTGACATCCGTCGACGTGACTCGAAACAGTGATTTGTTTATCATATCGTGGTGCTGTGTGTGGCTGCTTGATTATTGTCAGGCATGCTGCAGCATCTGTGCCTGCCCGAGCCGCTGATTGCGTGCACTTTCCGACTTCATTGAATGCGACACGTCTCATCAAGCGCAGAAACTACGTGTTGTCCCCTGCCGATGCCCAACGTTTGATAAGACCACTGACCTTGGTCTTCGCGTATTGTGATTCTAACCCCGCACGGTCGTGAACCTGTACGTCCCCCCCCCCCCCCCCCCCGCTTCCCATCCACATAGTGTAGCGTCTAACGCTAACTGTCGCGGACTGGAGAACTTTCTTTTTAAATCCGACTCCCCCACGGAGCATGCCAGTGATCCACAGACTGGGCTTCTAGCCCTGACCTAGTGGGGCCATCCCCAGCTTGCGGCCCGTGGTCCCGTCCTGCCTAATGACCTTCCGACCCCGTGGAGGGGTACCGTGGCGAAATGCGGCATGACCCTGGCCTGCCCCAGCTCTGGAGAGTGCGACCTCTGGCCAGGGCCCTCGCTGGCAGACTGTTATCTGACCCTGGCCTGCCCCAGCTCTGGAGAGTGCGACCTCTGGCCAGGACCCTCGCTGGCAGATTGTTATCTGACCCTGGCCTGCCCCAGCTCTGGAGAGTGCGACCTCTGGCCTGGACCCTCACTGGCAGACTGTTATCTGACCCTGGCCTGCCCCAGCTCTGGAGAGTGCGACCCCTGGCCAGGACCCTCGCTGGCGGACTGTTATCTGACCCTGGCCTGCCTCAGCTCTGGAGAGTGCGACCTCTGGCCAGGACCCTCGCTGGCAGACTGTTATCTGACCCTGGCCTGCCCCAGCTCTGGAGAGTGCGACCTCTGGCCGGGACCCTCGCTGGCAGACTGTTATCTGACCCTGGCCTGCCCCAGCTCTGGGGAGTGCGACCTCTGGCCGGGACCCTCGCTGGCAGACTGTTATCTGACCCTGGCCTGCCCCAGCTCTGGAGAGTGCGACCTCTGGCCAGGACCCTCGCTGGCAGGCTGTTATCTGACCCTGGCCGTCCCCGCTGCCTCGTTGCAGTGACCTCTGACGCTGGGCGCCGCGGCGGTGGAGCGTGCCCCTGACCGACCTCGTAACCCTGACACCGCCGCGGCCCAGCCTGACCCCGACCGCCTGGCCCAGCCTGACCCCGACCGCCTGGCCCAGCCTGACCGAGGGGACACCTCTGATCACTCCGCCGCGGCCGGCAGTGTGACGCGTGACCTCTGACGCGACCTCGCCGCCGACGGTGCGTGGCCTGTGACGCTGGCGCCGCTCTGGCCGCCGTGGACTCTGACCGGGATTCGGACGCCGGCAGAGCGTGGACGTCTCAGGCACCAGCACGCCGGTGGCGGCCTCTGCCGCCGAGCGGCCGCCGTCGGCGCCCGAGCTCTCCCGCCGGCTGCAGCGGCGCCATCTGGTGCGCTCGCTGGCCTCGGCCATCCTCCAGCTGGAGCAAGGCATCGACCGCAGATACCTGCAGAAGCCGCTCGGTGAGGCCCGACCGCCGTCGGCGTCACATCAGCTGAGGCCACCGTGCGGGCGGCATGCTCGGCTGGCTACAGAGATGCGTGATTTGTTCATAGTTGAAGTTATGACTAGGAACGCTATCATTCATTAGGAACCGACGCGCTGTGATGATGGTGCTAGGTCATCACGCACCCGCTTTTGCCATTAACGCCCGCCTGGGCGATGTGCATGCATCGCATGTGGAATTCGCTTCGCAGCGACGTTTAAACCGGTTTCGGGTAGCGCTCGGCTGCTGTCATCGCCGGCGACGGCGCGTGTGCGGTGCTGTGTGGCGACGGCGCCGGTGCCTCTCCCCCTCCCCCTGACCCGGCCCGCGTCGGCGCTCGCAGGCGACCCCGGCTCGGCGCTGCAGCAGTGGGAGGCGTCGCTCATGGCCAGCTGCTCACTCTCCCAGCTGTTCGTGCACTTTGCGCAGCTGGAGTCGGCCGTGCTGTGGTCACGCTCGGCGCTCAACGCCCGCTGCAAGATCTGCCGCAAGAAGTCCGACCCGGACAAGATGCTGCTCTGCGACGGGTGTGACAAGGGCTTTCACATGTTCTTGCCTCACCCCCAAGATGAAGGTGTGTCTGCTGCTGGAGGCTTGGGCCTCGCGGTAGTTGCGCGATGTGGGTTGTTGACGTTACCTCCGTCTTATGTATTAGTGGCGTTGAGTTGTCAGGCTATGCACGACAATGGTGGGACGTTTCATCTGGTAACGTACTCGCTGGGTCACGAGGTGTCCTTGGGTTGACTATGGCGGAGGATAGCAGGCCTGCAACAGGCGGGTTGAAGCATCGTCGCCCTAAGCCCTACGCCTTACTCGGCGTAACGTGAGACGTGCGCGCTTCCGGCAGAGCATCCCGAAGGGTGATTGGTTTTGCTCGACTTGCCGGCCGAAGGAGAAGCCCAAGAGCCCGCGCAAGCAGCGGCGCGCCTTTCACATGGTGGACGAGTCGGTGGACGAGGACGAGGCGTCGGCGGACGAGGACCAGCCGGCCGAGGCGCCGTCGCCGTCGCCGCCCGCCAAGCGCCCTTCGAGGGGCGCGAAGCGGAGCGGCGGCGGCTCGTCCAAGAAGTCGACGCCGGCGTCGCGGCGGGCGCGCGAGGCGTCGCCGCAGGCGGCCGGCTCGGTCGGCAAGAGGAGGCGAGGTGAGTCCGCCGGAGAGGCCGCGCGAGGCGTCGCCGCAGGCGGCCAGCTCGGTCGGCAAGAGGAGGCGAGGTGAGTCCGCCGGAGAGGCCGCGCGAGGCGTCGCCGCAGGCGGCCAGCTCAGTCGGCAAGAGGAGGCGAGGTGAGTCCGCTGGAGAGGCCGCGCGAGGCGTCGCCGCAGGTGGCCAGCTCGGTCGGCAAGAGGAGGCGAGGTTGAGTCCGTCGGAGAGGCCGCGCGAGGCGTCGCCGCAGGTGGCCAGCTCGGTCGGCAGAGGAGGCGAGGTGAGTCCGTCGGAGAGGCCGCGCGAGGCGTCGCCGCAGGTGGCCAGCTCGGTCGGCAAGAGGAGGCGAGGTGAGTCCGTCGGAGAGGCCGCGCGAGGCGTCGCCGCAGGCGGCCGGCTCGGTCGGCAAGAGGAGGCGAGGTGAGTCCGCCGGAGAGGCCGCGCGAGGCGTCGCCGCAGGCGGCCGGCTCGGTCGGCAAGAGGAGGCGAGGTGAGTCCGCCGGAGGGACCGCGCGAGGCGTCGCCGCAGGCGGCCGGCTCGGTCGGCAAGAGGAGGCGAGGTGAGTCCGCCGGAGAGACCGCGCGAGGCGCCGGGCTCGTGGCTCGAGTGCGTCGCGCCCGGCGCGGTTCGCTGTTTATCCGGCCCCGTTCGCACACTCGGCATCGTCAGTCAGGTGACGTCCTCTGCTGTTGCTGATGCCGCTAGCCCTGCTGTTAGGGGTTCTGTTGCTCCTGGTCATGTCCGACACCCGCCTCCCTTAACTCTGTCGGACACGCGTCGTGCCGACCGTCCATGGCCTTGTCTGATCGTCGAAGTTCGTCTCGCCCGGCGCCACGTGATGTTTGATTTCCGTCGTCGGTCTGACGCGGCGTTGTTGCGGGTCAGGCGGCGCGGCTCCGGACGACCGGCTGGACACCGCCCTGCTGGCCGGTCTGCTGGACGAGATGAGGCGACATCCGGGCAGCGACCTCTTCCTTCGCCCTGTCAAGACCAGGGAGGTGCGTCATTGGGCTGGCCAGGTCTGGTCTAGACTGAGGCTGGGAGAATACTGGGCGCGCCGGGCGTGCGCAGGTCGTGGCCATAGCTGAGGTGAACCCAGACACTGTCCGGCGTTGTCGGTGACACTTTCTGCGCTTAGCACGCCTGCGAATGGGCAAGCGGTAATGGCCAGTCCAAATTCAGGTGCTAGTAGCCAAGTGAGTCGAACTTTGCTCTTTATAATGGCTCAACAGATATCACTTGTCATCTCCTGGCCTAAGATTACATTCGGCACACATCATCACTCTCTGGCGATGGGTTCCAGCCGGCCCGTAGCCATTGCGGCGTGCTGATTGGCGTAGTGCGTCACCACTGGCCTCATCCGCCGTGTGGTGGGATTGCGTTGCCCGTCCCCTTCCCCCGTCGGCGCTGGCCGCTGGCGCTAAAGCCCTATCTCCCTCCCCCGTCGGCGCCGGCCGCTGGCGCTAACGCCCTATCTCCCTCCCCCGTCGGCGCCGGCCGCTGACGCTAACGCCTTATCTCCTTCCTCCGTCGGCGCCGGCCGCTGACGCTAACGCCTTATCTCCTTCCTCCGTCGGCGCTGGCCGCTGACGCTAACGCCCTACCTCCCTCCCCCGGCGGCGCTGGCCGCTGACGCTAACGCCCTATCCCCCTCCCCCGTCGGCGCCGGCCGCTGGCGCTAACGCCCTATCTCCCTCCCCCGTCGGCGCCGGCCGCTGACGCTAGCCCCCTATCTCCCTGCCCCGTCGGCTCCGGCCGCTGACGCTAACGCCTCGTCGCCCTCCAGGCGCCCGACTATTACCAAATCGTGCGCGAGCCGATGGACATCAGCACGATGCAGCGGAAGCTGAGCACCGGCGACTACACCAGCACGGCCGAGTTTGTGGCCGACGCCGGCCTCATTTTCTCCAACTGCGCCATGTACAACGACTCCAAGGCGCAGATCTCAAGGTGGCTGTCAGGGGTAGACTTGATCAGGGACGAGGGGCCGAGACTCGGTCAGGATCAGGGACCAGGGGCCAAGACTCGCTCAGGATCAGGGACGAGGGGCCGAGACCTGGTCAGGGGCTAGTGGCGATCAGAGAACAGAGGCCGAGACTCGCTTAGGGGCTGATGGGAATCAGGGGCGGAGGGCTGAGACTCGTTCAGGAGCTGGTGGGGATCGGGGGTTCAGGGGCGCCGAGTGGCAGCTCAAGCTGAAATACCCTCAACCGCGGCCGCTGTCATCAGCATGAGAGCCTCCGTGAGCGTGTAGCGCGTTATACTAGTATGTGATCCCGGTGTGCAGCTTGTGCAGCCACGCTGGGTGCCGGTAGGTGTGGGTGTGTGGTGGGAGTTAGGCGTAGACGGGTGGTGCGTTCGTTCGTCAGCGAGCGTCAGAGTGCGTCAGAGAGTTGGCATGGCCGCGGTGTCCGGGCCGGCCGGCGTCCCGCCGCGCCGCTGACCATGCGTGCTCTCCGCTCGGCAGGGACTGCGAGAAGCTGCGCCGCTTCTTCGAGAAGCGCAGTCGCGAGCTCGGCATCGGACCGGTCGCCAAGCGCGCGCGCCGCTCGTACTGACTCAGAGTCAGCCCGACTCCGACCGCGAGTCGGGCCCGGAGCAGACGCCTTGGACTGGTCCGGCGGCGTGCCGCCGCGGCCGCGGCCGGCCGTCGGTGACGGCTGCTCTGGCGGAGGCTGCAGGCCGGCGCCGCCGCTCGCCGCTGGATATCAGCCGCCGGCCGAGGGGCGGGGCACGCCCAGCCGCAGCGCCGTAGATAGATCCGAGTCAGCCGGCCCCACTGTGTGGCGCGCCGGCCCGTTCCCCGCCGCCAGCTCATTGCGCCGGGAACCCCTCGGCGCCCCGTGATGACCCGAGTCGCATGGAACCGCCTGCTCACTCTTCACTCGACCAAGCACGTGTCGTGGAGTCGTCCTCGACCCGCCGCCGTCCAACTCATCCTCACGCCGCGGCACCGCGCGGCCGGCTCGAGCCGCCCGGCGCGGCGCGGCCACCGAGTCCGCCGAGCCAGGACGGCTGCTTAGTTGTAAGTCGGGGCGACCGAGCGGCCACCGCGTGGTGCCCGGGCTGCCAGCTGCCTTGTGTTCGGGGGCGCCGCATCTAGAGTAATTTCACGCTAGCTGTAGACGCGCGCCTGGCGCCCGACCACCGACTACCTCAGTCAGTTGGAGACGCTGGCCCGGCATGGCTGCGATGGCCAGGAACGTACTTCAGGCTAGCGACGACTCAGCCGACGCAAGACGCCTGTCGGCGCATGCGCAGACACTGGTTTAGAAAATGTTTGATTCCTCGATGTCGGATAGTGGAGAGTTTAGTGCCTGTTCTCGAAAGCTAGTTAGGTTGAATAAATTATTTTCTATCCAAAGCCCTTGGTTTCATCGGTTTGGGGAAAATGTTGGGGAATCGGAAAGAAGTACCCGCGTATACCGTCGTGATGAGTCCCCCTTCCCCACACACGCGAGAAGGAAAAACTTACGTGTTAGTGTCAGGGCGCTCGACTGCGGTCATTTCCGCAACGCCTGATGCGTAGAACACAACGGAACAGTCGCGGATAACGCGTGTTTAGCCTGAGAAGATCAGCTCTCCAAATTATTTGTTCTGTTCTGCGGTGCGGTGGTGAGTAACTTGTACAGGGATTTATGGGCTACGAAAGATGGAGCAGCTGGTATCTCCGGCGACAAAGGCCCTCCTATTACTGTTCGATGCCCTTTACCCTGATATTACTCGCATCTGATGATGGTAACGACTCCCTTTTCAACCGTCATGAATGCTGGTCATTCTAAGGATTGTTTTCCGGGAGCTCTATTCTCTGCATTTCTCGCCATCACATACTCCATGCTATCGTTCACACGTTCCCTGCCCGTAAAGCCTATTCGCGCAGGGTACAGCAAGTAGAACGACGAATGTAGCATGTTCAGCGCGTCATAACATCAGGCCACACGGCGCCACCGCGCTTTTCGTCTCAGATGACTGAAGAAATATATTAAATGAAATTCTCACATCGCGGGCTTCTTCGCTTCGGGGAGTCGGGCATTGTTTGCGACAGGGAACGGTTCAACGCATGACATTGGCGGCGCTCGCTCGTCATCATGTCCTGGAGAGTTTTCCCACCTGGGCTGGGTGACTGGGCTTGTTACAGCGTCTCGGTATGCCCAACGTCTTTGTGCAGCGTGTCTTGGGAGTTCCGGAGACGCTGAGTCATCCATCTTGCGCGGAAATGAGTTGAGCGGAAAGTTTGGAACCGCGGGCTTGCGTCTCAAATTGAATTTAATAGTTCGATTACGCATGGGTTAAGAGCTCTGTGAAGACCTCCTGAGAGCTTCTGGGCCTCCATGGAGACGCAGCGGCCATCTCACTTTTGGCTAACGGCACTAGGGATGGTCAGAGGGCGCCTTCTGCGGGGATGTGGCCTAACACTCACAAACGGCGTACGTTTTCGTCACTGGCATTGCTGATTACTTGAGTTACTAAGCGGCTTGAGGTACAGAGAAAAGTACTTTTACTTGAGTTACAGAGCAAATTGCTTGTTACTTGATTTGCGGAGTAAGTGACTTATTACTTGATTTGCGGCCTAAGTGACTTATTACTTGAGTTATATACTAAGTTACTTGTGACTTGGGTTACAGAACAAGTTACTTGCTACTTGAGTTACAGAGCGAGTTGTTACTTGTGACTTGAGTTACAGAGCACAGAGCAAGTTATTTGTTAGCTGCGCTAACCAGCGCTGATATTACTGGAGTTACAGAGCAAGTTGCCTGTTACTTTGACTTACAGAGCAAGTTACTGATTATTTGATGGACTGCGCCGAATCATGGAATATTAGCCAATATTGATATATTTTTCAATGTGAATGTAGTATCCATACAGCAGTAGTAAATCATTGGCTTCCTTCCGTCTCTTGCACATCTCTCTTCCGCTCATTGCGCTAATTCGCCTCTGGGGAACCGCCCTTAGCAACCTGCTAGTCCAGCTCTGGGGCTTCCCTGACCTTCAGCCGCGTCTGATCACGTCGGCGCCGGAGCGGTGGTCGCGGGAAAGTCAGGCGCCTGGCGCCAGACTGAGCCGACGCGGGCCTCCCGGAGAGATGCTATTTAGCCAGGGTTTTCGCTAACGATTTTCTGCAGTGGCTGCCGCTAGATTGATTTTCTGTCCGGCTCAGAGCTGGATAGCTGAATCGCCATGACTTGACGGCATCTGAGCTAAGAAGCGGTCGCAATGGCAGTTGTACTTGACAGCGGCTGGTGCAACAGAGGCAAGTTGAAATAAACTGGGTCCTCAACTGAGGTCACGAAAATCGTGCTCCGATGAGCAATTTTTGTAGCAGATTGTAGCAAATGCGCGATGTGGTAGACTGCGCTGTTTACCCTCGCGAAGACTTCGATCATTTGGAAACGGCTTCAGTTTGAACAGCAGCCAATTCAAGTGAATGGGACGCCGTGATAAAGGCAGCTTGCTGTATGCATAATTTAGCAAAATAGAGCAAAAAAGCATGGTGTGAGAACACACACTGGAGGCCCGAGCAGCCAGCTGTAGCTGACCACCGGAAATCGACGGTCGCCTGACCGCCCCTATCAACTCGGTGTTCCGCCCCGCCCAATGACCGGATGCCCATCCCGCGTAATTTGATCCACGCTCGCCGCCGTCCTCATCCATTAATCTCGCCCTCACCAGGTCAACGGCATAACGACGGACCCAGCGGGCATGACCCCGGTATGACCTGCCGGGTCAGCGGCCGGGCTCGCTCGTCGGCCCAGTCCCGGCCAGCGCCACAGTACTCCGCCAGTGGGCTGGCGTCCGTCCCGTCGTCAGTCACCGGCCGAACCGTCACCGGTCACAGGCCCGCGAGCCGTGACAGCCTCCTCGCCAGACCTGCCAGATCGTCAGGCCCAGACCTGTCCGACCGTCAGGCCCAACACGTGAGGCCGTCAGGCCCAGACCTGTCTGACCGTCAGGCCCAGACCTGTCCGACCGTCAGGCCCAACACGTGAGGCCGTCAGGCCCAGACCTGTCTGACCGTCAGGCCCAGACCTGTCCCGACCGTCAGGCCCAACACGTGAAGCCGTCAGGCTCAGACCCGCCCGACCGTCAGGTCCAGACTGCCTGACCGTCAGATCCAGACCCGTCCGACCGTTAGGCTCAGACACCGCCCGACCGTCAGGCCCCGACCTGTCTGACCGTCAGGCCCAGACCTGTCTGACCGTCAGGCCCAGACCTGTCCGAACCGTCAGGCCCAACACGTGAGGCCGTCAGGCTCAGACCCGCCCGACCGTCAGGTCCAGACCTGCCTGGCGGTGAGATCCAGACCCGTCCGACCGTCAGGCCCAGACCCGTCCGACCGTCAGGCCCAGACCTCCCGACCGTCAGGCCAACACGTAAGCCATCAGGCTCAGACCGTCCGACCGTCAGGCCCAGACCTGCCTGACTGTCAGGCTCAACACGTGAGGCCGGCAGCTCGACCCGTCCGACCGTCCAGGGCCCAGACCTGCCTGACCGTCAGGCCCAACACGTGAGGCCGGTCAGGCTCAGACCCGCCCGACCGTCAGGCCCAGACCCGTCCGACCATTAGGCCCAACACGTGAGGCCGTCAGGCTCAGAACCGCCCGACAGTCAGGTCCAGACCCGTCCAAACGTCAGACCAGCATGTACGACTGTTAGGCCCAGACCCGCCCGCCCGTCAGGCCCAACGCGTGCGACCGTCATACCCAGCACGTGCGATATCCGACAGATGAGCGATGTCCGTCACGACATCTCCCGCTGACGTAAACCATCAGCTGTTGCGAGACACGCGACATTTCTGCCCAACACCAGCCGCGCGAGACTGGCTTATCAACCGGGTGCCGCGGTTGGCCGAGCTTCAATCAATCCAGCCCCGGCTCATCTTTCATCCGGCATTCGTCCTCCCTTCCCTCACCGCCACCCCCCCCCCCCCCCCAAGATGCTCTGAATGTCAGCGCCTCACGACCAGACAGTCCGCCCAAAGCCCAGCCCCGCGCTTAGTGTATATTCAAAGGTAGGAAGTGTGTAAGAAGGTCTTTTGTGTGCAGGAAGGTCTTCAACATAAGCTATCTCGACATGCACCTGGTGACGACGGGCTCATGGCCTCAGACTAATCACCGATCCGCAGCGTTAGTTATAGTCTCAATATGCGCGTCATGGTGACGAGCGTAGGGGATTAGACCAATAATAAATATCCAACGTTAGTTATAGTCTAAACATGCATTCGTGACAACATGGCGACAGGCGTAGGCCTTAGCCCCTCCTAGCTCGTAGGAAAGATGGATTGCGAATAACAGTGCACAGTGTATTTCAAATAGTAAGCCAATAACCTCGCCGGTGACGTTACGTGCAGTGCTGACCATGATGGGAGATCATCAAAACGTCCAAGATCGTGAGGTACAGGAATCACGTCATGCAAAATCGCGACACTCAGTGTTGATAATATACAAAATAATCCGATACCGTGCCCATTGGCGGAGTTCATAGCGTCATAGCTTGCAACGTCCAAATTCATGACATGCCGATTTGATGACATCCAGTGATCATGACGTTCATTTGATAAGCATTGATTGGCACTCAACTTTTGGACGTCATGAACGTCGAATTTTTTTAGCATTGGACGTTGCGATGTTGGATGTTATGCGAGTTTGGATAGTGTAGTTGTCCTCTGTTTAAATTATCTCCATTCGGCGTCATGCACTCTAAATGTTTAAATACCAATCCAACCAATACCTCGTTCAATTTCCGCTTGGGTCAATTTCTCTTCTTGCGTTCTATAGATGCATCAGAAAATGTCTGTCGTCTATGCAGGCATGCTAAAAATTCTGGTCGCTCACAGCCCAACGTGGCTGTAAGTTAACCCGAGAAAATGAAATTGACATTCGCACTAATACCACGTTCTAATAAATTCATATTTCGATTTGGGATCTTGTTCGATGAGGATTTATTTAACAAAGCTTCATGGAGTCGTCTCATTCAGAAAATATTTGTCCATGGAAAATTTAAGGACACTTCACCTTTTCCGAACTGCATGTGCAAACATCCCCAATTTAGGACGACGTACGTCTGTAAGTTTACTTTTCATGAAACTAGGCTCGGGCATTGTTGGAAAATGTTGTAAGTATCCACATTCATATCTGGATGCTTCGATTATTACTCAAATACACCAGAGAAACCAGATCGTGGCACATTTGTCACATTCAAGGCATTGCCTTGTTTTTAAGCACATTCTGTGCGCACCATTTTAGTTGGAACAGGATAACCAATCCTGTCATGGCGCCGCTTAACGCGTCCCGGTCGCCGGTTAAATACTTGGGTGGGGGTCAATTTCATCCCCTGAGATGTAAAAAATTAAGGAAGCTAGAGGCACCAAATGTATAGGGTGGGTTGGTCTGTATGTAGCATAACTTGTGTCGAAATTTTAAGCTGTTGTGTCATGACCTTGGAGCCAAATAGGGCATGGCCGAAGGAACGTTTCAAAAAGTGGGGGGCCGAACTCGGGGTGTACTAAAGATCTTTTTCTGGAAAGCGAGCCCGATGACCGGGGTAAGGGGGGGGGGGGTAGGGATGAGGCTGTTATCGCTCTTTGTTCAAATATGGCAGCTGTGCTGGATATGCATCTAGAGCTGTTTATCGCTGGTGCACAATCTTGCCTATTCGCCTCACATGTCATTTGGCAAATAAGGCTATCCAGCTTCCCTAGATTATACGTCCATTTCAACATTGTCTTTCCTGGGGAGGCGAAATTCCACGAGAGGGTATTTTGGGTAATGAAGGAAGCATCTGCCACCACAGTGTAGATGCCAAAATACGGCCTGGATGTAGGCTGGTGATAATTTTGAAAGTGGATCGATCGCTCGCAGTGCGACAGGTTTTTCATGCGCCTTTATGTCGCTGGCTGCGCTTCAATAGATCAGAATTGTAGCATTTTAGGCGGAAACAAATTTGGGAGCTTGAAACTGCTAGAAACAATGTGGCAAAGCCATGAAACTGGAGATTTTCTTTTAAGAATCAAGCCACATAATAACGCCCATCTGTCATATGTTCCTTATCTGGGCCCTGCTCCTGTCCGCCGTCGGTGGCCACTACCCTGGCCCGGGTGTCTCCCACGTGACTGACTGCGAACTGATCGTATAGCTGCTTTGTTGCATACTTTGGACCAGCGTTACTACTACATGTTGTATGAAACACGTGTTGGACACCTGTAACAGCATCTTTTTCCGAATTATCATCCCTCACACCACACCATCGCAGAAAAGTAGCTTCCGGGAAGCTGTCTGTATTAGGTATGAGTTGGCCCAACGGGCACTTTATTGCCCATCATGCAACGTATATGACTTGATCTGCTTTTGTGTGTAGGCAGGGGCGTAGCCAGAGCCTTGTCGAGAAGGAACACAAGGTTGACAAAAGCCCATCCTATGGTGATCCCCCCAAATCCCCGGATATAGCTTGCTTGTTAACAAGTGGCACGGTTTTCTTCTTTTTATTGTTATTTCTACCTTGTAACAAGAACAGAAGCCAGGAGCTACCGTGAGCTCAATTCTATTTGCATTTTGAGATAAATGAGCTGCAGAAATCAGGCGTCGAACGACTGCATGGAAGAAATCACCGGCGCTCGTGATTTGCAACGGTTAGTTGACTCTAAATCGATGGAATTCAGAAGCTTTGTCAATTTTTTATCTGGGTTCCACAGACGTTGAAGACATCGCGAAGGTAACTTGTAGATCGATACGCTTGATCCAAATTTGAAGATGAAAATTTGATTGCAGATCGAAAGGTCAACAATGTGTATTAACATGGCAAAGCCTTGGCTTTTTGAAAATGTCCACCATTCAGTCAGAATCGATTAGTGATACAATTCATGTAACGTGTTTTTTTTAACATGCGCGCTCGCAAATCTTTGCAACAAAAACCTCGGCACCAGGCGTTACAGTCTCCGTAGGGTGCGCAGTGTCGGACTAGCAGCTAATATGAAGTTGTGGCCAACGGGTGGACTAAAATGACGACGCTTATGCAAAGGCATCGTTGGACGCGTCATGACATCAGATCTTGTATTTAAAAGGCAGTCTGGACGCATATTTCACGTGTGCAATTTTTAGACTGATGAGAGAACGGATTGGCCCCTAAAGCACCGCGAAGTGGGGCTGGAATATGGTGGTTGAACTGGAAGAGTGAAGGTAAAATCTCTATTTTTGTGTTTTCGCAGCTATTTATCTGTCCAGAAAGCAGATTAACACGGTGCCCGCCGTCTGGTGACACTTGCAATGGCCGAAACTTTTCGGTTTTACAGAAGTTGCAATCCAGACCATCCTTGTCCTTGCTGTCCAGGTTGTGGGTGGGCATGTTCCAGCTTTTTGACGTAATTGGTAAATCGATCCGGAGGCCATTAGAAGGATATGTCATATCACATTGTTCCCATCTCTGACGCGGAAGGCCTTCTGACTCGCACACTTAGCCCGGATCAGCACAGAAACTCTCATTGACGCAAAAGCATGCCTGATCACCGCAGATAGTCCGATGGTTGTCACATAAACTCCATTTCCATGTTTATCTGTGTTCTTCAGAACTATTGAGTTGTCCCTGACTGTAGATTGTAGATGAAATGGGGTTTCTAATTTGTATTAACATGGCTAACCCATGTTCGTATTGAAATGCTCCAGATCCTGTCAGAGCTGATCACTGATAACAAAACTATGTCATATGGTGTCAAACATGCGTGCTCGCAAGTCAGCAATAACAGCTTCGACGCCGGGCGTTGCAGTCTCTAGGCCACGCGGCGTCGGCCTCGCGGCTGTAACACTAAGCGATAGATCAACAAGCAAACGAAAAAGATGATGCATCTACGGGAGATGGCTGGTAAACTAGGTAAATCGGCATACATGTTTAATGGAGTGCAAAAAGTAAGCCAAATGCGACCTTAATCTAAAAAGTGGGGGTGGGGGGGGGGGGGGCAGCTAACATTGCTGGCCCCTTACCTTGAACAGTGGGGGGGGGGGGGCATGGCCCCCTGGCCCCCCGTTCCTACACCCATGAAATAGTGTCAAATAAGGTGAAGGTCGGTATTGGTGTCCAAAGTGCCCCTAGATCTCATGCAACAGTCTTGAACCTAAATACCTTTTCTGTTCCCTTTTTTACCTCTACAAGATCAAGGTTACCAAAAACCTACCTTCTTATTAATCAATTTTAACTGTACATCAGAAACGACTCCATAAAGCAAGCTCTGGGGTAAAACAGTAGGTTGGCTTTGGCCTTGGTCTGGTTTTCATGCCTGTCCCTGAGTCAATTGATTTGTGTCTAATGCGACGCCGTCGGTCGATTCTTTAGTCTGATGTGAGAACGTAGTGTTCATTTGGGTCAGTTGAACACTACGTTGTCGCACCAGATTGAAGGGTTGACTGGAAATGGCCTTCGCTGACAATAACGGCCTGACCTTGATATGTCGTAGGTCAGTGACCCTTCAAGATCCATCAAATTACTTTATACTACAAGATCCGCTACTCAATAATATACAACCATGTAAAGATTGCGATCACAGTGACCCCTCAGCCCCACCCAAGGGCTTGCTAATGGAGTACATGCAGTAGCCCGACTCAGCATCAAGCCTGCTCCCCTCCCCTTCGTAATCCCTAAATCTGGCTCAGCTGGCGGTGTTTGCACTGGCCGAGGTGATACGAGGCTGCCCGGCAAACAGCCAGGAACCACGACCCGGAGCCACGTCCTCCAGCGCTCGCCAAACAGCCAGGAACCACGACACGGAGTCGCGTCCTCCAGCGCTCGCCAAACAGCCAGGAACCACGACACGGAGTCGCGTCCCCCAGCGCTCGCCAAACAGTCAGGAACCACGACCCGGAGCCACGTCCTCCAGCGCTCGCCAAACAGCCAGGAACCCACGACACGGAGCCGCGTCCTCCAGCGCACGCCATACAGCCAGGAACCATGACCCGGAGCCGCGTCCCTCCGGCACTCTCGATCCTCCCCACCGCGCCCTGCGCGGTCGGAGCTGCCTGCCTGCCTCCGCCCGCTGGATGGTCTGTTGCGATCCCCTCCCCCCCCCCCCGCCACGGCGGCCCCCCTCGCCGGCTCCCTTTGTCCCCAGCGTGGAGGCGGGGGCCACCGCTGGCGCCCCACTGAAAATCGATGCGGCGCCGCGGCCCTCCCCTCGTGAGCAGATCTCGCGGCGGCGGAGCGGCGCGCTCGCGGCCGTCGGTCCGTCGGACGATGTAAGGTGCCGGGACGCCGGTGAACCGGGCCGGCGCGACCACGCTGGCGCAACTGGTGACGTGCGGTCAGACGCGCCTGGGCGGGAACGGACGTGCCACCAGCTCGATGCGGGGATTAAGAGGACTTCCTGGTGGGGGGTGCATTCATAGTTTAGAAGGTGAAAAGTGCACGTGCGGTCGTTACAACCAGGCGTGAATGGTAGGATGCACTTTTGGATACAGTAGTCCAAACGTGCTATAAGCAAGAAAAGCTACGAGATTTCTTTCCGGAGCTTTCCGGGCATTGAATTCTTGCGCTGGAAAAGGCAAAATTCGATACATCAGAGGGCACACTGGCCTAAACCACGACATCAGACATATATATATATATATATATATATATATATATATATTATATTATGTATATATGGGTGGCTGGTAACAGCGCTGAGTCGCCACTGGAGCACGTCACAGAACACGGCTTTGCAAACACGGCGTAGCTGGATGCTGGGAGGCGTGATACACCAGCCTGGGTGAAACGGGTAGAACTCGGGTGCAACTCGATTATGCGCACTTTCCTCCCCCTTTCGCTTTTATATTTGGTCCGAACGTTCTTATTGGATGCTTTATGTTTTGGTTTCGTGGGAGGGTTTTGGAATTTCGTTTTCAACTGGGTTTGCACTGTGCACGCAACCGTAATTTTCCTCAGGGAAGGCCAACTGTGAAATTCTCTGCGAACTCTACTAGCCTGGACCGAACTCCAGCGAAATCGCCTAGTATCTACAGTAAACCTCTTGGTTTACCGGAGCCATGACCATCGCCCGACCCCCCTTCGGCCACGCCTCTGCCAGACACTTTTACATGGCTGGCATGCAATTCCACCCGGTGCTTAATCGGGTACCTCCAGTTTTATTTTTACAGTTATGAGTGCATAGAACCATTGCTATGCCAATACAGGCGGTGAGTGAGCTGGCTGTTACCAGGAAATAATTCCTTCCTGCCAGTAACGTAAGCCCGTCACCACCCACACCGTGCGACGGTGTCGCACGCCACCCCGTTCCTAAAGCGAGCCTACCGTGAGCGTCAACACACTGCGATTGTCACGAACCCCGGAGCGAAGGAGGGGGGGGGGGGAGGCAGTGGGCACCGGTGATCAATAGCCACGACGGGCGGCCCCGCCCCGGGTCCTGGGATGTACCGCTCCAGCGCCCCGCCTGGCTAGAGCCGGCGCGGTCGGCGGGCGGGCAGGGGCAGCGGGGAGGGGGCGGGGGAGGGGAGGTCGGGACTACGGCGGCCCGCCGCCGCCAAGTGGACTCGCGGGTGGCGCTGGGAGCTGACAGGGTGGAGCGCCGAGTGGAATGGCCAGGGATTGCTCGCCAGGTGCGCGCAGCTAAGATCGATCTCGCGATGAACCGCTGCATAGTCGGAGAGTATCCCAGTGGTAATGACGGCACTGCGATCTACCGAATTCCGAATATCACGCTATGCTGACGATGGACGCCTCTGCATCGATTTGCCAGCACGGCAACCGGATCAAATCGTTTCCTTCCTCCGAGCACGCCACGCAGCGTGCGCTTCAGCGGTCTCCTTAGTCCCCCGCGAGTGTCTCCCCAAGCCATCCAAGGCAGGGTGAGCTAGATTGATATCTTGTCTGCCGCTGACACGCTGCAACGACATCACTGTCATTGCCACTGTCGTGCTGCAGTGACGTCACTGCCGTTGCCACTGTCACGCTGCAGCGACGTCACTGTCGTTGCCACCGTTAGGCTGCAGCGACGTCACTGTCGTTGCCACCGTCACGCTGCAGCGACGTCACTGTTGTTGCCACTGTCATGCTGCAGTGACGTCACTACCGTTGCCAATGTCACGCTGCAGCGACGTCACTGCCGTTGCCACTGTCACGCTGTAGCGACGTCACTGCCGTTGCCACCGTTAGGTTGCAGTGACGTCATTGCTGTTGCCACCGTCAGGTTGCAGTGACGTCATTGCCGTTGCCACCGTCACGCTGCAGCGACGTCACTGCCGTTGCCACCGTTACGCTGCAGTGATGTCACTGTCGTTGCCACCGTTAGGTTGCAGTGATGTTATTGTCGTTGCCATTGTTAGGCTGCAGCGACGTCACTGCCGTTGCCACCGTTAGGTTGCAGCGACGTCACTGCCGTTACCACAGTCATGCTGCAGCGACGTCACTGTTGGTGCCATCGTCACGCTCGCAAAGCGGCTTTCAGCACAGGAGCTGTTTGTGACAACTTCCGTGCACTTCCGGACTTCTCAGGAGTGATGCGGAAGCCAGACATGCGTCAGCATAGGCAGTCAACATAGGCAGGCAGCAGTGCCATTATCCCCGGTGGTTCGCGTGAACGCCTCAGACAGCCCTACAGGCCCGCAATATGATTGGATCAGGCTAACCACGAGTGCAGCTCCAGCTTCTTTGCCGAAGCGATGGAGCTGCGGCTGTTGACCTAAGGAATCGGTTTCACGAGCTCTATCCAAAAAGCCGTGACTTGCGCTGCTCAGGCCGTAACACCGCACCGCATCTGGGCCGTCAAAAATATCCGTGCATATTGTACCGAACAACCTAACCCCACGTTATCTCATATGCCGGCAAATAAATAAAGGACTGCCAGCTAGCGTGTCGTGTAGCTACAGGCGATACACCAGTGGCGGTCTTCGCACATGTGGTACTGCGCTTTCTGCTCCAATACACGAGCCAGAAACAGCGCTCCTGCGTCCCACCTATTCACGCGAAAACTCAGCTGTCGCTGTCCTGGTCCCACAGATGTCCAAGCCGGCAGCAAAACCAGCCACGTGTGTCGTGGAGGGACGTTTCCGACAGTTATTGCCGTACCTGAACGAGGCACAGCTCCAGGCTTAACATGAGCAGCAGCGTCCCTACCAGTCAGCTCCGGCCGCGTTGTCGTTGGCATCGTTTATTATACGGACGAGCCCCACAAGGCTGTGGAGGACACACGCACACACACACACACACACACACACACACACACACACACACACACACACACACACACACACACACACACACACACACACACACACACACACACAACACACACACACACACACACACACACACATGTATACACACAACAGCACACGTAAACGTGCATTGTACTGTAACACGGACGGCTCGAGAGCGTCCCGCGGGTGTAATATCTGGGTAATATCGGCCAAGCTCCGACTCCCTGGCAGTTGTACACACCAACACCGTGCTCTCGGCAACACTCAAAACCGGAACACGAAACCCTTCAGCTGCACCTGCTTCAGCAGCATCAGACTTCCACGGCAGGCCGGCGTCATCTCCTCCCACAGCTTCGCCTTCCTCTCGCGCTCCGCTTCTTCCACGCTCTTTTCCGCCGTCGCCGCGTCGGCGCCTTCGGGAGCGTTGACCTCGGGGTTGTTGACCACCTCAGCAAGCGTTTCAATCTGGCCGCTGAGCGGCCGGCCGTCGGCATCACTGTCTCAGTCACCTGCTCGCCGGTCTTCAGCAGCACCACCCCGTTCTGCTGCACCACCACGATCTCGTCCGTCTCCGCCGCTGCCGAGCCCAGCTCCACGCGCGCCAGCGCCGCCTCCAGCGACTCCTGGGTGTCTCCGGCGTCGGCCGCCGACGCGGGGTTCCCCCGGCTCGGCAGACGGCAGCACAGCGTCCGGCCGACGATGACGTCGCGTCGGCGAGCGCCGCGTCTGACGCGACCAGCTGCGAGCTGACGTTGTTGGCGAGCGACTCCGACCGCAGCCGCGGCCCGCCCGCCTCGCCCGTCCCCGCAGGCTGTGCCGCCTCGCTCCTCGCCGCAGCCGCCGCCGCCTTCTGTCCTTCTTATTCCTTCGCCTCTTCTTCGGTGCCTCCTTACCTCTCGCCGGCGGCCCGGTCGGCCGCAGGCGCCTTGGGCTCCTCGGCATGCGCCGCCGCCTCACCCGCCTGCTCTTCCTCACAGTGGTGCACTGCGGCGCCGTCGTCGCGTTCAGGCCCCGTGCAGTTCACGTCTGCTGGCCGCCGGCGCCACAGCCGCCTCCCGCGCCACACCCCCCGGGGCACTCGGCGTCGACCTCGTCCAGCTCGGGCACGCGGATCACGCACGAGTCCGAGAAGAGCTCGAGGCGCGTCAGGAAGACGAGGCCGAGCGACTCGTCCGCCTCCGCGTGCTTGCCCTCATTGTAGATCCGCTCCAGTTTCGGACGAGGGCAGTGAGCAATCTGGGGAGGAGAGAGGCGTCAGCGTCTTGAAAGAGAGAGGCCTCTCCGAGAGAGGTGTCATGAAATTCGAACAAATTTCAGCGAAACCTGTTGCTATTGAAACCATAGAAACTGAACCCAGTGGAAAATTTGCCCATTGTAGTTGTCAGACTGTCATTCTCAATGAAACATGTCTCAAAAGAGCTCAAAAGAGGGCCTGCTCCCCAGCTTCACTGATTATCAATGTCGGTATCAGCCGTATCACAACACTAACAAAATCATCACAAAATATCGCATGATCGAGCAGTGCAGAAAAATGAACTGATGGCGGGTTTTAGAACCGATCCACTAACGGAAAAAGGCGAGTAAAAAAAGAAGCAGCTGCTGGTGATATCAGCCATCAATTCGAAGAATGGAACGCCCCATTCCAGTAATTGGGTGCACGTGGAGAACTGAAGGAAAAAATCACAACGGTTACGTGACCGATGAAACGTTACAAAATAACACGAGGCCCCTCCTTCGCAGTTTTTCAGAAGGTGAGAGACTATGAATTTGGATAATTGTGTCATTATCTGAAAAGCAAGTCAATGTCAAACATGCCGTCACTTTCAATGATACATTTATATGATGGCCTATTATGTCTGTTAAGGTCTTCGGTCGCCAAACTATAGACCTTCCTCTGCCGCCGTCATATGCCGCTAACGATATCAGAGGGTGGATGTGAAATCGAAGCGCTCTAAAATTTACGGGCAGCAAACGCCTGCCTAGCCTGTCGACAGTGACACTGAAGAGGCTGGCCGAGGAACTGGGAGGGCAGTGTAATTGTTAATGGCCCATTGCAGACCTGAGAAGCATGTTCCAAGGTAATATATACAAACATATATATATATATATATATATATATATATATATATATATATATATATATATATATACCACAGCGCAGTTGTTGATAACTCGCACCACATCACACCTGACCAGTGGCCTGTAAATGTTCGCCTGTCGGTGAGAGGCAATGACGCGGGTGCGACGAAACAAGGCGGAACTACTTTACACAATAGTAAAAGACAAATAAATCGTGTATGAAACAATTCAGCGTCAGGACAGGTGACACGACCAAAACGATGGGTAGAATTTGGCTGCATGGGAGGCGGCCATGACGCGATTAATTCAAGTGATGGATAGTAATTTTTGTCTTAACGACTAAAAGTCTTTCCATAGTCTGGGAAAACTCGTCCAAACTTGAGCGCCACGTCAAACTTATATAGCTGCCCACCTCTCATTTCCGTCCCATAACGTCGCTAGTCCGTTGCTCTAGCGATCATCGCTTGCTGGTGTCTATGTGCTCCCACCAGCGCGGAAAACCAGCCTGCAGTACACACGGTACTGAGGAATGTACCCAGCTCTAGGACAGCGAAGCCTGCAGTACACACAATACTGAGGAATGTACCCAACTCTAGGACAGCGGACAGGGCATAATTATGCGTGAACCTTGATAGACGAGTACACATGACCACCGCACCGCTAAAGCACAAAAAAAAAAACGCTGTGCCTCAATGGCTCGCGCGTCGGCATGAGCCTGCGAAAAGATGACGCCGCGACCCGCTCCAACGGAAGGTGTGCGGGGCACCACGTGGACCTTCACCAAGCCGCTCCTGTGACCCACGTTCGGTACAGTAGGTGGACCTCTACCAACCCGCTCCTGTGACCCACGTTCGGTGCGGTAGGTGGAACTCCACCAACCCGCTCCCGTGACCTACCTTCGGTGCGGTAGGTGGAACTCCACCAACCCGCTCCCGTGATCCACGTTCGGCGCGGTAGGTGGATCTCCACCAACCCGCTCCTGTGACCCACGTTCGGTGCGGTAGGTGGAACTCCACCAACCCGCTCCCGTGACCTACCTTCGGTGCGGTAGGTGGAACTCCACCAACCCGCTCCCGTGATCCACGTTCGGCGCGGTAGGTGGATCTCCACCAACCCGCTTCTGTGACCCACGTTCGGTGCGGTAGGTGGAATTTCTCCAAGCTCGCGACGTCCCAGCGCTGTACTCTTACGCACCCCTTTGTAAGATCCGCGCTGGGTGAAGTAGACAGACCCCCTAGAAGATCCTCCTACAGCTCGAGCCCGGTGAGACAGACCGCTAGAGCACGTCTTGAAGCACTGTGGTGGACTTGCCCGACGCGAGCGTTACACTGGCGCCCGGCGTGGGAGCGGCGCTGACCGGGACTCATGAGCTGGCCCAGTTTAGGCCAGACTATACGCACCCACGCTAGCCTACGACCCGCGCAGTGTGCTGCAGAATGTTGCATCTCATCCGCACCAAGCTTGCCCTCCATAAGGCGATGATCTAGAATTACCTCCACTTGCATTGAACTGCCCACGGGCCGGGTGGGGGAGTGCGGTTGAGGGCTGACTCGGGCCATGGAAAGTGGAGTTCCTTAGAAAAAGCGAGCAACCCAGCCTACCTTAAACGACACCACTTGTTTCTCGCTAGACCGGACCGACCCATCGCGTTCCTCCCGCAGCAGTTTCCGGAATGTAACCTCCAACCAAATGGTCCTAACGCCAAACCAGCCACACGAGGAGCGGCGCGCATCCGCGCCGCCACACGGCGCCACTGACCTGACGACGAACTCGAGCGTGGGTCGGCCGCCCATGTCGCGGTCGCGCAGCACGCCCGTCAAGTACGCGCGGCTGAGGTGCGTCAGCGGCACGCCCAGCTCGTCGCGTAGCTCGCGCCGCACCGACTCGAACACCTCGTCGAGCGCGGCGGCCGGCTCGGCGAGCTCGGCGCGAGGCAGCTCGTCCGGCTCGGCGTGGCCGCCGGGCCGGTCCAGCCGGCCCGGGTACTCGCCCGTCCAGAGCGCACGCCGCACGAATGCCAACCGGTTGTCGGCGGTCAGCAGCAGCGCCCCGACGCCCAGTGGGTCGGCCAGGAACGCCTGCCGGTCGCCGTGCACGGCCGCGCCCGCCTCCTGCAGCAGCCGCTGACCGGCGCGGCAGTTGGTGCCGATGTGCTCCCGGTAGCTGGTAAGCCCCAGCTGCAGCTGCGGCGCGCCGGTCCAGCGCAGGCCGGCGTACCGGAACTTGGAGCCGTTGAAGAGGCGCGGGTTTTGCCGGCACTGGCGCCGCCATTGGCTGTCGATGGCCTGCTCCTGAGCCGGGTTCGTCTTGCGGGCGAAGCGAGCCGGATCGAAGCAGACGCTGACGTCATCCTGCTCCAGCGGCAGTGAGTCGCGCAGCAGGCACACGATGTGGGGGAGCTCACTCGGGGTGGTGTCCATCGCGGCCCCAGAACCCGATCCACCCGCGCCTCGCCACGGCACTGACGCTCATGAGCTGGCACGACGTACGCTTTGAGCATGCGCGATGTGGTTATAGATGGCAGCACTTACCGGGTACTTGGTTTGTTGACGTTTACATTCACAGATATTGACTTTCCTCCCGAAGGCAAGTGCGATTTCACACAAGCATATGAGAGACAAGTTTCAAGGTTCATTCCATGCTGGACTAAAAAACCATGCTTTATGCAATGACAAGTCTTAATGCAATCGGCTCTGGTTTGTAGAGCATCGTATCATGTAAATTGTCACTATGTCCTTTCCGCATTGCCGCATTAAGATACTACTGCAACATGCGAAAACATCCGAAAAGTGTACTGCTACTCTCTGTTGGCTGCTACTTACCTTAATTTTTCTCAAAAAACAAAACGAATTATGATTTCAATACGCGATAGCCCCTATGTACAAAATATATCGGTAGTAAAACTTCGTTCGGAACATCCGACTACCATATCGCTGAATATGGAGCTACAATTTTGTGGGATATCTGACGCAACTGTGACAGGCCTGAGCGTTACAGTATTTGCTGCAACTGTTAGCTTTGCCCTCGATGAACCTTTACGGACTTGTGCGGGGACCCGCTGAAGTCATTGACGTTATATGGGGCATTGTTGTTCTTACCGCGCCTGGAATCTACCTGTCTCCTGGGCCTGAGTAAAGCATTCGTACGTAGCCTTTGGTTCATGTCCATCCTTCAACCTAAGGAAGTGTGTGTCCATGTCGCGGCCCCATATGTGTTATAAGCATGAATGCAATGGCATGGTATCAAGACCCGCATTTTGTTGCATGCGTTGTTGGTAGCTGTATGAAGGGTCGCAATGTGTTAAATGCATTGTCCCATTTTACATGTCTACCTAAGTGGGCTGTTTTTAGTTGAGGCCAAGTGACTAAATTGGGTGAGTCTGTGTTGTGTGTGGATTGTCAACCAGAGGTGGAGAATGGTGCTGGCGCGGCTTTAGACGCGCCTCAGCCGGCAGACCGTGTGGTTGGGCCGGCCAGGGACGAGCTGATGCCAAAACGCCTGAGCATCCGCCTGCAGAAGGCGCCACAGTGCTATTGTTGTAATGATCCCCAATGCACTGTTGTGATCCATGAGAATCAGGAGGGTGTGTGTTGTGTGGCTGCATGGGTGCATGGGGGGCCATCACTTGCTACATTATTGGAGCCATGTGTAGCAGGCCTACTGACAATAGGTTCCTGCAGATTGGAGGTAGGGAAGGCCGGTTGAGGTCAGAGGTTAAATCTGTCCTGAGCTCCTGCTGGGTGTTGTTGTCCATTTAGTATCTGAATCATAGTTCAAATACAGTTTTATGAAGATAGACTATGAGGTGGGAACCAAGAAGCCTAATAATAGCTTGCCTCTAAGTGTGAAGTGGGCCCAGCAATACGCTGTCCCCAGGCATGGTTTCCATGCTAATAGCAATGACTCTGTCCCTGGATGAGCCCCTGTTGACCAGGAACACTGTTCTCAAACACTGGGGCAGCCCAGGTAGGGTAAGATTTTGAGCCATGGCCTATCTGCAGGTAGTGGTGGCCATTGGAGGCCTTAAGCCCTAGGAGCCCAGCCTGAGGTGTTAGAAGCCCTGTGATAAAAGACCCATTATATGCTGGCTGCTCAAGATGCCCATCTGGGTTTTAAAGTATAAAAAGCAGGCTTAAGACACTGGAATGGGCCTTAAGTTTATTAAGCTCCTCCAAAAACAAAAAGAGGGCTACCACAGTGATAAATGTAATTGCTTCTCACTAAAAGTGCCCCAATTCCTTGAAATTCATTCCTGGCATTAGTGTATCCTGGCTACACCAATGCTTATAGAGCTTCAACTTCAATTTTTTTATAAACTGAATGCTCTCAGCACATCCCAGCTGTGTTTAAATGCTACATTTCCCCAGAATTGGATCTGTTCAGCTTTTCATCTATACCACATTTCCTGTGTTAATTTAAAACCTAAGGAAACCACCTGGAAACCACTGGGATTGGAAACAGTTTAGATTAGATAATTTGTGTAACTCAGCCATACAGTTTAAGAACCCTTGCCCTGCAAATATTATGTTGAATCATGTCATAGCTTGCAGGCTGGTAAGCCACCAGCCATAATAAATTTCCTTGTTTCCTAGCCTTTTCTTGTCAGTAAAGATGAGCAGGAGTATTTTGTTATTATCTATCTACTATTTGATTAGCTTCTTAAGTTAATGCACCTATTGATTTCAAGGCAATGATGATTAACTGTGTGAATGGTACAAATATCTTGCTGTTTGATGAATGCCTTGTTGGGCCTTGTGTCCTCAGATGGAACCAGTTGATATTGACAAGGCATTTGATAGCATTGTTTTTGCTGAACAGACTGAACTAGACCAAGGGTACAAGGTAGGTCACATCTCCATTAAGTCTATTTGCTTGCAATAATGTCGCACTGAAGACCTGTTTTAGGTCAGTATGTGGTTAGTTCACATTTGAAAGCATGTGCAAGTGACTAGATGTGTATATGCTGACTGAAATTAAGGAGTTCTTGCTTTCTTTTTTGGTGTGATAAAACAGCAGTACCTTTCATACATGTTGCCATTTTCCACATGCATTTTAAACCTGTTTTCCTGACTTTTTCATGCATATGCTCATGTTTATGCCCATGCACACTTGAGGAGCTGAAGAGCAGAGATTGTGCAGCTTGAGTAGCAGATCATTCCAACATCTCGCTCTAACCATCTCAGGAGGGCCACGAGGCAGGCTGCACCGAGGCACGTGCCGTGGGCCGGGGCCTTGGCTTCCAGCGGGCAGCGCAGCTGGCGTCCGAGGTCGGCTTCTACGGCGGATTCGCGCAGCAGGCGCTGGCGCAGCTGGCGGCCGCCGACGGCGCCTCTGACGCGGCGTCGCAGCAGCTGCGGCGCGCGCGCCCCCTGCTGCTGGGTCTGACGCGGCTGATCGAGCGGCTGCCGCGCCACAACAGCCGCGACAGCGACGTCAGCGCCCTGTTGGACACTGTGCGCGCCAAGTTCCGCCAGGTGTGCGCCGTGCTCAAGGTGAACCCGACGGCCGGCGAGCAGAAGGAGATCTCGTTTTGAGTGGGCGTCTGCCGGCACCGAGCGCAGGAAAGCTCGGATCCTGTCTCGAGGAGACCAGCGGTGGGTTCCAAGCAGGCTAAGTGGTTAACAGGATAAGTGATAAGTTTGTTTTTTTTAACGGGCTCCCCGCGTTCACTGCCCGGCCCGGCGCGAATCACTTGGGGAGTGCCTGGTCACAGAACTGATACGCCTTTGCCGGCTATGTCTGCGCCGCTGCGCCTCGTGCACGAGGCTCTGGAGGGGGCCGTGGCCTTCCTGGAGCCGCTGCTGCCGCTCGCCAACAGCTGCATGGTTAACTTCATCACTGAGGACCAGTGGCGCCGCCTGGTGCCCGCGCGACTTGCGGCGGCGCTGCTGGGTCTACCGCGTGACCAGCTGCTCCAGCTGCCGGCCGCCGCGCCCGGCCAGCTGCCGGCCGGGCCGCTGGACGAGCTGCTGGGTCAGCTGGGCAGGCACCGGCTGGCCAGCTGCGGGCTGCTGGCCGCGCCGCCAACGCCCGCGGCGCCCGCCCTGCCGCTGCTCGACCAGTTCTTCAGCGATAAGAAGCTCCACGAGGTGGACCGGATGGCGGCGACAGTGGCGCACCTGGCGGCGGAGAGTGAAATCAGCCAGGTGGTCGACATGGGCAGCGGCAAGGGTTACCTCAGCTCGATGCTGGCGCTGTCCCATGGCCTAGACGTGATGGCCGTGGAGGCGAACGAAGTGCACACGCACGGCGCAAAGAAGGTCAACGCCAATCTAAAGGTGGGTGATCCCATCTGCAGCCAAGCATCACAGGACAATTTTGCTGCAGCTCTGCGGTATGCAGTCAGTTAGCACTTGCATCCCTGTTCGCCTCTACTGTTAGTCAACTGAGTGATGTCTCATTTCACTGAAAACAGGCTCTTGTAGAATGAGACCAGTTCATAAAACACAAAAATAGGTTAACTTGTAGAAAGCTAGGCCTACAGTCGTTATTCATTAAGTACGTTTCGTGTTGCAGCTATCTCATCATGCTGTATTTATTTCACAAGATGTTTGTATCACCAAGGGCCCCATAGGATACGAATGCTCGATAACGGTACCTTCATTATGCCCGTGTTTTAGCCTCTAGCGACACAGCTGGGTATAGCGTGCAAAAGCGGCAATACTTCAATTGGTATCGAATTGACGCGGTTGAAAAGGTGCCTATAAGAATAGTGACTGTCTGCTCGAGATAGGAAAAATGGAACGAGAAAACATTTTTAAGCCAAACTCCGTCAGCTGAAGTAAGTCTGGCATAATGTTACACATTTACAAAAAGCTGTCCGTCTAGTGTCATTGTCACAGTCGATTTGTTCGCTTGTCTGACCATGCTAAGCCTGTATGTGTGACTGTTCTGACAGAAATCGTGGGACGCAATAGTGAGCCGCACGGCATCGCTCAGAGTGGGGGAGACGCCCGCTAAGCGGAGCAAGAAGTGGAAGCGCCAGCACAGGAGGTGAGACAGTGCTCTAAGCCCGCGCGTGTGGGATGGTCTCCCGAGGGATGGAAGAGCCGACGCCCGCGCGTGTGGGATGGTTTCCCAAGAGATGGAAGAGCCGACGCCCGCGCGTGTGGGATGGTTTCCCGAGGGATGGAAGAGCCGACGCCCGGGCGTGTATGATGGTTTCCCGAGGGATGGAAGAGCCGCCGCCCGGGTGTGTGTGATGGTTTCCCGAGGGATGGAAGAGCCGACGCCCGGGCGTGTGTGATGGTTTCCCGAGGGATGGAAGAGCCGACGCCCGGGCGTGTGGGATGGTCTCCCGAGGGATGGAAGAGCCGACGCCCGGGTGTGTGTGATGGTTTCCCGAGGGATGGAAGAGCCGACGCCCGGGCGTGTGGGATGGTCTCCCGAGGGATGGAAGAGCCGACGCCTGGGCGTGTCCTTGTGAAATTGGTCTCTATAGAAATGCGTCCTGCGGTCTGTTCACACGGGCGCTGTCACCCCAGTCGTTCACGCGTCAAAAGTAGGTCATGTCGTGAGGTTACAGTGTGACACCTGGGTATGGATCCAGGGATGTCCAGTGGGGATCCAAGTTGGGATCCAAAACGGCTTGTTAGGCGCAAGGTAAGCCACACCTAAGGGTGAAGTATCTGCTTAAATCGTCTTACTTATTCAGGTATACAAAAAAGCTGCAGTCGGCATACCGCGGCTAATTGTCTTGGGGCATGGTAAAGATTGGATAGGTTATGGCGTGCCAGTGATTCAACCTTAGAATCGAATTTCCTTGGACCGCGCTTCTCTAAAAACAGAAATGACTAGCATGACCAGACGGGAGATGGGAGAGGCGTATGTGTGCAGCAGCAATCACCGCTGGAAAAGCGTGACGCAGCCAGATGTCTGGTCTGTAACCTGGGGTTATTTACGCGCGTCCAACGACCGTAAAAAGCGCGTATAATGAGAAGACCATAACATGCGCGCATGCGTCCTGTGAACATCCAACTTCGTGGGCTTTTATAAGGCGTCAAAATGTGTTATAACCCAAAGCACCCGAGAAATCCAATCGTCCCCGCATCAAAGTGTCCCCTGCCAGCCGAGCCCTCATCGCACTCGAACTCCCTATTTGACGGCACTGATCAAATTTGTCTCAGATGGCGGAGCCGGGACGAGCGGAGACCGATCCCGAACTGGCCGTCAGCCCTCCTGACACCGGTTTACGCCCCCCCCCCCCCCTCCCTTCCCCGTCCCTTCCCCATCCCCTTCCCTCCCCACCCCCTCCCATCCCCTTCCCATCCCCACCCCTCCCATCCCCCTCCCCTCCCCATCCCTCCCCAGGGATCGGCGCCCGGAACTGCGTGCGGCGAATAAATCGTTTGGCACTGGGCGGCCGTCGAGTAAATGCTTGCGTACTGGATGCATACTCGTGTCCGGCCTCCGTAATACGCAGGCCTCCGCCTTGAAGGGCGTTGGCAATCGGAATTGGTGCACTGGTTTTTCGAAATGACTGTAGCGTAGTGGTTTGTGGGGGGGGGGGCGTTTGACGGGTTTGATTCCAATATGCAGTTGTCTTAATGGATTCCTGCGTGTTTGATTGTTTCGCCGTCATTCCGCGGCAGTCGGCCGGCTCGTTCCCGCTTCAGTTATGACCAGAACTTCGATGTAAGCTACCGCCCCGGGGAAATTTTATTGATGTGCAGCCGGGACGTGTTGTTTTCGCTGGCAGCAGTGCTTTCACGACCGTGTGGACGCCCGGGGGGGGGGGGGGGAAGAGTGCGCGTGCCACGGCTGTTCGGCCTTTCAGATATATCCACTCGCTCACCGTTCGCGGCATCGTACAATGCCCAGTGTTGGACGATGCTGCTTATTGATTCCTCGGTGGACAAGGCGCCTGTCGGGCGAGAACCTGGACGGTTTTATTGGGTTGGAAACCGGACGAGATGAAGGTATGGGCGTTGGAGAAAAGACGAGGGGAAGTGAAGAAGAAAGAAGCGAGGATGGGGCGAGAGGAAGTGAAGAGGAAAGGAACGAGGACGGGGGAGGTGGGGAACGACTATCAGTAGCACAAATAACTGACTGGAGGATCAGCATGGGACGGAACACAGTCAGCAGGCTTGTGGTATGGTCCACGAGCTTCAGTTTTGAAGGCGAGCAATCACAAGTATCAGGAAAGAGTACACTGTTATCCTCAGCGGAGGGTACTGCAGACGGCGGAGGCGTGCGCGCGTTACTGCTGTATCACCGACTGAGCGTTATCAGCGTCAGCTGCAGCACACCAGCCGACCCGTGTCCGGAGCAGGCGGCCGTTCTACCCCGTACTGCCGCTTGCCGGCTCCATCCTGTGGCCCTGTACCTGGCATGCCAGTCGGTGGGATGAGCGGCGGCGCCCCGTCACCTCCGGGGTCCGTCGCTGCCGTACCCCGCTGGCCTCCAGCCGCCAGATGCTCCCCGCCGAGCCGCCTCAGGCCCGGTCTCAGTGGACCGCGGTGAGCAGACAGCCGGGGGCGGCGCGTCGGGCGACACGGTCTTCCCAGCCGAGTAATCGGACGCTGCGCCCCTCCCCAGCCCCTAACCGGACGCCGCGCCTCTCCCCGCGCCTGGCTGTGCGCCGTGCCCCTCCTCAGCCTCTGCCCGGACGCCGTGCCCCTCCTCAGCCTCTGCCCGGACGCCGTGCCCCTCCTCAGCCTCTGACCGGACGCCGTGCCCCTCCCCGCCCCCTGATCGGATGCCGTGCCCCTCCTCAGCTCCTGACCGGACGCCGCGCCCCTCCTCAGCCTCTGCCCGGACGCCGTGCCCCTCCTCAGCCTCTGACCAGACGCCGTGCCTCAGCTCCTGACCGGACGCCGTGCCCCTCCCCGCCCCCTGATCGGATGCCGGTGCCCCTCCTCAGCTCCTGACCGGACGCCGTGCCCCTCCCCACCCCCTGGTCGGACGCAGTGCCCCTCCTCAGCCTCGGCCCCAGCCCGTCCCGGTCGTGACAGGCCGCGGCGGTGTGCGGGTGGCACGGAGCGGGCCCGCCCACACCGCGCTCGCGCAGCGACCCGCCGTCGCGTCCCAACGGGCCTGGTGCAGCGTGTGAAGCGGGCGGCGGGTCGCCAACCTCAACTCAGACGGAACCCATTACGTCGGACGCGCGGCGTAACTCCGCTACTTCGGCAGCCGGCGCGGAGCTAGAATAAGGAAGTGCAAGTCCCACTTGACACAAGACATTTTCGTTCTTGTCTGCGCTAACTTTGCGCCTAAATCTTCCAGGGGAGACAAGTCGTGCGGAAACTCCCGCGCGAAGGAGAAAGAGAATGTCAGGCTCTCAAGCTCATCACTCAGTTATGCTGTATGCCTAGGACTTGTAGTAGGTGACGCAATACGAGTGAGTGGCTTCAGACCAGAAATGTTTGTATCTATGAAGCAAGTAGTTCAAATGCGCTTATGGTTGTCATAAGTGCATCTTTCAACACAATTGACCTCAGTGCTGGTGGTTTAAGCTAACGTCATATCTCCAACACCATAGTTGGAGATATGACGGGTATCGGCAGCATTAGTTTTACACGGTCTTGGAACCAGACGTGACGCGCTCCTCAGCAGCAAGCGCAGCTCTGTGCAATTCGGCGTGCTGTGCAAATGACAACTGCAAACATAGGGCTCGGCGCGCCGAGCGGACTGCATTTTACGACTTCGGTCCATTTTTCTGCCCAGAAACTGAGCGGATAGACTTGGATCTTTTTAAGGTGCCTTAATTGGAAGCTGGGTGTTGTCCATATGCAGCATCTGGCATGCTGTAACGCGTGCCTGTGGGGTTTATTCACCACGTCATCTCCTCGCCAGCACTGTAACGCGTGCCTGTGGGGTTTAATTCACCACGTCATCTCCTCGCCAGCACTGTAACGCGTGCCTGTGGGGTTTAATTCACCACGTCATCTCCTCGCCAGTCCGTGAGTCATGCCACGATTATTCAAAAGGGCTTCCGTTTCCTTAGAAGGTTTCTCTCCGGTTTCCCAGGTGAATTCAGTTTGTGACTGTAGCTGTAGGGGCGTTAGTTTCCCAAAGCCCCCCCCCCCCCTAAGTGTTCCCAATTCTCCAAATGCCTCCATAACCCGTGCCGCTTAAAAGGAGCTGAACCTTGCCATGAACCGCTGGCTGCAGGAAGACCGTGTCTCACTGTTTGCACCTCACCCCACCGCCACGCCCTGTGTTCCCCTCGGGTTTACTCCTTGGGCTCTGCTTCCAGCTCTTGTCCTGCCCCTGTGGTTTGTTTGTCCGGTCCCAGAGAATTGTGATTATGCATCCACATGGTATGGGTGCGCGTGCGTGCGTGCGTGCGTGCGTGCGTGTGCGTGTGCGTGTTCGTGTTCGTGTTCGTGTTCGTGTTCGTGTTCCGTGGTCGTGGTCGTGTGCGTGTGCGTGTGCGTGTGCGTGTGCGTGCGCGTGCGTGCGTGCGTGCGTGTGTGTGTGTGTCATTTGTGGCACACGTCATGACCATCATATTCTCTACAGGTAACGTCACATCAGTTGTCGTTCAGGCTAGGTGTATCCATGTCGTCGCGCATTCCAGCAGCAGTTGGACGCATTTACATCATCAAAGCCCAGCCCGTTTCTCAAGGGCTTTGGCTGTAGCTTACTGTCGGCGGCCATCATTTAACGATAAAACCAACTATAACGATAAGGTAGCCATTGGCGTAAAACGCGCCCGGCAGTTACAGCATCGTTGAACCCAACGCCGTTCACGGACTCATTTCAACCGCACCAGGGCCAGTTTCTTCACCCACATTTTCCAGGAGGGCCGCCTGTCAGACAGCACAACGCAAGAACCTAAGCCCCACCATTGTCACTCTGGCGTCGTGCGGCGGCAGATGGCGGGCTGCCGCCGTGCCACCGTCCCCGTTGTGCGGTACCAGCGTTCGTCGTCTGGTGTGTGACCCGAGCTGTGCTGGCGGCAGCGCGGGCGGCGACCGCCACCGGCCGCAGCCGGGCCGACTGACCCCGGTGGACCAGTTCGTGAGCTCGGGCACCGAGCTGGCCGAGCTGGTGACCTGCCACGGCGATCCGGCCCTGCCGCTGGCCGTGGTCGGCCTCCACACCTGCGGCGACCTGGCCGTCCACTCCCTGCGCATGTTCAGCCAGCTGCCGCAGGCCAGGTGAGAGGTCGGCTGGGGTCGACAGCCGCCAGCCGCAAGACCGGGCACTGGCCGGCCGCGGCTGCCGACTGTGCCAGGCGGGGCGAGACGCCAGGCAGGGAGTTAGCCTCCTCGGGGGAGCGGAGGGCGTCCACTCGCCACGCATGCTCAGCTCACCTGTCGTGGGCGAGACGAGGAGCGGGGTCGATCGGAGAAGACTTCAGAAGTGAAGCCTGATGAAAGGCTACGGCTTGATGAAACGGTTTCGACGTCAGAGACGTGCACCACCGCCAGTGGTAACTGTTCGGTGAACCGGAGCGAATCCGGTGGGTGAATAACCTTTGTCTTCGCAGCTGGTGGAGTCACCGTTTGTAACTCGCCTCCAGCGGCACAGGGGCCGCCGGTACGCGACCGGCAGGGCTGCTCCCAAGGCCGCGAAAACAGTGTTTCCCATCGTTACGTGGCAGGAAACTGATCTTAAACCCTCACGCCCCCTCCCCCTCACGTGTCGGAGGTGATTGCGTCGCTGCCCGCATCACCGTTTTAGTTGCATCGCTGCCCGCGTACCCATTTTGAGTGTCACGCGGTACCCTGACGTTAGTGGGCCGCGTCCGACGGACACTTACTGTAGCGCCGTAGGGCCTCTAAAAACCTCACCAGGCAGCCGTGCCATTAGTGCACACGTGTGCCGCTCTTGCCATCGGGTGTCACCGGCGCAGCAACCCCACTGCCGGAGTCGGCAGGGTCACACCACGTTGGGGGTCCGTCTACTTCCGGCCGGCTCGGTCGATGCCGGTCTCAGCGTCCACCCGGCTATCGTCGGCGTTGTACGTGTCCGCATGCCAGCCCGCCGCCGTTTGGCGGCAGAAATCGCGTGCATTGTGTGTTTACTCGTGATTTATGTACGCCTGGAGGCGAGGAGCTTGGGCACGAGGCCCGCCCCGCACGTGGAGCCCTGGGGACGCAGGAATGCGTCACCTTTCCCTGGACAGGGTGCATCATTTATGCACTCGGATGTCGCATTTTCCGGTGTTTTGACATGAATAAGTTGTTTCTCGGGGCCCTGGTGGCCGGGCCTGCTTGTTTTGCAATGTCCGGTGCGATGCTGTGCCTTGCGTGACGGATTGGTGTGACATCTCCGCACGATCATGGCGCAGTGTTGCGGAGGCGGTCGTGGTGCGGTGTCCTCGGAGGCGGTCATGGCGCAGTGTTGCGGAGGCGGTCGTGGTGCGGTGTCCCGGAGGCGGCCATGGCGCAGTGTTGCGGAGGCGGTCGTGGTGCGGTGTCCCGGAGGCGGCCATGGCGCAGTGTTGCGGAGGCGGTCGTGGTGAGGTGTTGCGGAAGCGGTCGTGGTGAGGTGTTGCGGAAGCGGTCGTGGTGCGGTGTTGCGGAGGCGGTCGTAGCGCGGTGTTGCGGAGGCGGTCGAAGCGCGGTGTTGCGGAAGCGGTCGTGGTGAGGTGTTGCGGAAGCGGTCATGGTGCGGTGTTGCAGAGGCGGTCGTAGCGCGGTGTTGCAGAGCGGAAGCGGTCGTGGTGCGGTGTTGCAGAGGCGGTCGTAGCGCGGTGTTGCAGAGGCGGTCGTAGCGCGGTGTTGCGAGGCGGTCGTAGCGCGGTGTTGCGGAGGCGGTCGTAGCGCGGTGTTGCGGAGGCGGTCGTAGCGCGGTGTTGCGGAGGCGGTCGTGGTGCGGTGTTGCGGAGGCGGTCGTGGTGCGGTGTTGCGGAGGCGGTCGTGGTGCGGTGTTGCGGAGGCGGTCGTGGGTGCGGTGTTGCGGAGGCGGTCATAGCGCGGTGTTGCGGAGGCGGTCATAGCGCGGTGTTGCAGAGGCGGTCGCAGCGCGTCATAGCGCGGTGTTGCGGATGCCTTGCGATCACGGTATTCCTACCTGCGTCTGTCCTCTGTTCTCACCAACTGTTCATGTTCATTGCTGCTGCTGGCAGGGAAGCACTCACAACTCTCTTGCTGAGTTTTTGCCTATTTCTTTCGTTTTTCGCAGTTTTAGCGTTACGAACCCATCAGGTTAGCTGGTCGATTCCACCAGTTTTAGCTGGACGAGTCCACCAGTTCTAGGTGGACGAGTCCATCAGTTTCTCATATATCCGGGGTCCCAGCAGCGCTGTGAGGCGCGGTTGATGTTGTTCAGGACACGTGCAGGTTTCTGGCCAGTCATTTTGTATTGTTCAAGGGCCGCTAATGCGGTCTCTTCTCCTGTGTTCCCATGTGTGAGTCTGGTCTGTCTTTTTGCCCTCGCGTGGGCTGACTCTCTTCACTCCACTTCGCCCCCTCTCCCTCTCCCTCAGTTCTGGTGCTCTCCGTGTCCGGTCCCTCCCCCGCTGTCAGAGCGCGATTTGCCAGGGCATTCGACAGCGAGCCCCCCCCCCCCCCCCCCCCCCCAACAGCCCACCGCTGCCACCCGGCCTCTGACGTCAGTCGAGTCGGTCTGCCCAGGCCGCCGGCGCTGGTAGCACCGGCTCGCCGGCGGCTTCGGACTGGACCCTGGCCGGCCGCGGCCCTGGCGTCGGCCACGTCCTGAAGGGAGGCGGGCTCTGCGGCGGGTGTCGGCGGGCGGCAATGGGTCACGTCCCGCCCCGTCGGCTGACCGTCGGCTGGCGCGGTACGTGCTGTTTTCTGGGCGGGAGATCGTCGTCTGGCCGATCGTCACTGCTGCCCGGCCCCGGACGTGCTCGCGGTTTGAGGTTGAGCAGGCGTCGCGTGGTGCCGCCCTTGTCGCCCGTGTGGAGCCCCCAAAGGCGCGCGTAGCAAGCCATCGGCGGATCAAACGGGTCTCCGCTTGATCCGTCGATCACCACGGCCCGTTGATCATCACGGCAATCTGAGAACGTTCTCGAACTCCAGCATCATCGTGTGCGCCAAAGTGTGGGGTTCCCGCTTGATCCCCTCCTTACGTGCGGACGAGGTTTTTGTTACGTTGTTGACGTCTTCCATCATTTGCTGTCACGCTTCGCCTAACGTTAAGGCTAGTTCTGAACTAGTAGTCAGTCTGACGACGGCTAGTGTTCTGGGCTGAAGGCTGCGCATCATTCACGTCCAGTGTCAGAATAGTAGCAGAAATACTCCTAGGGGACTTTTGGCTAAAGTGTTGCGGTTTTAGAGCTCTGTGACGAGGGGGCTTTCGTCCGTATCCCTTGATGAAATGGCCGCCTGCTGATATCGCATGTTCTCCAGCGCATACGGCAATATCTTCCATGGGGCAAACCTCCACATTTTCCAGTTGGACCCACGATATCCGTGGAACGGTCCCTGCGTCAGCACTTGGTATCCATGTGTTCCAATCACGTGCCACAAACTGAGCCATCTCCATGACATTGTAACTGCGATCTGCTGCGAGCGAGCCGGAGTGGCCAGTCGCTGTCCCATATCTCATATCCCTACGATCACTCCCCTGATACCCCGCAGCTCAGTCCTACATGTCATATTCCCTGGAATAGTCCCATGACGTCTCTGTGCAATAGGCCGATGTGGTCGGGAGCCGCAGTAATCCCCGTGTGTGGCGGCCGAGCGACGCCCGCCAGCCGCTCTGTGTTATATTTATTCGACCATAAATACTTCACGGCTAAATGATGCCCCCGGTTGTTGGCCGCCGCCCGATTTATGCCTCCGACTCGCCCCCCATGATTTGGCCGCAGCGGGCTGTCTGCTTCGCCGGCCGGCCGCCGCCCGCGGTGGCGCCACCGTCGGCCACGCAAGCCGGCATGACGGGGAGGCTGCGCCGGGCCGGCGTGTCGCAGTTTGGCCGGGAGTTGGAACTGACCACGCGGAAAAGTTCTAACGAGCTGCCTTGTTCCCGAGGGTGCTGCCGTCTCCGGTCTGGCTCCGGCCCAGCTCCGTTTCGATTCCAGTCCGCCTTTTGGCGGCTGTCCCACGGCCACGGAAAAAGAATGACGAAGCAGGCTGGAAATGGAAAGTGACATATATCAAATGTTATTTTCACATCCCTGAGCTGGTTTTCTACCTTTTGCAGGCAGCTCAGAGCAGTTACTCAGGCACCACCTCCTCAATTTTGGCTCAGACATGCCGTAAACGTACTGATGATAGCTCTGCATAACGCCCAGAGACATGTCATATATTCCACAACATCATAAATTTGGCGGCATCGTGGCTTCGTTTGTGACCGCCACGTGTTTGCCTGCGTTCGTACGTGCCCGGTGCGCGAGTCTGGGGCGGTCGGCCTTGGAGGCGGTGCGCTCGGCGCCGCCCGGTCCGTGCCGTCTGCGCGCCGGGTGCGGCTGGTGCTCTCGCCCGGTGCGCGAGCCTGGGGTGGTCGGCCGTGGAGGCGGTGCGCTCGGCGCCGCCCGGTCCGTGCCGTCTGCGCGCCGGGTGCGGCTGGTGCTCTCGCCCGGTGCGCGAGCCTGGGGCGGTCGGCCGTGGAGGCGGTGCGCTCGGCGCCGCCCGGTCCGTGCCGTCTCCGCGCGCTGGGTGCGGCTGGTGCTCTCGCCCGGTGCGCGAGCCTGGGGCGGTCGGCCGTGGAGGCGGTGCGCTCGGCGCCGCCCGGTCCGTGCCGTCTCCGCGCGCTGGGTGCGGCTGGTGCTCTCGCCCGGTGCGCGAGCCTGGGGCGGTCGGCCGTGGAGGCGGTGCGCTCGGCGCCGCCCGGTCCGTGCCGTCTGCGCGCCGGGTGCGGCTGGTGCTCTCGCCCGGTGCGCGAGCCTGGGGCGGTCGGCCGTGGAGGCGGTGCGCTCGGCGCCGCCCGGTCCGTGCCGTCTCCGTGCGCCGGGTGCGGCTGGTGCTCTCGCCCGGTGCGCGAGCCTGGGGCGGTCGGCCGTGGAGGCGGTGCGCTCGGCGCCGCCCGGTCCCGTGCCGTCTCTGCGCGCCGTGTGCGGCTGCGAGCGACAGCCCCGTTCTGGTCCATCGCCGACCCCCGGGAGGGATCCCATCGATCGGCCGGCGCCGGGTAGCAGCTATCTGTGCCGCCGGAGGGTGCTTTGTGCCGGGGAGAACAAACAAAACGGCTGTTTGTTGTTAAACCGCTGCTTTTGTCAGCACTAAATCACCTGACGCGACGCTGCACCGGCGTCCGTAATACATTGCAGGTGCGGTCCCAGATGGGATGCAAAAAGACGTCCGTGTTAGGATTTATAGCCAGGAAACGGAGACCGACCAGCAGCGCATTCCTGGCTCATCCGGTGCGCTTATTTGTCCGTTTGTTCGTGGACCAGTGGACCAAGCGGGCTATGGCGGCACCCTCCCGCCAGGGCAGGTGGAATACAGCCCCTTCTCGTCCTTCAATGTCTCTTCCGAACGGCTGCATTAGAATATAATGAAACATGGGCTACGAGGTCTTTCACTCCATTTTGCAGGCTTCCAATGTTCATCTTTTGGTTATGTCAGGTCACTGACCTCTGAATTAGTTCTGAAAGGTTTCTACGCCGAAAATGTTGGATAGCCTCGCTCTCCGTCGCATTCTGGAGCCTGTGTGCACCAGATTCTCTTGTCTGGAGGTCACAACGAACTTTAATCATTGTCCATGACCTTTCAAAATGTCAGTCAAGTTCGTATTCACATCAGATTAGATCTCGGAGTCGGCGCTAAATTGGGCCATAAAGCCACTGTGGCGTAGACGAAAATGGCTGGACATCTCCGTGGTGATTTAAGGCCATCCAAAACCAACGTAACACCTTGGCAGGTCTTTATAATGATGCAAGTAAAAAGTGAGGGTTTATAGTCATCGATGTTATCGTCGTGTTTGGACGTGATAAGTGTAAGATCATCCAAGTTGAAGGTCGTGGACGGAAATGGAATGATCTTGGGGGAACCCGCGTCATCCCTTGGACGTAAATCCTATGAATGCTACGAAGAGGCAGTAACAGGGTGCTTTTATCCAGCATAATTCGGTCTGACACGTTAACCAGTGAATTTGGATTATATCTAGGTCCTGGAGACGGCGATTGCCGTACAGGGCTTCAGTTCCTTGGTTGTGGGGTTCCCCGCCGCCGCCGGCGCGAGAGATCGCAGCGCCTCGTCCGTGCCACTTAAACGCGTCACGGTTACCGCCGGAAGAAGAAGCCATTATAGGAGACATCCGACGGTGCTGCGGCTTTGACCGTGAGTCGCTCTGTCAGAGTGTTCGCCCGGCGCGCCGGCAACCGTTGTCGAAGTGTGGACCATCACGTGGCCAGGCCCGTCGCACTGACCCCCCCCCCCCCCTTCCTCGCCAGGCTGCTGGTGAACGTCGGCTGCTGCTACCACCTGCAGCGGGAGCGGTTCGAGGGCGACTTTTGGCGCGAGCTCGACCCCGCGGACGAGACGTTCCCACTCTGCAGTCTGCTGACGCGGCGGCGTTACGTGCTGGGCCAGCAGGCGCGCGGACTGGCCGCCCAGGCCTCCGAGAGGATGGCCTCCTACCAGCGGGTGGGTGTCGGGCGCGGCGCCGCCAGGCGCGCCTCGCGGCGGAGCCCGACGCGACCTGGCGTGTCTGCTGCCCGGGCGGGTTTGTGTGGCACGGGTAGGTCAGATTGTCCGGCATTTTGTCGTGGGGAAGAACGCGCAACTTACGCGGTGTAGTTGTGGGCAGTCGTGACGGGTCTTGTTAGCATGCCCCAGCGTGTCCACTGCAGTCACACTGTGCTCGGTTATATCAAACTTAAGGTGATTCAGGGTGAAGGGCTCTGTAACAAGACATTTATCTACACTTTATGGGATATGTATAAAGAAGAGTACCTGAGTGTGTGAGAAAATATTTATGCCAAGTTGGTACATGATACAAGAAGATAAGAAGGTACAAGAAGGCAATTGGTACATTGGTAATTGGTAACTGGCAATTGTTGGTACAAGAAGGCTTCTTAAATCCACATCTTGGTGAATGCATGGTTCAAAGCCTGCTTTCAAAAACTTCAAAGGCTCAGGTCGAGATCTTTTAATAGCAGTATTTAAAAAGGTTGTGGAACGACGAATTTTTTTTTTTGCAAGTATGCATGACTTGATAATAAGGCTTCTCCAAGAATCAGCCTGTCAAACGCATTCGAGTTTTTCCCAACTAACCTCCTTGACTCCACCAGTTGGAATGTAAATGAACATCTGCTACCAAACTCACGCCAATTCCCAACTTTCCTCGGAGCTTTGCGCGTTGGGCACAGGCTTTGCTCCAGATTCAAAAATCCAGTCTTCATTCAATTCGGAGAAAATCCCGGCACGTCCGAACGGATTGGCGAGAATTGTTTGATCTCGACGAATAGTCGGCGCCTTTGCTGAAGGCACTGGCGGCCGCGGCGCGGCCGGTGCCGCGGTGCCGCCGGTGCCGGAAACACGCCCCTGAGCCGCAGCACTTGACCCGGTCCGGCCGAGGACGCTGTGAGCCGTGCCGCGACCATTCGGCGCGCTCTTGAATAGCTTCGAGCCGTGACTGGTCATGCCTCGGGCGATCGCCGCCCGCCGAGTGCTGCCAGCACGGCTCAGCCCCGGGCCCAGCTTCGGAGAAGGTGGTGGTGCTTGCATGTCGTCACGTTAGCCCGACGGGCTTATTTGAGGGGCATGCCGCGCGTGCCGGCGTTCGCGACGTTTATGTGCATGCGTCGCGACGGCCAGCGCTCACGGTGTTAAATGTGCCTAAATGTTTCACCCGCGGCCAGGTCGTCTTCATTTCCCGTTGTCGGACGACCTGGTGTTTTGCCGACAGTGGCGACACTGCGGTGTGAGCGGACCCACACGTCCGGCGCGCCGCTGTTTTTCCAGGCTCCGCCGCTGGCACTAACGGCCGCGTCGCTCCGAAGCTGTGCCCGCTCATGCGCCGAAGCAAAACGACGTGTGCGACATATGTCAGCAGCTGAATGTCCTTGACTTGGGCCTGGTTTGCGGGCGTGTGCGTTGACGTGCTGTCCGCTTCCAGAGCCCGTCACCGGCGCTGTACTACCGCGCCGTACTGCAGGTGTACCTCCGCGACAAGCTGGGCGCCGTGCCCACTGACGTCATGGTGGGCCGGCTGGCGCGCAAGGCCAAGGGCTATCTCGACTACATGCACATGGCGCTCAGCAAGTACCCGCTGGATCACAGGGTGAGCAGCGCGTGCCGCGGAAGTGAAGATAATGTAGTCAATGGCTATTTCGCTGGTGCTAGCACGTCGTTAGCCTGGTAAGCCGCCACGCTAACGATGGCGATGCTGCGTTGCTTCACGACGGATGTAACGGCTGAGGCGTTAGGTCGGCGGCGTTCCGAGCTGGGCTGGCAAGACGAGGCAACGGCAGGGGAGGGTTTTTGTTTTGTGTGGAATCCCCAACTCTTTGACAGTCTACGTGGTGACGTAGCAAACGCACCACCGAGGTAGGTTGTAGCGTGGCTGGTGTGGCAGTTCACGGGCTGGCTGACAGTGCAATGATTTGCGAAGCCAAACACCGACGCCGCACGTCGTGGGAGCGAAGTCCGTCTGCTGCGGACAGCGGGACCAGCGCTCGGACCGCGGCGACCAACCGCAGCTGAAGCCGCGACCCGCCCTCCGCAAGCCGGCCCGCTGGCCGCTGACGGCGGCAACACCCGTCCGCGGAGGTCACCTCTCTGCGACGCGGCATTGACGGCCGCGCCGGAGCCGCCGGCGCGCCTGCTAACGGCCCGTCCGTCCCGGCGGCGGCCCGCCCTGACGCCGCATGCAGATCGGCCGGCTGGCGGACGTGCCCGGCTGGGCTCGTTCTCAGGCGACTGCCGGCGGCGACGCGCTAACGGCGCCGCCGGCCGACTGAGGACGGCGCCGCACAAGTTGGTCGAGCGGTGGCCGACCGGCCGCCATTAGCCGGCGACCGGCGGCCGGCGGCGCAGAGGGCGGCGGACGCTGGTGGATCGCAGACGGGCTGGACTTGGGAGTTGGTCCCGAGGTGACGGGCGGGCGCGGCACGCTGGGGGGGGGGGGGGGGCGGAGCTGTACGCCGGCGTCATCCGCCGTCTGGAGAGGCGGCTTCTGCGGGCGCGGTACACGCGGGGGGGGGGGGAGGGCGGGGGAGGCGGAGCTGTACGCCGGCGTCATCCGCCGTCTGGAGAGGCGGCTTCTGCGGGCGCGGTACACGCGGGGGGGGGGAGGGCGGGGGAGGCGGAGCTGTACGCCGGCGTCATCCGCCGTCTGGAGAGGCGGCTTCTGCGGGCGCGGTACACGCGGGGGGGGAGGGCGGGGGAGGCGGAGCTGTACGCCGGGGTTATCCGCCGTCTGGAGCGGCGGCTCCTGCGGGCGCGGTTGCCGGCGCGTCTCAGTGTCTGCCAGACTCTGCTGCTGCATGTGCGCGGACAGGCCTCCGTCTGCTGACGCGGATGTGTGTGACTGTATCCAGACCCAGGCGTGGTCGGCCCTGGGCAGACCCGGGCGAACCTTCGCAGTCTTTGTATAGTGTGGGCGGAGATCTCATGCGAACAGCTGCATCAAGATAAGAACGGGTCACTTGCCAACCGCAGTAGTCTCAATGGAGGCGCTGTATTTAACAACCGAGGCTGATGAGTGTACAAGGACGCGTTTGCGATCTGTAAGCGAGCTGTACTGGGCGGCTTTGACCGGAGATAGCTACTGTACACTCTGCGGACGGCTATTATCGTAACTGCGCCTCGGCGTCAGGAACTTCACTTTCAGAACTACACTTCTGCCACATCCAACCTCGTCCAGCCGTGGCCATCTTTGGCCAAGTTTGTCCATCGCCGCCATGAAGCGTCTCCCATGTCGCCGCTACCAGCACCCCCGACTCAGCGTTCCGCCAGCCTCGCCGCCCAGCACCTCCCACGACGACTGGCCGTCCCGCCGCAGCCGCTCGTGTCCGGCGACGGCGCTGGACGCTTCGCATGCGGCCGCGGCCGCCGGCTGGCCCATCGCTAGACGGCGGGACTGATTCACGGGCCGTGCCGCGGCGCGCCGGAGACGCGGCCCGGCGCGCGGTCGTGCGCTGGTCGGCGTCGGCGCCGGCTGGTCCAGAGAGCGACTATGAACACCAACGTTGGCACATCTCGCTCGGCCTGACGCAATGGTGCCGGTGCCTGGCATAGGGATGTGGGTGGTGTGAGCGCGAAATGTGAATGACATGTGAAGCGTGATTCGAACTCAGCCTTTCGAGTCAGAGGGTATCGCGCTGCCAGCTGCGTCCTCCCCATCCCCTCCGTGTGTCGGGCGTGTGCTGTACGTGTCCCCGGCGGGCCTGTGACGTGTGTCAGCCGCCTGGGCCTGGCTCGTCTGATGCCGGTTCAGCACTGATAGACGGCCCGTGTTGGGGTGAGCTATGACTGGCCCTCAGAGCTAATGGTGATGTCTTCCAGCGTCGAGAATTGCAACCGCCCCTGAACGGATGGAGCCCCGGTGTGGGCGCTCGCAACGTATGTGGCCGTGCGTTCGCACTCCGAAGTGTCCGTTTAGTCGAGGAGCTGGCATATCCCGGGTCCACATCCTGGACCCATATGCGGAAAACGAAATGCTCCCGGTGTCAGATCCGTTCTGCCATGTCCTGAAACCATTGTCATCGCCCGGTTTCCAACGACGTCTCCGTGCCATCACGTCTCGCGGACCGGTCGGGCCCGGAGCAGATTGCTCCATCTCACGATTTGTGACCTCTGGCGCGCTGGCGCCGCGGCCGGATTGTTCCCGCCGCGCGGTCACATCGACCCCGTCCAGCCGCTGATCGACGCCCGATGTTTGATCGATTGAGTGGTTTGAACGGCCAGACCTTGCCGTTCTCAGATTTGGCTCTGTGTGTTCAGTCCTCCCCCGTGTCCGGCCATGATCAGGGCCTACTTCATCGCCGACGCTGTTGGAGCGTGCTGTGGCGCGGCCGGTTTGCGGGCTGGTAACGCCCACTGGAGAGCATGCCGCCGCTGGCACGCGCAGCCTGGGAATGGTTTAGTTACTGGGGGCCGGGCCCGTTGGTCCGTGGCATGCACATGAGAGACGCGCGCCATCGGACGTCGACTCCGATCACGGTCGCGAATCAGAGCAGCTACGCAGGAAATCGATGTGTGGTTCGGGGTAATGTCAAGATAACGAAGGGATCAGTTGCCAGGGAACTTGTCCGGTTGAATGAAGGCTTGGTGGCTGGGTTTACCTCTGCCTCTGCCGGCTGCTAGAGCAGCTGTCGACATGTGCACCTGAACGCGGCAGGGGAATCGCCCACCGAGTGACAGTGTCGTATCCCAACTCCCCGAAACTACTATTCTTATCGTCGCGGCGGATTGTGCCGTGGCGGATTGTGCCCCGGCGACGCGAAATTGAATCCCGGAGCGCTGCGTCTTTGCTGGCGGAAAGTTTGTCGGCTCGGCTCATCATTCGGCGCCGGCTCGTCCGGCGGCGAACTTGGCGCTCATCAATCGGCGCGGCGCACGCTCGCTCTGCGGCGCTGGGCACTGCCAGGGCCTGTGTGTCAACTGTCGCCGGCATTTTGCAAGCTTCACGCGGGCTCGCGCGCTACCGCCGCCGCCCGTCGGTGTCGGCGCGGAATGTCAACTCGGCCGCCCCTGCTGGTGGGCGGCTCCGACCAGGTAGCGGTGGAAGGTGTCCAGGTCGCCGGCCAGCGAATATGTCAGCGCATCTCCGGCACAAAGGCGGCCGTGTTTAATGTGAGGCTCCTGCGTGCAAACATCATGCGCTTCGCCGGTGCAGCAAAGGGGGTCGTAGACCCATTTTCATTTTATTTTTAATCGCTGATAGCTCCTGACGGAATGTGGAAAATTAGCGTGGTTTGATCTCACCGAACTGCGGCTCCTCTTCCTCCCACCCCCCTCCGCAAACACCACCCCACCTTAAGAAAACCATGGCTGCGCCCTTGGTGCGCTGGAAGTATGTCGTTGGACCAAAATGACACATTGTGATAGTTTATTTTCGTGGATCACGCGAGCACGTCAGTGTAAGGACAAAACTTGCATGCTTCGGCGTCTCATGAGCTCTCGGTTTTGTTTGATTTTTTGGTATCCGGGCCCGGTAATGACATGAATATTTCGGAAGATTCAAGATGTCATGCGGCAGGTGCCGCATTGTTGATTATTTCACGCCTGACTGACACCGGAATGGTCTCTAAAAATGGTTTTGCCTTGTCACGGTGGGTAGAGAGCTCCAATGCCGTGTACACTTTTCTCAAAGTTTGCAGTCGGCAGGATTTGGCCGTCCCCAGAGTTGGACCTGCGACAGAAAGTTAGCAGCGCCGCTGCACGCGTCCGAACAGACGTCCAAAGCCCAGAATTGAATGAAGTCGAGCCGGACACTGAGACCCAACGACGCATGCGCCACCCGCATCTCCGGACGTAAAGGGCCTTGTCAGCACTTGATGACGTTGGCCACTAACTGGCGTCGCTAGCAAGTGGGACCCTAGTTGGGCTCGGGTCGTAAACGCCCGGCTGAAAGCCTGGTGGCAGCTCAGAACATTAAGCACTCCATGCATACAGATGCGCCCACGCGGGAAGTCGTCGTCGGACTTCAGTTGATGTTGCCGTGTGCGTCTCTTTGTGTGCCGTTGAGTCTGCGGGACTTTGGCACACTCGTAGCGCTGTGTCCTGCAGGCCGCCGCAGGGGTCCGAGTAGGCTTGCAATTTCTGTTCTGCTTTATGGAGGCAATGTTTTGCAAACTTTCTCAACTTTACATTCATGCCAAACCCTCCCGGGAGCCGGCGCGTTATCCGCGTCCGTTTTCCCCGTGCTAGCAGTCCGTCCGTAAGTTCCGAGAACCGGACTCAGCGGATTCAGTGGCGATCGTGCCGGGCGGACACTGTCGACACGCCCGAGCCTCGAGGTGGAACACGGCACCTGCGACGGCCGGCTGCCGGCTCCGGGCTGCCTAGGGGCCCGGGGCTGTCTTAAGGGCCCGAGTCTGCCCTCAGGGGCCCGGACTGTCCTCAGGAGCTCGAGCTGCCCTCAGCGGCCGGCGCGCGGCGGGCCTGCGCGCTGCACATTTACGAGTCGTCTGGCGGCGAGAGAAACGACGTGGCCAGGCCCGGCGGCCAGATTGAAATTCAGCACGGCGTTATGGCGGCGGACGGGCCCGGGGCGGCGGCTGGCCGGCCCTGGCCGTGCCCCGCGGCGGCTGTTCCCGCTGAGAGCGCTGCCCGGGAGGAGGACGGTCTGGCGCTGCAGGCGGACAGTGCGACGCTGGTGCCCCCCCCCCCCCTCCCCGCCCGCCGGTGGCATCGATTGTGACGTCACGCCGAGTGACTCCCGGCGTGACGACGCCATGGGCCCCTCGCCCTCCCTCGCGCCGCCGCCCATCATGAAGCGGCGGCCCTCGTGCGCGTCGCGCTCCCCCGCGGTTTAGCTCTTCCGTCTCGGCCGTCGTTCAAAGCGCCCCCTTCCCCCCACCCCGTCCTGGTGTGGCTGGGCTTCCGTAATCTCTGGGCGCCCCTTCCCCTCGTTGTTTGAGCTGGCTCCGTGTCCGCCCCCACGGTCTGCTGTAACGTGGTCGGGTGGGCACAGGGTGCCGCGACCGGCGGCAGAATATCGGCCTGCAGTGGAGCCATGCATCTGTTGTGGAGATCGGGTCGCAATCTCCCGGGTAATCGACACAAATCTGCCCTTATTTCCCATCAGTGCCCTCATTTCCTATCTGACCGTCATACTGCTGTATATATAGATGGCTCGTGCGCCACGTCTGTTGGGGCCATCGAGCATTAGGGCAGGCATGATGTTTCTGTCCTTAAGCGGGGCGTGTTTGAAACCGCGAGGTGTGATGCTGCATTTGTGGAAGCTGTGGAGAGCTCTGGCACTGCGCGTAGCTCTTGTGTCGGACACTGTTATGTTATTTTCGTTTTTTCCATAAGACATTCCGCCTTTTCACCAATATCCAGCAACAAAAATTCACCATCGTCTGTGTCGAATCGGTGGGATATGCGCCAGTTGGCGTCCACGACTTAAGCATAGTTCTTTCTCTGCAAATACATATGCGGCACGCCACCCCTATCTTCTTTCAGAGCGCCTAACAAGCGCCAGAAAGTTCTGGCGTCGATGACGATGACGCTCCGCCGGTCCGCTGCGCCCCGACCTCGCGGGGCGCAGCGGAAATGCGCCAGCGCATTTCTGTCTTTGACGCAGCAATGCTCACCACCTGTACGTCTGTCTGGATTGCACGGTTAAATTCTGTTAGTTAGACTCCGCGTCCGCCTGCCTCGGGCGCGCCCGCCTGACCGCCTGTAACGCCTCGCTGTGCGCCTGCGCCAGGCGGTGCCCGACGCCGAGCTGCTCGCCTACCACGACCGCCTGCTGGAGCATCAGCCGCGCCTGGAGGCATTCAGCGTGCTGCGCGCCTCGCTGGCACCTGTCGTCGAGGCGGTCATCCTGCTGGACAGGCTGGCCTTCCTCCTCGAGCAGGTAAGACGGCGGCCCGCTCGGACCAAATGTATGAATGTCTTAATAGCTGATGCGGGTCAGTTATCGGTGCATGCTGTGGCAATACGCGTTTCAGCAGCTGACAACGAGGGTTTCAGCGGGGCCCGTGAAACATTTTTGCCTCTCGCGAGACTCGAACCAGATGATCCCGGCCTGTGTCTGTCAGTTCGTCCGCCTGACGATTTCGACGTCGTGTTTGCCGATCACGGCGTCGGGCCCGACGTCGTATTTGTTCTGGCTCTGCCCGCCTGTTTGGCCTGTGTTCAGAGCCGGCACCGTTTGTGTGTGCCGCTACTGTCCGCCCTGTCCGGCCCCGTATTTGTGTGCACGTCCTCACGCGTCGAGGCAGCGCGGGCGGCCGGGGCGGAGGGCTTGGGCCGCGCCGCCCGCACCGCCGTCCCAGTTGGAGTCTGGCCGACAAGTCGCCCGCCGCCCGTCTGTATTTGGCCGCAGATAGGTCTCGTTTGTCTCTGTCGGTTGGCCTCAGCTCTGCACACATGGAGCTTCGACCGGCGCGCTCCTCCAATACCCGCCGCGATGGGTTAGCCCCGTCCCGCCGGCCTGCCGAACACGTCTCCAGGCCACGGCCACAGACACCAGAGCTCACACCGGAAGCACGGCACGTGGGAGGCGTCATCAGGGACAACAAGCGCGCTCCAGCCGGGCAAATTGGACAGCTTTAACCGGGCGTGGACGGGTGCCGGGCGCACGGTCTGGGGCTGCTAGCTGGGAGGGTGGGACATTTAGCACGCTGTCGTCCAAATGAGAGGATCCGGGAGCAGACCAACGCTGCGCGCGCTGCCGTCGTCATGATGGATGACGCCTGGTGAGGCTGCGTCTCTTGTGGTATAAGTGGAACGCATTGCCTCGGCCCGGTTTGGCGCCAGTGGCGGCGAAATTCTGCCACACACCCCACTGGCCGTCCGGGATTTTAGCTTGGTGGTCCTTCGTCTGTTTGGACTTCTGCGATGGGGTTATGAGCTTCTGCGATGGGGTTATGAGCTTCTTGAATGATGCATGTGCCGCACCAGAAGGGATTATAACGCATGCGTCGTCAGTGAGCCTGAGGCGCGCTTGTGACTGGTATGCGGCGTGCGACGGCAGCCGGCACACTGGGCTTCTCCGAGCCCGAAATAGCTGCTGACTATCCCAGATTGTCGACATGCACTTCAGAGCACGTTGTCGAGGTAGTGGACGTCAGAAGGCCTTGTCTCCGCATCGGCGTTTATGGAACACTGACGGAACGATATGCCAACTTGTTGTGGCAGTAGGTGACCTCCGGAAATGGAGATTATGTTGAGGGCCGTAGCCGTCGCCTTGGACACGCCGATGCGGGGATACTGGTGTGGCGCGTGCGGTCCATTGGCTGGTGAGCGGCCCTGGCGCCCCCTGGTGTCCGGTCCGCCTGTCTGTCTGCGGCCTGTGGTCTGTGGTCTGTGTTTGCGGTCTGCCATCTGCCCATCTGTCCGCGATCCGTCCGTCTGTGATTTGTGGGTCTGTGCGTCGTGTGCCGTCCGTGTGCAGCAGCGGCGCCCTCTGCCGTCGCTGGTCCGGCCCTGGCGTCCAGCCCCGGCGCAGCCCCCGAGCGCCGCGACTGCGGCGACGCTCGGTCGCGGCCGGGCCCCAGTGCCTGGCGCGACGCCGGTGGAACGGCGCTCCGCCGATAAGGCTAACCGGCTGTCGTGAACGGGCCGTCTTATCGCGCGGCGGGACTTCAGCCTGTCACGGAGTTCGGTCAAGCTTAATAGAGTACAACGTCTTGGTCGTCGGGAACTGGCTCCTGGAGGCAGCGATGGAGTGTTGTATCTCCTTCGGTGGGTGTCGCCCCTCCTACCGGTGTTTCTGATGTGAGGCTCAAACGGCCGCAGAGCACGGTAAGAGGTCTAATAGCAACAAAACGCCTTTGTATGTGTCTTCCCCGCGGACGAAATGAAGCTCCCTCCTGCCTGGGTCCGCCGCCGCCATGTTTGCCAAGTCTTGCTTTGTGTTCGCCGGGAGAAGCGGCGGGCACAGGCTGGTTCGATGACTGACGGAGGGGGGGGGGGGGGGGGCTGCCGCCGCACGATGCACGTTTTTATCAGACCTCGCTGTGCCTGGTGCTAAATGCTGCTTTTGTCGACGACCTTGTGTCGCGTTGCCTCGTTCGCGCTTTTTCATTAGACAAAGAGCCTTGCGAAGGGCGGGGCGAACGGCTCCTCCGAAGGTGACACTGTCCTTATGACTATGGCGGGGCGAACGGCTCCTCCGTATGTTACACTGCGCTCATGATTATGGGGGGCGAACGGCTCCTCCGAAGGTGACAATGCGCTCATGATTATGGCGGGACGAACGGCTCCTCCGTATGCGACACTGCGCTCATGATCATGGCGCGGTGCACGCAAAACGCGAGCATTTACACGATTGTAGTCACAGGGCCTGCCGGCGTTGTTGCTGGCGCAGATTCCGGCAGCGCAGTGTACACACGCTGTGCTGAGTGAGCACGCCCGGGCTGACGGCAGCGCAGGAACACGTCGGCGACCTTAGTCGCGTGATCCTGGTGATCAAACACCGGAGGTACCACTCGTGCAGATGGCGCGTGCGACCGGCCGTTTACTGCGGCTCGTGCAGCCCGATAAGTGACGACAAACGATGACAGATTTGCGCGAATGCATGATAGACGACTTCTGTTTCAGGGGTCGGTGGCATCGGCCGAGCTGGTGCAGCTCTTCGAGCCCGTGACCTCGCCGCGCTGCTACGCGCTCATCGCCACCAAGCGCAGACGCTCGGGACGGTGACCTTTGACCGGCCGCCCGCCCGCGGCGATTGGCGACTACCGGGAGCGAGGAGCGGCGCGCAGTCCATCACGTGACTCCCCGGACGGCCATCGACCTCGCGATTGGTCAGCGCGGCCGTGTGACGTCACGGCAGCGGCTGGACCCAGGTTGCTGCGCTTGGTCGCTGCCGGGTCCGCCCCGCGGAGTTCAGCGTTCCGTTTTTTGCCGGCGTTAAGGGAAGCATTATTGCCGTAGCTTTTTGTATCGTGGGCATAGGGCAGGCGAGTAATACATCATCTTTTTGCGTCCGCAGCCTTTTGCCGTTTGTTTGGAAGGAAATTAGTGGCAGCGGGTCGGCTACAGCGTGCTTGTTTGTGCTACAAACGGGCGCCTTTGGTGCACCCGGATGTAGTTGAAAGGCCGGTGGCAGATGTTCTGGAATGTTCTGAAAGTCATGAAGTATGTTCTGGAATGTACGGAAAGAGGTGCCGGCTGTCAGGATTAGTCTGCGTGCGTGAAGACCTCTGCACGTGTAAGGTGATCTGGATGTGGAATGAGTTACGGTGCTCGCTCGAGATTCGTTTGTTGTGGCATGCGCCAGTGGCGGACGTGCTCTTGGTCGGGGCGGTACAGGCTCCAGGGTCGGTCAAATTTATCGGTTAAGTTGATTGGTTTGAAAATGGCAGTCATTTGTGCACCAGGTGACCGGCCGGTATTGGCTGGTGGATGGTGCGTAGAAAAATCAAAAGAAAATAATTCAGAGACTTGATGCTGGTCTTAAATTTTAAAACTTAAGAATAACCTTTCCATGCATCGACATAGATTTCAACACATAGAACTATCGAAAGTAGTTTGTTAGACACAGAACGTTGGTTCACCTGATCCATACGTCTGACGGTAGTCAGACTTTCACTTCTTGCGCTGTAATAACACTGCGAAATTTGGGGTTTAAGACGAAACGCTTTCAAAGAAAAGAAGAATTTTCGAATGACGCAGTTTGCACTTTGAATGGCAGATAGATTTTCATCGGTAGGGCTCCAACGTGGTCATTTGTGCAAAATATTCCAAAAGAGGCAGTATTTCCATCGCTATACATCCATTAAGTTACATGCAAAATGGTACCCCTACCGCCCGGGGCGCCGTTCCCATTCGCATGGCAGAGGTCGCTTGCTGATGTATCTCCGTAAAAGGGGAAACGGTACAACAGGCTCCCTTATTCTTAAAGCGTACACCAACGACATGTCACACGTTCGATCTAGCTGCGTCTGCTCGCCGAAATTTAAATGGGATGCGTGTCTCTTTTCACGCAAAATGCCGTGTTGGATGTCATTCCGGCTGCGCTCATTCCTGATTTCCTGTGCGCACCAATTTCCAAATCGGCCTGCATTTCGCGCAGGAATTGAGGTTTACTCAGCATTGTAGCCAGCGCCAGCATCGCTTCCATTTAGGTCTAGCAAGCGTGTACTGAGAGTGAACGAAATGGGTTGGGTGAATGAGTGAACGAAGTCCGATCTCTATGTCGATATGGAGATGGATTCGTTTGAGTGCTTGTATGTGAAGTAATCGTGCCACACTAACAAAAACGATAATGCTTAGCTATGCTTCCAGACGTAGGGCTGACAAAAACACCATTATTGGCAACGATATGGTACTAATGCACTCTGTTGATCTTCCGTCGCTAATCATACCGTACAAGGAAGCAAAAGCTGTTCACTATGTGCTACGGCGAGCGTGCCGTCCGATTATTCAACTGCCAAGTCCGGGCCAAAGGTTCACGGCCCCACCACTTGCTCGTGTACGCCTTGCAGAATGCATGTGAGCCCTCGATGCCGTGGTGCGTTGCACAAGTCCAGTATCGGCACATTTATTGAGACGATTCGAATGACGAATTACAAAGCGCCACAGCCAAAGCCACTCACGCACGTGGGCCGGGCCGCCCTCATCTCGCGCTCGCAGCTTCTCCGGACGGACACGCGCCACGCACCGCCGCCCGCCCGTCAACAACTTGAGCAGTAACAACACACACCGAGAAGCCGCCGGCGCCTGGCCCCTCCGCGGCGTCTCTACGCCGCCAGCAGCAGCAGCAGCAGCAGCAGCGGCAGCGCGGCCGCCGCCGGCCAACGGAGGGCGGCCGCCGGCACTGGCGCACCGCCGAATGTCACGTGACTGGGCCGGCTGACGGCGAGCGGCCGCGTCAGCTGGTCGGCCCCGAGCGCGTTGACGACCAGCACGGTTACCTCGCCGGTCATCTCGGGCCGCAGCGCGGGCACGAACAGCGTCGCCTCGAAGCAGCTGTTGTGCGCGCCGTCGGTGGTGTTGGCCGCGTGCGCCAGCGCCGAGTGGTGGCCGGGGCGCGCCGCGAACTGGCCCAGCACCCAGAGCAGCTGCGTGGGCGGCGGGTCGGCGCAGAATGTGGCGCGCAGCGACGCCGGCTGGCCCAGCACGGCGTCAGAGCTCAGCGTGATGTTGGTCACCATCGGTTTGCCTGCGGGCCGGCGGCGAGGTCAGTCATCGTCAGAGCTCAGCGTGATGTTGGTCACCATCGGCTTGCCTGCGGGCCGGCGGTGAGGTCAGTCATCGTCAGAGCTCAGCGTGATGTTGGTCACCATCGGCTTGCCTGCGGGCCGGCGGCGAGGTCAGTCATCGCCAGAGCTCAGCGTGATGTTGGTCACCATCGGCTTGCCTGCGGGCCGGCGGCGAGGTCAGTCATCGCCAGAGCTCAGCGTGATGTTGGTCACCATCGGCTTGCCTGCGGGCCGGCGGCGAGGTCAGTCATCGTCAGAGCTCAGCGCGATGTTGGTCACCGTCTGCTTGCCTGCGGGCCGGCGGCGAGGTCAGTCATCGTCAGAGACACACAGTCGCATCCGGACTGGATTGGACACTGCGCCGCCACCGAGCTTCTGAAGGGACGAAGATGGGTCAGGGCTGGTATGCAGAGGCGTCGACATCAAGCTCAAAACGGCTGTGGACTTCACTGCCCTGCCCACGGAAGCCATGTCGGAGTCATGGCCGGTGACGGCCGCGATCGGAACGTCAGTCAGAGAACTCCCACAATGCAAAGAGGTCCTCACTGGGTGACAAGAGGGCGCGAGGAAGGGGTGGGTGAATCGGTGCCCGTGTTAGCGTAAGTGCGCTGGCGGCAGACACGAGGCAGCTCGGGCCGCCGGGACGCGCGCCCGCCCTGTTCCAGAGAATGATCGGGTGGTTCAACGGACGGGCTGCGTGGGAGTGGACAGTTCGACGAACGCCTCGCCACCGACGCCGCCCGACAGTCTCGAAGGAGGCTGTTTTGAGGTGGAGAGTTTGCGGAAAACGTCCTAGCCGACGCCGCGCAGTGCGCCCGAGAGTGAGGCCCGCGAGATCGGGTCGAGGAAGGTGCAGCTGGATCCTCCGGACGTCTTGACAGGATGCAAATTGAAGTTGGAATGAAGCGTCGGATCGCTGACGCGCCCCATAGCCCTTGGATGTTTTTACGGGCCAGGATACGCCGAGTGATGACGTTCAAAATATAATTCGGGGAAGTTCAAAGGCCGTGTCGAGTCGGAGGGTAGCCTGGTTCCTCTGCCGAACGCAGGACAAAGGCAGTGGACTCGTGTTTATTTTGGTATCTCGTTCATTCACCATCGCCCCAGACACGCCAGGGATGGTGCGATATCATATACATAAATCCGCTTAACAAGGTAGCTCAGACTAGCCGGTGTTGGCTGATGACCCGTTCCCATGGCAACGGTGGTTCTGGTCCAGTGCGTGGCATCCCCACCAACGATCCAATCACTATAGACGCTGTTTTTGCGTCTGACGTATAACGATGGTTGCCGGGTATCATTCAGAGAGACAGACAATGAGCCCAATGAAGATACATAGCGCAGGCTGTACGGAAAGACTGAAATAATCCGTCAGGTCAAAAAAGCATGACTTACGTAATCTGGAAAGAGCCGAGTCGCCAGTGAACAAGCGTGCTTGCTGTTCGAAAGTATGTTCACATAAGTACGGCATTCTGATCCGGGCGTTAAATAATCGCGATTCTCATCTGCAAGTAAAGCGAAAAATGGAACTTTTTAGCAATCAAAAGGGCCGAGACAATACACATTATGCGCGTCCATATGACACACGCTCGGGGAAGCCGGTTGAATACCCTCCGTCCGTTGACGTGCGCCCGGGAAGGCCCTTGGAATGCCCTTCGCTCGGGGGGGGGGGGGTCAGTTTGGTCCCTGAGATCTCGAATACTAAGAGAGCGAGTGAGCCATTGAGACTTCACGACAGACGCAACTGCTGAGGCTGTATGGCGTCGCCTGCCTCTCACCCTGGCAGGAAGGGCGGGCATCGCCAGGAATCGAACCCCGTACCTCTGGCTTCCCGGACGAGCAGTGTGTGTCATTGTGTGTCGTTACTGCTTTACGACGCACTCAGCTGCTGAGGCTATATGGCGTCACCTGCCTCTCACCCTGGTCGGAGGGACGGGCACCGCCAGGAATCGAACCCCATACCTCTGGTTTCCCGGACGAGCAATGGTTAACGCAGACGCGTTAACCACTACAATACCGGCACTCTTAAAAACTAAGAGAGCTAGAGACATCATATCCCTGAGGCATATAACCCCGTGTGTAAACCGCCTTAAATCACAGTTTGAGGCTCCTAGGTCATGACCTTCGGATAAAACAAGGTCCAGCAAGGCCAAACTCTAGATTGGTGTCCAAGGTGTCCCAGGCCTCCTCATGCAACCGCCTCTGACCTAGATACTTGTTCTAAGACAAATGTCGTGGTCCTCATTCAAGGTCACGGACCTTTTTTAACTTAAGAAGGCCATGGTGACCAAAATCCCACGAGACTGCTTGCATCTTGGCATTTGAACATGCGTTAATGATTACGTGAGGTGGTATGCTCCTAAGCACAACTTACTGATCTCGGTCACTTTGGGTCAGTGACCTGCTCAGACCTCTAAGAAGTCTATGGAACATGTCTGTTGCGGTCCCTACCACTAATAAATTCGAAATGAGCACCAGGTGCTACTCCACACAGCAAGCTTTCGGGGAAAAAGCAGGTTGGTTCTGACTTCGGTTTAACCTTCATACCTGGCCATGAGAAAGTGGAATTTGTTGTAGTTATAAATCAAATTGTTTTATGGCCTAAGAAACTACCTCGAAGATGTATTGATTTACCTAATACTTCAGTAACGCATCAGATTGAACGATTCCCTAGAAATTGCCTCCACTGACAGCCACGGCCTGACTGACATGCCATAGGTCAGTGACTTTACAAGGTACATCTATTTTTGGTTAAGCAAAAGATCCGCTATCTTACTGTCTACAACTGCACAAAGTTTTGCGCGGCTATGCCACGCCGTTTGGAAATCATTCCGGAATATTTTCGGGGGAGGGGGGGGCAAATTGTCCCCCCACCGGAGCGCGTGTTACCACTTAGCGGTCTGTTTGGCGCATTGCATAACATGCATATCATTACCGCGAGTTGTGTTGGTTGGACGCCATATTCACGCACAGCTGGGTCTGGGACGGTAACAAACAACGATGTGGTGTGGTGGCCACCGCACATTTGTATTCATTATCCAGACAAACATCCTCCACCAGCGTCTAGCTCTGTAATTACCGAGTCAACTCTGTGGAGGACAGGCAGCGGAGAGTCATAGGGAGCTTGCCGCTCTGTTCATCATACACAGGATCCTCCACCTGAGGGCCGTCTGGTCCTTTGATATGAGGAAAGATACGAAAGGACTGCAAAACGGAGCACTCTCATTGCGATCACGTCGCACAGCAACGGGTACTTTTAATCAGAGCTTCCATTCAGCATGTCAGCCGCGAAGTTCACCCGAGTGTCCCGCCATTGATCGCTGTGAAGACCGCACCGTTGGTCTGCCACCTAATCCAACTCAACAAGGATATACTGCCCAGTTCACAGCCCAGTTCATCCCATCAACTGCCGGCTGGCCGGACACAGTCACTCTGGTGCGTCCCGTGACGTGCGTGTGCTACAAGATAGGGACTGGTGATCGGGAATGTGAAATTGAGAACTCAGAGATTGCAACCGCCGGTGTAGCAAGAATTGGCTCCTTTCC